>NC_141140.1:98746033-99066033 GCF_053477565.2 Lygodium microphyllum | reverse complement strand
CAAGCACAAATGGGGCTTTCTAACGTCTAGGAGTGAACAACTGCTGCGCCGCTGATCGAATGGTGGGAAGATGGAGCCCTCGATTGCATATAAGTAGTACGAGCTAGATGCGTGGATAATCATCCGTGTGCCAGGTCATGAGCTTGTTTACCAGGTCTTTCATGCTCTTGTGGATCCAATCACGTGGGGAGGTTTTTCGTCGCAAAGCAGGTTTTATCTGGCCTGATTAACATTAAAATAAGAGACTCTACGTTTCAGCTAACGTGTATGCAAAAAGTATTTTTCTAATGTAAAATACCTACGAAGTCGTCCTTCACGCGTTCATGGAATGCTTCCAGTCGCTCCAGCCTATGACTTGGTGGAGAATCCTTTCTCATCGGCTTTCTTGTCACACGCGTAGTTTAATGAAGTTTTCCAACTTCTACGATGTTTTTCCAAAACGGATAGAAAACATGTTTTCATGAGCGTTGCCCGTTTATGGTAATGGCCACTACAAGGTGTGAGCTTGGGGATTTTCATATTTACATCATTAATCCATCTAATATTGTGATTAATAACATAAACTAATGTTATTCTTGTAATGTGCAAGACAATGCAATATAACCCAAGACTTGCTAGATAGAATGTAGTGAGATGGTCTAATAAACCCAAGGTCAAGAGTTCCATATGGGCAAGAGTATTCCACAATGTAACATGGTGATGTAATCATAAGGGCCTGCCAAGGTAAAAGTGGAGTCTAAGTTCAGATATAATAACCACATGGGAAATTTACATAGGAATAGTTATAAAGGTGCTAAAATAATAGAGAAATTTGGATAGATATTAAGAAATGAGCTTCTTAAATTACACATATCAAGTTCATCTTTTGCTCAGTCTTAAGTTTTTGTTTTACAAGTTAATAGTAATATATACTTAAAGATCTCTTAAAAATTTATCTATCATGTTATATTATGTATATTTGATTTGGTTTAGGAATTTTCTCAACAACTCTATTTGTGTGTGTGTACACATGTGCATAGATATGTGCAACTAGAGAATGGGCTCGAGGGATTCACTACATATATATCCTGTATATCACGTGAGTTCAAGGCTTGTTTATACATAGCCTTATTTGTCAATTTTTCTTGAATAAAACCTACGGAGTTCAATTTATAGAACATGTGAGATACCATGTGAATTCAAAGAAATTGGTATTTTACTTAGTAAAATTTAAAGGATTATATTTACAAAATGGGGTTTTCAATTATACTTTGGAAAAAACCCTAATTTTAGTAAAGTAAAACGAGTCATTTTATAGCCTTACAACACGTAGAGAATTGGTGCTTCTTAATACCCTTTCAGCATACATTATACAAATTATTTTTAATAGGTGCATCCTCAAAAATAAAACACAACCCTTATTTATTCAATCTATAAGTAACTCCTTCATATGACACCAAACTATATATTAAAATAGTATTTTTAGAGCACTTGTTTTGAACCCATGTGATACACAAATATATTCAAGAGTAGCCACCTCAAGGGGATGGGCAATACATGTGTAAGCTACACATGGGTACATATTTATATGTGTGTATAGACACGCATATGTATGGATGTTAAAGATATAACCTTTCCAAATACCTATGCATGTAGGGATATATACTCATGCATGCATACTAACAAAATAGTTATCAAGGATGTTTAAAAGAAGTTCAAAAGATTTCTATAACTAAGTTTTCACACTTGCAAGAAGGCATATTCTAAAATAGTAAAGTAGTTGATTGTAATGCAACTCTATTACACTACACGCACAAGGTTATTTGAAAACAAATGATTAGGCATTTAACTTTTGTAAACATCAACCATGTGTGCATATGGGAAAGTGAAACAAGCTTAATAAACTTGTTTGATAGAGACCTTTGCATTGTACACTAATTAGACATCTTGTTCTTTGAAGATGATGCATTAAAACGATGGTAATTGTGAAATTTCATTGATAATACCATATTTACGAGTGAACAAGAAAAGTAGCACCACATTATCATATGCTAATGAGATCCTTTAAGACATGTCTTACTTGCCCTTGTGCGCAATGTATACGAGAATGTAAAACCAAACCCACACACAAGCGAACCCTCCTCACCACAACACATCCTTTGGCAAGTATAGATTGTAATTACTATTTAACTTGTACGAATTTGCTCTTGTTAGTGGGGTTTCACTTCCTAGCTTGAATGCAAGAACTAAAAGCTTAACACCCATACACTAATGGAAGTGTATTTACCACTAGTGTGTGGCTTCTATGACATTGGTTGGATTTCCTAGATATAAGACCAACAATGGTAGCTCCTTTTGCATGTTTTAATAGCACATATTGTGGTATGGCATTCATTGGGCCCCTTGTATCAACAAATACTATTGTGCAACTCATGATCCTAGTAGTTACTACACTTGCATGTTTGGTTGGATGGCCAAAGCCCCATCCACGTAATAAACCACTATGGTAATCTATATGTTCTTCTATGGAGATAAGCATCCTTTGTTGGATAATCTCTATATTCATAAAGAATGTAGTTGCACTTAGATGATTACCAAGGCTAATTACTACACCATATTGCCCAACTTGGCCCTTGTGAGCTAGCCACTTCTTCACTCAGCATGGTTGGCCTCTCCTTTTCTCAACTTGGTAGGATTGATGAATTATTTGAGTCCCATGATATAATGTGCCTTTATGGACTATTTAGCTATGTCTTTACCTTTTCCTATAGCTAATTTATCACACCTATCAGAGATAGAATTAATTTTTCTAGACCATAAAATTAACAAGCGCTATAAGCCACTAACCTTTCAATACGTTTTTGTCACATAAAAAAACATGTAAATGTTTCCTTCTCTGCCCAAGTAATGTATGATAACTCCTATTATTATTGCTTCCTATCTTCCCTAGCCCTATCTCTCTCTCACCTTGCATTGCGATTTCATCCATAATAGCCTTCGTGACACAATACAAGTGTTGGCCTACATTGTATATGGATATATAGACCAATGTTAACTATATGAAAGGGATTAGCTTGATCAAACTTGCAGTAAGCTACTTGTAAAAATAGGGGGTATTAAGATCCCACAATGGTACTCCTAGCCTTCTATGAATGTGGTATGTGCTTTTCTATTGATTGTCTCATGACTTATTCTTTATGGAAAACAAGTTCTATAAGGCTGAAACATACCCCACTTTTCCACCTTGTATCATAATAGCATGGTATCTTATCTATGGTTATATTTCTCATTTTCCATGGTGCATTATTTGAAAATTAACTTGGTAAGATTTAGCTTTTTATTGTGGATTATGATCTAAGGTTGTCGAGGTAGAACGGTCTAATCCCTTTGATATATACAAGGTATATTATAGGATATGGTGACATGAATGGCAACTGAGTTGTAGCCCCGACACCTGCATAATAGGTTTGTTTACATTGATGCTTATTAATCACCATACTGACTAGTTTAAAGGTACCATGTGCAAACCCCTTCATATCTTATTGTATACCATGTTTTATTAGTAACTAGGCAATCATAAGGTTCTGCATTGATAACCTCATGTATTTGTAATTTTATTATAAAAGTAATACTATGAGCACGACGCTCATTTGTACTATAAATTTCTTGCAAGCATTCGTGTGAATTGGTTTCCTCACTTCATTTAGCAATACACACACACAAAAAAGAGAGAGTATAATATAGAAACTCTTAAATATGGCATATGGAGATAATGATCATTCTAAATGCACTCTATATAAAGTCAATAAGATATTTGAAACTATTTCATTTTATAAATAGGCTGCACATAAGTAAAGATGAGAAACGTGACAATGAGTACAATGGCATGGAATTTGGCAAGCTAAAAAGGCTAATAAACTCAAGCCATATATAGTAGCCATATTACAAAAATTTTGAGTACATTAGATGGACATTAAAATCCAATTGAATCTAGAAATGAAGCAAATGAGAAAATTTTTCCCAAGATTTTGCTAGCTTAAGACATTTTCCTACTACATGTGCATAATTAATAGCCCTCTATATGTTGTGAGTTTCCATGCCCTATAATTAAATGAAATCACATATCTACATGCACATACTCCATCGAGGGATTGAACATGACTTGGGTGTCTTTGGAACAACTCATGATATTTCATGTAGGAAAGAATCACCAAAAAGTGTTGAATAGGTGTCTAGCCCACATGGATCCTTCGCATAGAGTATGCACTGTTCCCATGGACAGTGCACCAAGTACAACACCTTTGGATCTCATGGAGTGTGATTGCACATTGGCAATTTGCCTCCTTACATTGGATACACCCCTGGAGGAGAAGAGCAATGAAGATACAACTCCACAGGTTGTTGCTATTACATACACAGGAGAAGAACCAATTGAAGAGCTCTTAAATGTTAAAGAGCACTACAAGATATAGGCCTTATATTGACGTTTAAAGCGACGAAAATACAAACAACAAAATTTTCCCCCGTCGTCGCAAAAAGCGTCGTTATTAACGATGCCATAGAAATATTGGTATTGGCATCAAATGTGACGCTGATAGCGACGCCAATAGTGACGTTGATAGCGACGTTTTGCGACGTGCATAGCGACGGCAATTTGTGACGCTAATAGCAACGGTAACAGGGATTAAAAAATTTTTGTGAGCAATATGTGCTGTATGAGAGCCATACAAAATAGTTTCTGCACTACTGTATACAAAGCGCTTGCAAACAAAAAGAATGTATAATGAAATCATAAAACTGATACATGAAATAAATACATGATCGCATAAAAGCGATTGGTACAATCATGACAGGATATCACTAATACATAGAAAATGTCTACATAGATCAGGCGACTAAGAAATAAAGGTGTGTAAGCTCCAAGGATCCAAGGGCGAGCTACAAATCCTCGTCCCCCGAAAGCTCGTCCTGCCGCAAAGGAGCATCGAACGGACTCTGCAAAAAAAGAAACAACACATCAATCCACCATATAATAATGCATTCAAATATCTCATGGTAACTACGGACAAGAAAGATGAGTGACTTACAGGGCCGCCGCGTCTATACAATCGGTCGATCAATGCATTGAGACAGTGCCTCTCTGCATATCGAGTCTCAAGGCCTATCGGATCACGATTTGTAATGGAGTGCTGCAAAGAAATTAAAATGCTAACTGTTAAAAGCATGATTGTCAGTACAAAGAATATTTCAAAAAAATAAACAAGCAAAACAAAAGAAAAACTTACAAAGTCCTCCAAATATGTCCTGTGGTTGCCACTCCCAAGATGATGTAACACTTCGGCCTCGAGTCGTGCCCTTGCCGCCTTGCGCTGCTAACTCCAACGTCTTGGAGAATCTGTAGCCTCCTCCCTCAGTCGGCACTAGTCGTCTGCATCTAACCACTCGGGCTTTGCAACTAACCACTCGGGCTTTGCAACTAACCACTCGGGCTTTGCAACTAACCACTAGAGCGCTCGATTTGGAGTTATAGTGTTCAAGTTATGAAAAATCCAAAGATTTGACCATGTGTCCCAAACTGATGGAAAATTTCCATATTCCTTAATATGGTGTTATTCACGATCTAAAATAATAAATTTTGGCAAACCATGATTAGTGAAAATAGTCTTAAAAAACAATTGTGCAGCTTGAGATGCAATTAATGTTTTCTTACATGGAAGGAAATATAAATTGTTTGCTAAATCAATGTACAATAGTCCAAATTATATCATGATTAGCTTGTGTGTAAGGCAAACCAATTATAAAATCCATTGAAATATGTGTCCATGGTTGTTCAAGAATTGGTAAAGGCATCAATAAACCATATTGCTTACCATGGTGTCACTTGACTTGTTGACAAATTAAGCATTCAGAAACAAAGTTAGAATAATCAGATTCCATTTGTGGCCAGTAAAAATCTTCAACCAATGTTCTTAAAGTAGAAATAATACCTCTATGGCCTCGATATGGGGAGCAATGAATTTTGTGTAATACAAATGATCTAAATGGAACACTGACACACAATCTTTTCTCGTAAAACATAAATCCATCAAAATAAGAAAAAGAATCAACTGGAATCTAATTATTAGCAACTAATTTATTCCAATAAGCTTGACAAGTGGGGTCTTGGTCATAGGTATCCTTCATAGGAATAAGGGAATCAAAATATATAACAGAAATATTATGGATACTTGGTCTTCTACTCAATGCATCAGCAACAACATTCTTTATTCCACATTGATATTGGATAAGTGGATGAAAACTTTGAATGAAAGTAACCCATTTGGTATGATGGTCAAAAATTTGTGGCTGACTAAGAAGATATTTGATACTTTGTTAGTCAATTTTGATCATGAATTCAGATTCCATTAGATAGTGTTTCCATTGACGTAAAGCTTGTACTACAACTAACAATTCCTTATCATGTGTAGAATACTTCAGCTTGGAGGGTCTAAGTTTTCAACTAAAATAGGCTATGGGATGTGAATCTTGCATAAAGACAACTCCTATTCCTGATCCGCTAGCATCAGAGACTACTAGAAAGAATGGTCCATTAAAATAAGGTAATTTCAAAACAAGTACATGTGTTAAACCATATTTCAATAAGTCAAAATACTTTTGCTAATTATCATACCAATGATATACGACACCTTTCTTTAATAATTTCGTAAAAGACAATGCAAGTAATGAAAATTTTCTCACAAATTTTCTATAAAAACTAGCAAGACCTAAGAAAGAACATAACTCATGCACATTTTTAAGGATTGGCCAATTCAAAATTGATTCGATCTTTTTAGGATTAGCTTGAATACCATCAGAAGAAACAACATGACCTAAGTATTCAATTTCGATTTGGAAAAATTCACTCTTTTTAGGGTAGCATCTAATTGATTTTCTTTCAATAATTTGAAAACCAAAGATAGATGTTCATAATGCTCATTATCATTCTTACTAAAAACCAATATATCATCAAAGAAAACAATTATATAATATTGATACTTCAAAAATATTCGATTCGTCATACGACTGAATATGGCTTGTGCATTAGTCAAACCAAAAGGCATAACAAGAAATTCATAATGGCCAAATTGAGTTCTAAATGCAATCTTGAAAATGTCAGGTGTATCCAATTGTACTTGATGATATTCAGATTTGAGATCTATGTTGCTAAAAATAGTGGCTTCTTGTAGTTTGTCCATGAGATCATTAACCCTAGGGATCGGATATCTGTTCTTAAGAGTAATCTTGTTTAGGGACATGATAATCAATGCACATCCCATATGTATTATTTTTCTTCTTAACTAATAGGACATGTGTACCAAAAGGAGAACTACTGGGCCTAATAAGTCCTTGGGTTAATAGTTCTTCAACTTGTGCTTCGATTTATTTCTGTTCAATCTAATTGTGTCTATAAGGTGCTTTACATGGTGGTTGAGAACCAGGGACTAAATCTATTTTATGATCTTCATGACGTTGTCACACGAATCTCTGATAATGACGCTAACTTAAGAGTCCAAAATCTTGCCAGAAAATTCCGCCCTCAGGTTTGCAATGGTAGACGTGCAACGTCACAACAACGTATAGGTGGTAAACCAGGGGATAAATCAGTAGCAAAACAATCATTAAATTATGAAAGAAATTGTCTGTGCCTAGGATGCATCTTATTTTCCTTAGCTTCAATTTCATTCACCCATACTAAGTATGATTTGCTACGTTTTCTCAATGCACACATTTAGCATATGTGTGACTAAGCAATGGAAAATTATTAAAGGTGTGTGTTCTATGTAATGTGATTTGTTTTCCGTTAGAATGAATTTTCATTGATTGTATTTGTAACGCCAAGGGATTTCTAGCATAATGTCACTAGCTTGCAAATGCACAATCGAGAAATTTTTACGCTCAGCATAATCACTCATTTTAATTTCTAAATCATGAACTTCTTGTGTACCATTGTATCTAGAGCCTAAGAATATAGCTTTTATATGATAATGAGTTGTAACAGTATGTAAATTCAATTCTTTAACCAATTTTGCAGAAATAAAATCATGTGTGCTTCCATCATCATGCAAAACAAACTTTGCGTGACCATGCACAAGACATTCCATCGTTAATATTGAATGAGAATTTGGCATACGTGGTGAAGTATCTAAAGCATCGCAGATATCATCATCTTCCATAAAATCTAGCATATCTTCATGGTCTTCATCTTCAGTCTTCAGTCTAGGTTGATGGAACTTAGAGCAAACTATAGACTTTGCTTTGGAAACATGATATGTTGGGATTTGGCGGGAGAGATGGCTTAGGATTTGTTTTTTTTTTTAATGGCAAAGGGGGCAGTCGAGTCTACGATTTACGGAAAGAAGAAGGAACAAATCAATTTTGATTGAATTTTCGAAAGTTAGAATTGTATTTCTTTGTACTAAAGTTACAGTTAGTTGAAAATTGTTGCAGTCACTTTTATCGTCCACAAATTTTGTCTTCAACATCATGGGCCAAAGAAATTGCATCCTCTAAAGTCTTTGGCTTGAACATGTTCACTTCCACATAGAAGTGACCAAACAAACCAAACATATACTTGCGCTTATGGATTGCCTCAAGAACATGTTCAAGCATTTGAAGTTGCAATAAGACACTCCTGAAAACACTTAGTGTATTGCAGTATAGATTCACGATCTCTTTGTTGTAGAAGATCCCACTCATTAATTGATTTTTCATGAAATTTAGGTGGAAGAAAATTCTCCAAAAATTTATTTTGAAATGCCTCCCAAGTAGTAGGACAATCAATACTCTTGCAGATGACAATCCACCATAACGATGCTTTGTCTACTAGATGGTTAGTGACGCATTTGAGTTTATCTTTTTCAACATACTACTCTTCATGGAAATAAACATCAAACTAACTGATCAAAGCGAGAACAATTTTTCCATCACGTTGCCCATTAAAAGTACAGAATTTGAAATTTCTTTTACTTATCTTGGCTTCTTTCTTGAGAAAATGTGCTTCGAATGTCACATCCATCGTACATCGTACATCGTACATCGTATAACATCTTCGGGTTACACTCCATCTTGATTAATAGTTGATTGTTGAAGAGTAGCTAGTTGAGCTTGCAAATTTTGAAGTGCTCTTCATTCCTCTTGAAGTTGCATTATAATTAGGTCCAATTTTTGCTCCATGGTTGGTTTTGATAAATCACAATCAATCATAAATTCTTCCATATTTTGATCGGACATCTTACAAAATCTCAAACAACCTCACACACTCGAAATCTTGTTAGAGGGATGAGCGTAGCTCAATTTTTGGGTTTACAAGGCTTGTTTTTTTTTTAATATGGCTTTTTATGATCTTGCTTATTTGTGGGTACGGTAATTGATGACGGTCTTCTTCCAAGTGGGAAATAGACTTCATGGTTCAGTCTGCTTGCTAGAAATTGACTCTGTCAAGATGCATGTGTGAACAGAGGCTTGTTGAAGTTGCAAAGTGGGTTCCGGATTAGTTGTGTGTAAACTTTCACTATGGAAAAGATTGAAGATTGAGTTTTGAGCCTTATAGAGGCTTCAATCCTTTAAGATTTAGATAAAAGAAAGCTTAACTTAATCGTTTCATCAGCGTGAGGACATAGACATCGTTTTCACAGTGACGACAACGATCAATACATGCTGCCATCACCGATTGTCAAACTTTGGAGGGCTTAAGCTTTTTATAAAGCTTATTAAGCTTTATAAACTTAATCTTATTGGAAGTTTCTTATTTGCCTTCTTTGAGAAAAAACATCTTTATGAAGGAGCTTCCCGAGTGGTCCTCTGTCGCCTGAGAGTGGTCCTTTGCGATCTCATAGCACAATAGGAGGTTCTTCATCGCCAGGAACAACCTCGTATTGACTGTTCATCACAAGACTGTGTGTGGAGCCCATTCGTTCCAGGAGCTTCATCTTTGCGCAAGATGGTAAGTGATTGGAAGCCCTTGATCTCAGCTTTTCTCTGATACCACTGGTGCGCAAATCGGATATTGTATGCGCGCGTAGTGAATGCCAAAACGTCCCCGAGAACAAAGAACTCTACTAAAACTCATAAAGTAAGAAGAAGGTTTTGCACGACATGAAGCAAAAAGATAAATTGGGTACAATCTCTCCCCATGCCTTGTGTGAGTGCTCCACAAGGCATGTACTTATAAATTTATTAATTTTCAAGCTTAAAAATAGCCAAATTTACATTAACATGCTTTGGCTTTTGTGTTTGCTTTTGTCCAAATAAAGAATAAAGCGGTTGGGCATCCCTAAAGTCGGGTTTTGCCCAAATACAATGTCCAATAATGAAATATTCAAACCGACTGCCTATGTGTATAAAAAATAATAAATGTTTGTTAGGTGCTTCAATAAATAAGCATGCCTAAATAAATATTAGCGCCACGCCTTTAATGATAAGACACGTGCCCATAAAAATTGATAATTTATTCTAGGTAATTTGAATAATCGCCATTGCCTAGTGCTTCCCAATGCTACCGCTACGTGCTCTACATATCAACTGAAGTATTCACAATTGTTAGAAAATAATAAATTTAAACAAACAAAAGTGAATACCTAGCATTCTTCAACTACAAAATAAATAAATAGATTTGAACTCTGTCCTAACCTTAATTTAATACGAGTGCACTCTAAACTCATAAATGTCCATTAATTTAAATATGTATTTTGCAGAATCACCCACATGCACATTAAATTAATATGACAGCTGAAAAGAACATGTGTCCCCGTCAACTTCTCGCACAAGGAATCCACCTTGTGTACAAGCCCTGGAAAATATAGCTTTATGGAATCCACCGCAAAACCTCACGTAATCCATCGTGGAATAAAAACCTCATAGAATCCACTGTGGAATATGGCTCCTGGCATCAGATGATTACTAAGGCTAATTAGTGCACCATATTGCCCAAGTTGGCCCTTGTGAGATAGCCACTTCTTCACTCAACATGGTTGGCCTTTCCTTTCCTCAACTTGCTACTAGTAGGACGACTAATGAATTATTTGAGTCCCATGATATAATGTGCATTTATGGACTATTTAGTGTCATCTTTACCTTTTCCTATAGCTAATTTATCACATCTATTAGAGGCAGAATTAATTTTGCTAGGCCATAAAATTAACAAGTGCTATAGGCCAACAGCCTTTCAGTACGTTTTTGTCACATCAAAGTGCATGTAATCATTTCCTTCTTTGCCCAACTAATGTATGATAACTCCTATTATCATTTCTTCCTATCTTCCCTAATCCTATCTCCCTCTCACCTTGTAATGCAATTTCATCCACAGTAGCCTTCGTGGTGATACAATACAAGTATGGATCTACATTGTGTATGGATATATGGTCCAGGGTAAACTATATGAAAGGGATTACCTTGATCAAAGTTGCAATAAGCTACTTGTTTAAAACAAGGGGTATTAAGATCCCCCAGTGGTACTCCTAGCCTTCCATTAATGTGGTTAGTGCTTTGCTATTGACTGCCATGACTTATTCTTTACAGAAATCAAGCTCTATAAGGCTTAAACATACCCCACTTTTCCCCATTGTATCCTACTAACAAGGTATCTCATCTACGGTTCTATTTCTCCTTCTCCATGGTGTAGTATTTGAAAATTATCTTGGTAAGACTTAGCTTTTTATTGTGGATTAGGATATAAGGTTGTGGGGGTAGACAGGTTTAACCTCTTCAACATATACAAGGTATATTATAGGATATGGTGAAAGGAATGGCAACTAACTTGTGGTCCTGATACCTGCATCATAGGTTTGTTTGCATTAATGCTTATTAATCACCTTTCTCACTAGTTTAGAGGCACCATGTGCAACCCCTTCATATCTTATTGTATACCATTTTCTATTAGCAACTAGGCAATCAAAAGGTTTTGCATTCATGACCTCATGTATTCGCAATGTAATTTGCAAAGTAATACTATGAGCATGATTATCATTTGTACTATAAATTTCTTGCAAGAATTCAAGTGAATTGGTTCTTTTTTGATTCATTTTAACAACACACACACACACACACACACACACACAAAATAGTACAACATAGAAACTCTTAAATAACTTGCATCTATTATTACTGATGATGACCTTCGCGTTTATCTTCCAATTGATAATGAACATGGTACTTGTCATGTTTATGATAATGATATTCTTGATAATGCTCTCAATATTTGTGAAGACCCTCTCTCTTATAGTGATGCCATGTCATCCCCACAAAAGGAACAATGGTTGGAGGCCATGGAAGTTAAGTATGAATCTCTTCTCTATAAAGATACATGGGTTCTAACTGAGTTACCACTTAGACGTACTACTATTAAATGAAAGTGGGTTTATAAGACTAAAACAAAAGCAATTTGAACAGTTTAAAAATTCAAAGCAAGGCTAGTTGCCAAAGGTTTCTCTCAAATTGCAGGAGTTGATTATCAAGAAACTTTCTCACATGTTCTTCGTATTACCAGTTTTTGGGTCTTGTTAGTTTTTGCTATTGAGTTTGATTTGGAGATTCACCAAATGGATGTGAGAACTACTTTTTTTAATAGCGATTTAAAGGAAGAGATATACATGGAGCAACTAGAGAGATTTCTGGTCAAACATAAGGAAAATATTGCTTGTATACTTCATCGGGCACTCTATAGTCTCAAACAATCTTCACGAGCTTGGTATCAAAAGATTCATCTCTTCCTTACAAAACATGGTTTTATCTCTTGTTCTTTAGATCGTAACTTATATGTCAAGTAGTGCAATGATAGTTTTGTTATTCTTGCTCTATATGTGGACAATACCATACTCGTTTCTAACAATCTCAACTTCCTTCCAACAAGTAAATAAGGTTTTATCTTCCACATTTGACATGGTCAATCTTGCAGACATACACTCATGACTTGGTATTTAGATTCAACATTATCAATAAAAGGGTGTCTTATTACTGCGTCAAACAAATTTCATTGAAGATATTACTCAAAGTTTGGTTTTAGTTCTACACATCCTACTAGTACTCCTTGTCTTATGAGCTCTACCAAAAACTCTCACTTTGTAAAGAATGATAGACAATCACCATTGCATCAACCTTATGCTAATCTTGTTGGATGTCTTCAATGTTTTGGCTTTAATTCTTGTCGTGCCATTCTTTTTGCTGCAACTTTTCTTGGACAACATCTTAATTCTCCATGTCTTAAACATTGGACTATAGCTAAATGAGTTTTGAAGTATTGGAAGGCACTAAAGATTTTGGGTTAGTTTATCGTCGCCAATAAATCTCTGACTCTCTACATTTAGTTCAAATTTTAGTTATATAGATGCAGATTGGGCAATATCTCACTTATCTATACATTCTACATGTGGAAATTGTTTCTTCATCTAAATGATTGTCTTATTTCTTGGACTAGCAAGAAACAAGGTTATGTTGTTATTTCCACGACATAGAGAATGAATATGTAGCTGCATCTTTAGCGGCTTGAGAATTAGTATGGCTTTGGCAAGTTCTATGAGATATATTGGCCATCCTCTTCTCTCCAACACACCACTTTGATGTGATAATCAAAGTGTTATTAGCCTTGCTAAAGACTATGTTCAACATAACAAGTCTAAACATATTGTAGTGCATTATCATTATGTTCGATATGAAGTAAAGAAAGGCACGATCATGATATTGAACATTGTCCAAGTGATCAAGTGATTGCAGTTTGAAATATATCTTGACAGTTACGTGAGCTCGAAGGAAATTGATCCAAACACATTGCAAGATGCTCGAGTATTATCTGTTGAGGTGGTTTGTTTGGTGGAGGAAATTTTTCCTCGATCCATTTTGACTACTCAATTACATTTACTCGTACATTTGATTGATGAGATCGCACTCTGGGGCAGTTCATGTAAGGTGGATGTCTTTTCTTGAGCGCTTCATGAAAACCTTGAAAGATTTTGTGAGGCAAAAAGCACGGCCTGAGGGAAGCATGGCTGAGGGTTGGTTAGTGCAACCATCCCTTGTTTATATATCTGAATATCTTGCTAAAGTGGATCCCTCTCAACCGCGACTATGGAAAGATGATGAAGACTTGAGGATGACCTCTATAGTACCTCAAGGAAAAGGAATGAGTAAAGTGCTAACAAAAGAAGAACTTTGTAAGCTAAATAGTTTTTGTGTGCTCAATAGTGATGTACTGAGCAAATGGATGACACTATATAATGAAGCAAGGGCAAGAAGAAAAAGCGAAAGACAAGAATTTCGCACTAGATATGGACGTAATGTCTCATTTCCAGATCAT
Organism: Lygodium microphyllum; assembly: GCF_053477565.2. Taxonomy (NCBI): domain Eukaryota; kingdom Viridiplantae; phylum Streptophyta; class Polypodiopsida; order Schizaeales; family Lygodiaceae; genus Lygodium; species Lygodium microphyllum. Next base: position 99,051,728 of record NC_141140.1, on the reverse strand, counting down.
CTAAATGCGCTCCCACGTCATATTGGTTACATGAGGAAATGGAGAGAATGGAAAAAGAGGAGGAAATTAATATATCTCAAGAAGAGTAGGAATACGCACGAGGTTGCTTATCAAAGGTGAGACATACTATCAATTAATTTGTTTCTATAAGTTTTATTTTATCTTTTACTACTAGTGCACATTATTCAATGCACTTTGGTGTGAGGGTAAACATCTTCGAACTCAATGTATAGATGAAAAGAGAAATACCCAAGATTGTGGTGTCCTTGCTCACTTCGAGGCTGCCAATGGTACCATGGAAGGTTATTGTGGCTTGATTCAAGATATTCTGAAGCTTGACTTCAAACGATTCTTTATATATGTACTGGATGTGAAGTGGTTTAAAGAAGTGGTAACAAATGGTGAGCATTGCACAATCAGACGTCATCCAAGTGGTTTTGTAATCATTAACTCTACAAAATTTCACCAAAACAAGAAGGACACATTAGTACTACCTCAACAATGCGAGCATGTATATATGCAAAGGCTAATTTTTTTATATGTATACATGTGATACATATACATAATATAATAAGTACTTAAGTTTTTTGCTTTTGTTTTTCAAATACAGGTTGTGTATCATCCAATGGTAAACAATAACCGATGGTGGTATGTCATCCCTATATCCAATCGTTCAAATTCAATATATGGTAATATTACCGACATGGAGATAGCAGATGACAATCCAATAATTAATGATGATGTGCATGATGACACCATAATGGATGATATGTGTGATATAGTACAAGATGAACCTCGCGAGGATGTTCAAGGAAACGCAGAAGAAGACAATAATGTGATTGTCGATGATATTGATGAAGTTATTGAGCAATATAGCAACACATCTGATAGTGGGATAGACTTATTTGTTTCGTTACCTCTTGGTAACATAGACCTAGCATTAGATAGTTTAGCAAGGGCTGATCTCATTGAAGATGAGATGGATCATTCACTGTAACATACTTTATTTGCTTATTGATTCAATGTGTATTCCTAATTCTATGCTTTTTATCATGTGCACACGTGCATACTCAAGAATCAATAGTCAATTTTAAAGCTAAATTGAATTTTCCATAATAAAAAGGAAAGATCTTTTATCATCTTCAAGTATGTAGAGAAATTATGAGATACATATTGCAATGCTTGCTACTAATTGTAAGGTTTCTGTCGCTTGCCGCTAATTACTTATATCAGGCTTGTCAACTGGAGGAACTACCATTCATTAGAGAGCAATGAAAAAGTAATTATTAACTCTATTTTCTTAATTCAATGATTCAATGTGTATTCTTAATTCTATGGTTTTTATCATGCGCACATGTGCATGCTCAAGAATCAATTTCAGGTGGTTAAATAATTATTAACTTTGATTTTTTAATTATGTGAATTGCTAATTTTAGGTGGTTAAATAATTGTGCGTCTCCTGGCGCGTCTATATTAGCATCTATTTGGGTGGATATATAGATGCAAAATTCGCGTCTATGTACACGCACGTTTACACGTACTTATAGACGCTCTGGTAGACGCGCCCGACTTTGTGCGTCTAACATGCGCGTCTATGCCTCGTTTCTGTTGTAGTGATTTGTGTTAGTTGGCCACTCCTACCATGGTGCCAATGCCACACTCCCCACTCTTCTCTATCTTTGTCCCTTAGTATTCTCTAGCCTACAACTCGGCTGGTGGCCTAAAGGTCATTGAATGGCTACCAAGCCTGCCACAGTGTCCTTCTTTTACAACTCCACATCATCGCCTATGGCTCCCCCTTGCCACAATTACCAGTCAACGTCATTCTCCCCATATCCATCTTCAACCCCTAGTCTCCACCATTACTGGTGCCCACTTCTCTTGTCCACCTCCTCCATGCTACATGCCACAAGCCACCCATCCGCTCACTCAAGTAGCCAGTGTCATCCTCCAACCTCTTCCCACCACAAGTTTCCATTGCCCTATTGCATCCACCACAAAGTTGCAACACCATCAACCATCAAACACACTCACCCCTACCACATAAATACACATATGCACTCTAACACACTCATCCCCTACCACCCACATTAACACATAGACGCATCACACACACACCACGTGAACCTCATCCCATGCACACACACAGACTACACATTCCTCTCTATAGGGGGATATAAAGTACTAACTCATTTCCTTGCAATCATTTTTAAATCTGCCTCTTTTCTCCATTTAAGGGGGGATGTTGAAAGAATATTCAAATATCTTATGTGAACCTTCAAAATTCAACAAATATTATCTATTCAACCTCTTCTCATTTATGATCATCTTATCATGTAGCACCTACCAAGTAGATACCATTTTCCACCTACTACTCCTACCAAGTAGTAGTAGCAGTAGCAGTAGCAGTAGCAGTAGCAGTAGCAGTAGCAGTAGCAGTAGCAGTAGCAGTAGCAGTAGCAGTAGCAGTAGCAGTAGCAGTAGCAGTAGCAGTAGCAGGAGGAGGAGGAGGAGGAGGAGGAGGACGAGGAGGAGGAGGAGGAGGAGGAGGTGGTGGTGGTGGTGGTGGTGGTGGTGGTGGTGGTGGTGGTGGTGGTTGTGGTGGTGGTGGTGGTGGTGGTGGTGGTGGTGGTGGTGGTGGTGGTAGTAGTAGTAGTAGTAGTAGTAGTAGTAGGAGGAGGAGCAGTAGCAGTAGCAGTAGCAGTAGCAGGAGCAGTAGCAGTAGCAGTAGTAGGAGCAGGAGCAGGAGCAGTAGTAGTAGCAGGAGGAGTAGCAGGAGCAGTAGCAGGAGCAGTAGCAGTAGCAGTAGCAGGAGCAGGAGCAGGAGCAGGAGCAGGAGCAGGAGCAGGAGCAGGAGCAGGAGCAGGAGCAGGAGCAGGAGCAGTAGCAGTAGCAGTAGCAGTAGGAGTAGCAGTAGCAGTAGCAGGAGCAGGAGCAGGAGCAGTAGCAGGAGCAGTAGTAGTAGGAGGAGGAGGAGGAGGAGGAGGAGGAGGAGGAGGAGGAGGAGGAGGAGGAGGAGGAGGAGTAGAAGGAGGAGTAGGAGTAGGAGTAGGAGTAGGAGTAGGAGTAGGAGTAGGAGTAGGAGTAGGAGTAGGAGTAGCAGTAGGAGTAGCAGTAGGAGTAGGAGTAGGAGTAGCAGTAGCAGTAGCAGTAGCAGTAGCAGTAGCAGTAGCAGTAGCAGTAGCAGTAGCAGTAGCAGTAGGAGTAGCAGTAGCAGTAGCAGTAGCAGTAGCAGTAGCAATAGCAGTAGCAGTAGCAGTAACAGTAGCAGTAGCAGTAGCAGTAGCAGTAGCAGTAGCAGTAGTAGTAGTAGTAGTAGTAATAGGAGAAGTAGAGCAATAGAAGAGGGAGACTGGGTATTAGTCTTTGATAGCAGCCTTGAAAATGAGCATACTGCACTTCGGAAGATGGTGAAAAGATGGTTTAGACATATCTTGTAGGAGTAGGAGTAGGAGAAGTAGAGCAATAGAAGTGGGAGACTGGGTATTAGTCTTTGATAGCAGCCTTGAAAATCAGCATACTGCAGTTCGGAAGATGGTGAAAAGATGGTTTGGACCGTACATAGTCAGACATATCTTTGATAATGCAACATATGAGCTGACAGAATTGGATGGGACAGTGCTTAGAGTGCCTATTGTAGGAAAAAGAATCAAGATTTTCAAGAAAAGAGATGATGAGAATTATGCATTGGAAGAATTTGCAAGAAAAGAGCAACGAGAAGAAACTCCAGTAGAAGAAACAGATGATATGACAGATAATCTTGCTAAAATACTGGAGATACACAATGAAGAGATTGATTTGTTTGTGGATCTTGATGATAATGATCATGGGTAGTTGGCCCATCCGGAGGATGCGCAGGATTAGAGGGGGTGGATGTCGTACTACTATGCATCTGAGGTGTGGAATCCACCAAAAAGTTATGTGTGTGGGATTTGATACTTTGTACATACTTAGTCATTATGTTTGCACTTTTGTTCTGCGTGGGTAATATAGTGAAGAGGGGTTTAGTGCAAGAGGAACTTATCCGTAATGCTCTGGTTGACATGTACGCTAAATGTGACATGCTTGTAGAAGAACAGGGAGTTTTTGATAGATTGGTAACTCGAGATGCAGTCTCATGGGCTACACTCATTTTAGAATATGCTGATTATGGGCTTTGTGAGGAAGTACTAAACTGTTTCAAAGAGATGCAGATCGAAGTACACTGGTGGATATCTATGCCAAATGTGGGAGCTTGCTTGATGTTCAGCACACGTTTGACTACCTGCCACAACGCAATGAGTATTCTTGGAGTTCCCTTATCCTTGGCTATGTTGACATGGGGGATTTATCACATGCTTTCCAGGTCTTTCAGAAAAATGCAAGATGACTGTGTTCAACCAAACAGTTACACATTCGTTGCCCTGTTCAAGGCTTGTGTACAACAGAAAGATGTGGACATGGGCTAGGCATTATATGGTGAAATAGTTCGAAAGGGTTTGGAAATGGACCTCTTCATTAGTAGCACAGTGGTTGATCTATATGCAAAATGTGGCTTGCTCATGGATGTACAACAAGTGTATGATAATCTCCCAGGCCGTGAAGTAGTTTTGTGGAATGCATTGTTTCCAGGCTATGCTGAACATGTGTTTGGAGAGGAAGTGGTGAACTGTGTGAAGAAGATGCAACTAGAAGGAGTTTCTCCAGATCCTGTCACATTTGTTCTCTCCTTGAAAGTGTGTGGGTGACGGGAGCTGTAGAAAAAGGCAGAGAAGTACATGCTGATATTAAAAAATCAGGTTTAGAAGGGGATCTGTTTGTGGGCAGGATTGGTGATGGTATGTATCTACTGCTTTTCTGAGGGGGCCGCTTTTCTAGAGAGAAAAAGGGGGCTCGAAAAAAAAAAAAAGCTGACCTATCTCCTAAACTGAGGGGGGGGAACAAAGCTCCTACAGAAGGCGGAGAAGAGGATTGATAGTTGAGGAAGACGATGCTGAATGAAGTCATAAGTGAATGAGTACAAAGTCCAATAACGAACGTTGAAGGTGTTGCAATGGTGAGGAGAAACGACAATGTAGTGATGCAAAAGCTGGTAACAAAGACACAGTAGAAGACTTGAAGATGACGACAATGTGCCACAGAGAGCCGAAGGAAAAACCAACCTGTAGTTGAAGAGGGGCATTACAACATCTTCTACCTTGATGAAGGACAATGTGCTGGTACGCAGTGACACCTGGTGAGAATCGAAGGGGAACGAAAAGCTCGCTGAAGGAGTCCTATAGCACAACGAGGAGAGCTCTGAAGCCGAGGTGGAAAATAAAGTCTGACAAGGATTAAAAATGTGCAAACGGAGGACGTCTGGAGCTGATGAACGTGACGAAGATGACAAGGAGAAGCTCTGGCAACAAAGATGAAATTGGAACTCTAGTGATGAAGACATCAAAGATAAATCTTTAATTGAAGATAAAGGAACAATCGCAGGAATGAAACAGTCGAGAGTCAACACTGGACGATGAAAAAGAAGGCTGACAAAGAGGAGGCACAGACGCTAGTGCGACTGAGAAGATGATAGTGGGATGGGGCATCAGTGGAGCCTTCACTGCGAAGCTTCTCCAACATCATAGTGATGTCATTCTTATCGACGCGATGGATCCCGTATGGCCGACTAAGATCCATTGTTCAGCCTGATTTTGCTGAAGAGTATCTCGTTCTTCATCCCAAATACCTACACAAAGGCAGGCATGTGGAGGTATTGCAGAGTATGCCTCCATCACTGAGGTTGTGACTAGGACTGGCAAAATATTGCCTTTTGATTTCCTTGTCATTTCTACAGATTTTGTCCATACTGGACCTGCCAAGAAAATAGAATGCATTCAGTATTTTCAATCCGAGCAAGAAAAGTTGAATGAGGCAAACAGTGTCTTGATCATTGAAGGAGGGCCTGTTAGTGTGGAATTAGTTGGGGAGATTGTCGTTGATTGTCTTGAGAAGAAAGTTGCCCTTATGCATAGTGGTAATAGGCATGAGCTGATGTTTTAACTAGAAATGGTAATTTTGAGGGCAGGGTCCATCCATTGACCCGTGCTAACTATTTGGCATCGCCGCCCCTTGTAGTTGCATATGCTTTGGCTGGAACTGCGAGTCTCTGAATGAGAGAGGATCTCTTCTATAAACAGCTTGTTTATACACTTCTTTTAATTCAAGGATTGGGTTTGGTCAAACAGTGGGCTGGACAAAAACTTGGATTTGCAAGGTTTCACTCTTGTAGGTTATGGGTGCACCAATTGCATTGGCAACTTTGGAGAGTTACATGAGTCTATGGTTGCTACAATTACAGTTAATGATATTATTGCTGTTGCAGCTATTTTGAGGGCTGAGACATATAGTATTCTTGTCCCAGATTGGGTTAAAATTCTCAGAAGCTATGTGAGGCTGTGGATAAAATTCAATTAACCCCATTCAAACCAAAAAAGGGAGGGTAAAAATTATCATAGATGAAAAGGCAACGACTATGAATGCTCCAGCAGCGCGGCTGACGACTCTGCTATCATGCATTGAAGCTGTGTAGAGCTACACTGATCACCACTCTCATTTCTATTCGTCTTCAGTTATTGGCAGAAATAAAATAACAGAGACTTGACATCATTTTCTCATTTTGCTCATTTTCTTGATTGATCTTCTATCCTGAAGTTATTCAAAGTTCTCTGTGGTCGTGACTTTGCTTTCGAAATCCTTCGACAGCACCTTGAACTTTCTTAGGAGGCATCGTAATTGTAGTCGTTCGGATGTGGAAGCAGCTTTACAACTCCTCTTTGGAATTCATCGTTGCTCCCCTTGCACCGTCCGTCGAAAGTAGTTTTTTTGGAAGGCTCCCTCCTTGAAGTTGGGAATTTGAAAGGGTGTTTCAGAATATTTTACGACTAAGACCCATTGAAGCCATGGGGAAGGCTTAATGGCCTTGTAATGACTCGTTCAACAAGGAATGAAAAGGGATGGAAAAAACACAAGGTGCGGGAGAAAACTCTAAGGGAATATAGTAACCGTAAAGGTTATAAGTAAGGTCGAAGGACCCTTAGGTCAAACTTGGAGGAAAGGGGGTTTCAGTACGCCACAAGGGGAGGGGCTAGGGAAGGTTTAAATATGGAGGAAAGAGGGGTGGTTCCAAAGCCAAGGGATAGGGGTTTAAGGGATTAACACGGGGGTAATAATAAGGTTTTTGAAAGACACAATAGGGGGTGAAACGCCCTTAAGAGGATAAAACAGGGGGGAGGGGGATGATAAAAAGGTATAGGAAGGGAGTCTTGGGGGGATTTTAGGACACGGGTAGGGGGGGTGAAAAGGGGCTTAAGGGCCCCTTGGAAGCTTCCTCTCCTTGGAAGCTTCCACGCCACGTGGAAGGAGAAGCCCAACGGCAAGCAGGCGTGTGACGAGGAGATGCGGGAGGGGAGCCTGATCTACTGCGTACGAGGGACCGCCCGAGTGCAGGTGGTGCTTCCCAATGGTGAGCAGGCGGCACCCTTTACCTTGTCCTCCCCGATCTCTGCCCCCGTCTTCTCAGGATGGCATTGAGGTGGCCTTGCTCCCTCCTCTTCTGCAGCAGCGGCGACGCCGTCAATGGCAGCCCCTCCTCCTTTGTGATAGCGGCAACATTGTCTTCTCAATCTCAGCCCTTCCGTCCCCCTCTCACGGCAGCGGCACGGCCTTCTGGCGGCAGTTACTCTCTCCATTTTCCTCCATGGTAGCAGCCCCCCCTTAGTTTAAATAGGGGAGGGGAGGGGCATCCTCCCTCTTGTATGTGTCAAGCAGCATGGATGTGTCTCTCTATGAGCTCCACCGAGGATCTTCTGAAGCCTTACTATTCCCCTCCCCCTCCAGCATGATTGTCGGCTCTGGGGGGGATAAGGAAAAAAAATTGCATTATCCCCAAAGAAAAATGCTATCTCATTATCCCCTTTACACAGAAGGGGATTCATGCGAAAAGATAGAATTTAGAATGTTACATTCTAGAAGTTGTGGCTCTAATGGTTCTGGCTTGTGTTAACAAGGGGCATCATCATCATCTTTTCTCCAAAATGAATGGTCAAGGCGATAGGAGAAACTTGTGAACTTAATTTTTATGCCTTTGATCCATTGCTTATATAGATTCTGCATACTTTGTGGTCCATTAGTCAACCCAAATGGAACCATGGTCATTCCCTCCAACACCCCGAGATCTTCAGCCTTTGAATTCTCTGTAGGGACATCAACAAGATCATCCGTTATCAAAGGATATTCTTCAACTGCACTTTCATAACCTGCTTCGTTTTTTTCCTCAGCATTTTCATCCTCTTCCTCTGGAGGATCTGTCTCTGCAGGCACACTGATTTGGTGCATGATGGAGTTATAGTGCTGACTGGAGAAAAGTAAGTGCATCAATTTGCTGAAAAGAAAGGCTTCGTGTTTGTTGAATTAAAATATTTAAGCTCCAACATAAAATTTTCTTTCAAACTTTTCATCCTTTATTTCAAGATTTTTGTGATATTTTTTCTCAATTGCAAATTAACGTGTTTCTTTCCTTCTTGCAATTAAATGTTGACTAAGGTTTTCACAACAGTGTGTGTTTTTTTAAATGTGTTTATGCGTTTGCTTGATTTTGATTACTTTTGATTTGACTCACTCACCTTATCCCCTCCCCTTTCGAATTTGGGTAAAATCCTTCCTAGGATTGAAGGCTAGTGGGCCCAGGGCATTGAGTGTACGGGTTGAGTGTTTACTTTCGCATGAGCCAAGCATAGAAGTCTGGATTGTACAACTGAGCGTCATGGTCCAAATCCAAGGGTCGGCTACCTACGTGTGTGATGTAAGTAAGGACACCTGTCAAGACGTCACCGTAATCGATACGGCTAGCAATATGTAACTCTTTCTCTATCTGGAGGCAATCAAGGTAAGGGTGTCCTTTGATGTGCTCTTCTAGGGGGTTGGTCACGAATACTTGTTAACACCCTATACAAATTTGGGGCGACATAAGTTGGGTCATATTCTGATGTCTTGATCATGTGTCGCTGCTCAGCATTGGTCATTATTTGGCATCCTTTGAGTTCCCATCGCAATCGAAGAGCGTACCAGTTTTGTAAGAATGGGGATTCGGTTTTAGCAAGCTGTTTCAACTCCTCGACTTCTCGATCAGTGAGAGCGGAAGACGCTCGCTTATCGTATGATGTAATGAGACGTTTAGTGGCTGGCTCTGTAGATATCTCAATGTAGAGTAACTCTGCAACAGTTGAGTGGGGTGCTTTGATGAATGAAAATTTGAGTGTGTCCCATGAACAAGGCATTGTACGAACTTCTCTCGCAAAGGGCTCTTGCAACAGGTCCAAGTCCAAGCGGTCATAGCTCAGAGCTAGTGATATGAATGTGGCATCTAAGAGTCTGAGGCAAGCAATGACGTCATCCCTTGTATCTTCCGCTAGATCTGCAGTGAGTGTCAAGAATGATTTTTGCTCATAGGAGGGTCTAAGGCCTGCAGGGTGGTTGAGGTTTGACAGAACTAGAGAGTTTGACAGCAAATAGTTGCAGGCTCGGTTGTTCCTGAGATTGCAGTTGGGTCCCTTGCCTAGTGGGCTAGGACAACTAGATTGCGAATGGGGTACCACTACTTGCGGATGTGGCCTCTTGAGTCTTGCTTGAGTTGCATGGGACTAGTTTCGGAGTAGCAAGCTGAGATTTGGGATGGTTGACTTGGTCAGTCTTCATGGGCATAATCAGTTGTGAGTCAATGGGCTTGGTGTCTCGAGGCTTTTGCGGTGTTAGGCCTTGATACATTGTATGGTTGGGTATGGTTACACGTGAGGTGGAATTTGATTACTGCTCTTGGCTGTTTTAGACTTAGGGATCTACATCTAGGCATTACCCTCATAATAACCTTGCGCCTGCAATAGGGTCTTAGGAACCCATCACCGCTTGACCACACATCACTGTTTGTAGCTCTTTTTTGGCCTCCTAGGTTTTGAGGTTGTGTTGTTAGCCTTATGAAAGCAAGGTTGATTGCATTTCAGTGGCACGCTCTGACATTTAGGTACCCACCTTAACTGGGGTTGATGGGCATTGACCTTGGCTTCAGCAGAATGCTGGCAAAGAGGCTTGAGAGGGTGTAACAAATCACAACCCTCCTCCTTGGACTTGACTGAATGCGTGTCTATTGGTGGCATTGCAGGTCGTCTAGTGGGAGTCACGTAGCCCTTACTGAAAGCCGCCACTATGCGGACATTGCAAATGGCTAAGTGGATATGCTACGACTCTTAATCGACATTGTAGCGAGCTTTCTTTTTAAAGGTTTGATGACCCAATAGCGATTTGGTGCCTACATTTTTAGCATTCGTCAACACATAAAATGTCATTGGTATGCTCTCACACTTGATAGAAACTGTGGCCCTGCTTTTTCCTAGGAGTGTGTATGATCGACCCCCATATGGGTCTAGTTTGGTGGTAGTGGGCTGTAGTTGTGGTTTGCCAATATGGGTTCAATGATCGTGGGTTAAGACATTGAAGTCTGCTCCCTCATCAATCAAGGCGTTTACAGTGCGTGCTTGCTTGGTAATGATCGTGATGCGGAGGTAGGCAGGTTCTAATATGGTTTCCTCATCTTCATCATCAATCTTCGTGATTGTGGCTAATGGTACTTTGACCGGCGGTTCTAACATTGGTTATTCGTGCAAAGGATGTGTGGGAGGATAATACTTCTTGATGTGACTACCATTGAAAAAGCCTACGCCCTCGCCTTCGAAAGTCTTGAGTTCAACATTACCGATTCGGCTGATGGCATGAACCTTGAAGGGCCCTAAACCTTTAGACTTCATTTTGTGCCATAGGACTAATATGTCCTACAAAGTCAATTTCCCACTTGTCTAAGGGTTGTCGTGCAATTATCAGGGTTAGTTTCATTTGATCCTTGCGAATTAGGACCTTTTTCCATTGGTACTTGTCACAGTGCTTAACAAACCGTGCCACATTGTGAAAAAGCATGGGCCACCACAATTGAGACTGTAGCACCTTGTGGGCTGTTGTTTCTCCACTAAAGCGTCCTCCAGTGATTCCACTGTATGCTTCTAAGATCACCTCATTCATCTTCTACTCGCATATGCATCTGCGCAACAACCTCTCTTGTCATAGCCTATACAACTGACTTGCCATCAACTGATAGGGTTGGATCTTGAGGATGAGCCATCTAAGTCCGGCTTTCTCTATTGGGTGTTTAGGTAGTCCATGCTCAAGCACTTGGACTATGTCGTCTACCCAATATGGTGTCAAGTCCGTTCAAAATAAATCTCTCTCGCTAGACACGCTAAACAACTGTGCGTTTGGCAAACCATCTATGATGCCTCCTCCAGTGGCCTCTCCTATGGGGATGTGTGATATGTGGTCGGCCATGTGGTGATGTTTCCCTTTTTGTACAACCATGGAGAAGTCAAATTCTAAAAGCAGAAGGAGCCATCAAGCTATTCGGCCTTTAGCACAAGGTTTTTTTTACTAAATATAGCAAGGATTGATGATCCATAAAGAAGGTGAAAGGAGTGGCTAACAAATAATGCCGAAATTTCTTCACGGAAAATACAATGGCTAGACCTTCTCTTTCTATTGTCAAGTGTTTTATCTCGGTCTTGGTGAGTTGTTTGCTAGAAAGCTCACTGGGTAGTCGAGATTGTGTTTTCGAGGTTGGCACAACACTACCCCCATAGCAAATTTTGAAGCATCAATATGCATGTGGAAGGTAATGGTCCAATCTGGGGCTCCTAAAATTAGTGATGTGGTTAGAGATTTTTCTAGTTTCTCATATGCGTGTTGGCATTCTTCAATTCATTCAAATATAATCAATAGTTTGTAAAAAAGGTCTAGCCGCCAATAATACCCCATATGTCCTAAGAATCATTGCACTCCCTTATAGTTGGTTGTTTGGGGGTGGAAGGTCAACAATGACCCTAACTTTTGAAAAGTCTATGGCAATGCCGTTTTTCAACTCCACATGCCCTAGGATGCATCCGTGCTTTACCCAGAACCGGCACATTAAGGGATATAGGGAGAGGTGATATAGGCGACACCGTTCAAAGACTTCTTAGAGTCTGTCTAAGTGTTCTCTCCAGGTCAAGTGAACACACAAGTCGTCTACGAATACTTCTAACTCTTTCTTAAGCATGTCTTTAAATATAGTGCACATAAGGTGCTGAAAGGTGGCTAAAGTGTTGGTCAACCTGAAGGGCATGACTATATAGGCAAAGACACCTCACTCAGTGGCGAATAAAGTCTTATGTCTATTGTCACAATGCACCTCCACCTCATTTTATCCAAAGAAGCCATCCAAAAAATTGTAGGTCTCTTTGCCCGCCACTCTCTCGAGCATGTGCAGGATGTACGGCAATGGGTAGTTGTCCCTCTTAGTGGCAGCATTCACCTTCTTGTAATTGACGCACACCCTAATCTTTTCATTTTTCTTCATTACAATGACTATGGGTGATATCCATTCTGTGTGCTCAATTTTGTAGATGAATCCTGCTCTCATTAGCTTGTCGATGTCTTCCTTGACCGCATGCATGTGTTTTGGATTCATAGGGTACGGTCGCTACTTGGTCGGTGTTGCATGATCACTACTTGGTCGATGTCTTCCTTGACTGCATGCATGTGTTTTGGATTCATAGGGTACGGTCGCTACTTGGTCGGTGTTGCATCTGGTATCCAGCATGATCACTACCCTATCACCCTTCTTAAACTTTGTAAATCTCTTAGGGAGGTCATGTGGTTTTCATTGTTTGTTTGCTCTTGCGTCCTTAGCCTGTTCTGTCCTTTCTTCTTTCAAGCGTCTGCATCTTAGGTGGACAGGTAGGTCCCCCTTGGTAGGTCTAGTCTTCTTGGAATGCCTTGGTATTTCTAGGTCACTCTATGAACTCACTTCCAACTCGGAATTGAACTCCTCCTCTTCGTTGGGACAAGATAGTCTCCCCCGGTGGTCGCGGCTTAGAGGCTAACTCTTTTCTAAGAACTAGCATGCTACTTGGTTTGGGTTAGGCCTACTTGCTACTTGGTTGGGTTAGGCCTACTTGCTCAAGATCTATGGCTCTTATACATTCCAACCAAGCGTGGTCACAATCCACACGCATGACCCTTTGCTCTATCCTAAAGGTGTTCTCTCTTTGTGTCATGGAGTCTACCCGTATACGTTTGATCACTCGTCCTTCAGTGTCGTATTCTACGGTATCTATCTCATCCTCACTGTCGTCTCACTGAAGAAGCTACAGTCCTTGTATTCGTCATCGGAAGCATCTTCATCTGATCGTTCGTCGTCTCCTAGGTCTTTGTATGTCTCGTATGTTTGATCGGGGACTAGGGCCCAATTATACCTAAGGTTTAGTTCATGCACCCTTGTCCATTGCCAGGTTGGTTCATTTAAGAGATATTGGAGTGGCTTGAAGTTTGCAATTGGATTGCCTGCTAGCTTGCCAGTCAAATACTCTAAAACCCCCTAGAGCTCTCTCCTGTTGGTTGGCACTTGGATAGTGGCAGGGTTGGGTCTTCTGCTGCGATGGTTTCTTGCCATCATGCAGATTGGTACTGAGGGTGTACCCTTGGGCTCATCAATCAATTTAATGCCCTATTCCTACTCCTCGTTTTCTGAGAACGGAAAGTCAATGGTAGCAAGGATATGCATCCAGTCTCACTTGTCTTCACGACATGGGATATACTTAGTTAGGGGCCCATAGGATTCCTTGATCTGGGTATCACCCTTGAGCATAGCAGAGATGGCGTCAAGGTCGATTGGTGCGATTTTCTAGGAGTCCATTTCTACCCTTATGACTGCTTTTCTATTGCCTAGGAAGATGAGATCATTCCCCCAATCTTTGATCTCTTTGGCATTGCGCATCCAAGGTCGGCCCAATAGGATATCATAGTCCACTCTCTTCAAGACTATAAAGTCAATTGAGAATTTGACTCCGGAGATTTTCACAGGCTAGTTTCTTAGCACCTCAATGGCTTCACTCTCATTCCATTAGCTAATGTGACATTGAACCTAATAGTCTCGACAGGTGGGTCTCCCCAAGTTTGGATCATTGCATGGCTCAGTACACTAACTCCCACCCCTGTGTCTACAATCCCTTTCCTTGTTGTGTCGCCTAGGGCTAAGATCGGTAAGACTGCATGCATCTCTATGCCTTCCCAAAAAGCATTAATGTGCAAGGATTTAGACATGAAGTGCAACATCAAACTCAGTATCTATGTCTGTGTATCATGTTCTTGTAGGCATGTAGCAGCTTGCTCTTGTGACCCTTCAACCCACTGCTTCAAGTCCCGCCATAGGATGGATGCTGCCTAAGAAAATCTCCCACATTTAACGTCACCAAGCCACTCACTAGAGTGGTAAGGAGGTCGTTGGCTGCTCATCTTTCTCCTGTTCCGGATTGTCTCGGCCAATGGCCCTGATTGGGTTGCTGGCCCATAGAGTTAAGGCTTTGCCTAAGTGGTACTGCTTGTGGCATAGTTGCCTCTCTTGATTTCCGTGGAGGGGGTGAGAGTGACATACTGATGCTGAAGAGGTCCTCGATCTTGTTCTCCAAGATCGGGTCCACATCTTTCAGGTGTTCTTGAGTCTCCTTTACCCACTCCTTCACCTTCTCAATGGCCTCTAGTTGTACTTTAGGTTGGGGTACTCCCCTACCTTAGCACTTCCCTTTTCAACAGTCTTTGAGGCTGAGCGCAACTTTAGCTTCGAGTCTCTTCTTCCTTCGCTTATGGCTCTTCTTCCCTTTTGAGGCTGCATCAAGATTGCTAGGACCTAGCAGTGACATATTGGCTTGCTTCGTTTATGCACGGGTCATGACATGCGATAGGATAGATGTAGCCTCCCCATCAACATTCTCGACACCAAACATCCCCAATGGGATGAATGGTACGTTAGCTGAATTTAAGGATGGCTTTTGCTTTGGACAACCAATGAAGAGATAAGTGATAACACCTTCATGACACCTTACGTCAACCTTGTCTCTATTTTTTTGCTCCCTTTTAGAACAATGTGATGAGATATGTCCCAGGTGACCGCAAGTCCAACACATGATTGGATCTTGGGTCTGCCCTCCTAGGCCTCTACCTTGTCCCCTATCTAACGCCATCACCGATACTAGTTGATAGTCCATAAGGACTATGTTTCCCTCATTGTCGTGCGAGATGTAAGGGTATATGTAAGGCTCTTCCTCATTTGGCTCTTCCACATAATGGATTGGATCGTCGCTCGGTGGATGTGTCACATAGGGGCCAGGTAGTCTAGGTATTCCAATCGGATTTATATCCATTCTAGGAACAATTGGCTTAACATCGTTTGACATGGGAAGGACCAATGGTGCTCCCCTTCCGAAGAATTGTTGTGGCCTATTCGCTAGGTAAGGATGACCGTATGGTTGTGAGTAGGAAAGCCGTCTAGGCAATCTATAATGTGCACTATCGTGATCAAACCTACCGCAATTAGCACAAGGTCGTACACGCATTATAGATTCGCTAGGTAAGGATACATGTACATCTTGGCTATTTCCATTTTCATGTCAGCTAATTCCTAGTTGATATCCACAGCCTTTCCCTTATCTTGGGTACTTGCACCTAAGTGCTCGCTAGATGTTGAAGCTCTCTCTGAGCTTCTAGAGTTGGTCTCTTCTTGGTTTGAGTTTCTAGAGATCCTCTCCTTCATTTGGTCGTCTACCCGAATGGCCTCTTTGAACACCCTTGCTAGCACATCTCAATGCAAGCTCAAGTTACCTGGCAAGGCTTTATAAAGCTCCTCATTTTGTCTTCCACTGATGAATACCGTCGACACCAATGCAAGCTCGAGTTACCTGATAAGGCTTTATAAAGCTCCTCATTTTGTATTCCATTGATGAATACCGTCAACACTGCTCTTTTGGTCGGTCATTCACCCATTGGGATCCTCTTCAAGAGACTCCTTACATGGGTCACATAGTCACGAATATCCTCTTTTTCCTTCTTCTTGGTGTTCATAAGTTATACTAGCAAGTTGTCCGAGTATCCAGGATCGAAAACCTCTTAATAAAGAGGTTTTTGAGTCCATTGAAGTTTGCTCGCTCTGCGACATCTAGACTTGTGTACCAAGTCTGACCCTTGTTGCCTAAGCAAAGCTCGAATGCTTGAGAGCGTTGAGTCAAGTCGATGAGACCATTGGTCTCGCATACTTGCTCAAACTGCTCTATAAACTTGTATGGATCATCTTGGGGCTGGTACTTATTGAGCTGCTTCATGACAACTAGTATCTTGGGCTAGCTCTTGGAGCCTTGGTTCACCCCTAACCCTGCTAGTAGTGATGTGGCTAATGCTGCAACTCTCTGCTCTGCTGCTATGTTGTCTAGCCATCGCTTCATGAGAATCTCACTTAGCATCAAGTCTCCTTCTAGCACTCTCTCATGGTTATTTCAATTCCTACTTGCTAGGTTCAGCTCACTGTATCTCTCTCATATCTGCATTCTACCTCAAGCTTCTAATCTGCTAGTCTTGGTTGTATTCCACTATGCCTTGCACTGCTTTGTGGGCTAGTTTCCTTTCCTCCTCTAGGTCAGCTATGATGGCGTCTACCATTCTACCGCGGTGCTCATATCAAGTGTGAGAATCATAGCTACTCACCAACAGTTGGATCACTTTTGGAAAAATCCCTAAGTCAAATTCCTTGTTATGCGTGCAGTTTGAGCTTTCTTCTGACATGATATTGTTCTCGTGCTCCACCAAGCTATCGATAAGGTTAAGTACGTCGGGTAGATCCAAGTCTCTGTTGTTATTCGCTTAGTCCAACGCTGGGCTGTGATTGCCCATCTATATCTTGGGATATTCTCTTATTGGTGGATTCCTTCACGTTCTTTTATCTGAATGAGTTCCTTAATTGTTACACACAATCCTCAAGTTAGCTCCACTTTTAGCGAGCGCATTCTTTTCTGTGCACTTGTGCGCTCAATCAGGCTTTCGGCTGGCTTTCGGCTATTCTTAGGTATACTTCAAGTGTTGGAAGTCAAGGTGACTGGGGAGACCAAGTGTCTAAGTGGCCTGCGCACTCTCGTCTTGTCTTAGACCTGATAGAATCGTTCGATCAATTTCTGGTCGTCTTGGTAGGTTTAGGGCTTGTTTTGTGCCATCTTACTCAGTTTAGGTTCGTTTGGGATCTATGCCTCCAGTAGCTGCCATCAAGGTGTTGACTTTCTCAACAACCTACTTAAGCTGCTAAGCAGTCGCATCTTGCAAATTTTCCTATTGCTTGCACTAGAATCGAGCTATGGACATTGGGATGGCTCATAAAGGTTGGCACCGTTGAGATCTAGCTAGTTCTTGTGCAACCTTCCACAAAGTTTGCAAAAGTCTGACTCGACCCCACTCGTCCAAATTGTAGGGGCTGAGTGGCGAATTCGGACAGGGGCTCAGGGCCGAATAGGAACACTAGCGGAACTTGCAATGGCCGAATAGATTTGGCCGAGGACTAAGTGGTCCAAGGGCCGAGTCACATTAGTGGATCAAGTCAATTGTTTGGATGGGCCAAGTCAAGTAGGCCGAGAGCCGAATATCAGTTTTGTCCAAATGGTTGACTGGGACGAGGTGAGCGATATGTGTCCCGAATCGAGTGGGCCAAGTGATCCAACTGGTCGGAGGGCCGAATGGTCCAATTCTGAGACTTAGCCCAAATCCAAGCCACTCGGACGGGCCGAGTCATGCACGACGACGGCCATACCTAGCAGGAAGGTTTTGATATACCTGAATCGTGCGAAGAACTCCTCGATGGTAAGATCAAACCGAATCACTGATGAAAAATCTCTCCCTCTCTCACTCCCTCTCTCTCACTGCTAGGGTGAAAGGTGATGTCTTCTATGGTCTCCTGGCCCTTAAACCCCTTCCCAAGCAAGGTCTTGCTATCCCCAATCACTCCCTTGCCGGCATTAATTATTCCAACTACTCTTTTTTTCCATTTATCTCGATCTCACTACAACAAAAAGGCTCCATAGACGCGCTTGTAGACGCAATATTTGAATTGTGTTTAAAAATGTCGGGCGCGTTTATTACAGCGTCTACTAGCACATCTAAAATTTCGCATCTACAAGCGCGCTTATAGTGAAAACTACACGTGCATATAGACGCGCATATACACCCAAACATAGATGCTCCTATAGACGCACTTATAGATGCGCATATACATGCGCACATATACGCGCATATACATGTGCATATACATGCGCACATAGATGCGATTTCACCTGCAAATTAGACGCAAATATAGACGCGAAAAATAGTGTATGAAAAAAACCTCAAAGGAGATGTGGTTGTTTAATGCGAGCGCGTCTATAGGCGCGTCTACTCTGTGGATCAGATGTGCTCTTACACGCGCGAGGTCCACAAAACTAAGAAAAACCTAGGAGGTTTTATGGATCTTCAACACTTACGCGTCTAGGAGAGCGTCTACTCTGTATATCAGACGTGCTTGTAGATGCGAATTAGTAGTGAAGCACAAAATAAAACTAGGAAAAGCAAGCAACAACTAACATACCCAAAGCTAAGAAGGAACCAAAATACAACTCAGAGTAAATAGAGAGAGAGAGAGAGAGAGAGAGAGAGGAGAGAGAGAGAGAGAGAGAGAAGAGAAGAAGGACTCACCTTGAATATTTGTTGTGATGGGCAGCGACACAACTACAAACTCCTTCTTCTCCTCCATCTCCTTGCTCTTTGGCTGTTCTCCTTGTCTCACAACAAACATACCAAAAGCTAAGAAGGTAGCAAAATACAACTCAAAGCAAAGATAGAGAGAGAAAGAGAGAGAGAGAGAGGGGGAGGGAGGGAGGGAGAGGGAGAGAGAGAGAGAGAGAGAGAGAGAGAGAGTGAGTGAGTAAGAGAGACAAGAAGAAGGACTCACCTTGAATCGGTGTTGTGATGGGCGGCGACAGGGCTACAAACTCCTTCTCCTCTCTCTCCTTTCTCTTTGCCTTTTGCTTCCTCCTCTCTTTACCCTTTCTTCTTTGCCTCTTCCCTTCTCCTCTCTTTGTGTCGTGCGCCTATCAAAAAACCCAAAAGAAACGCAAGACGGGACTACTTTGAAAAGAATGACACACCGGCAATATTTTTTAATTTTTTTTAAACTTTTAGTGCGTGTCTGTGCGTGCATCTATAAGCGCGTGTATATAGAGCACAAATTGCTTATAGACGCACTTATATACGCACAGTTAAACGCACTTATAGATGCGCATATACACGCGCTTATAGATGCGCATATACATGCACACATAGATGCGATTTCACCTGCAAATTAGATGCAAATATGGATGCGCAATTACGTCTATATTTTTCAAATTTTTTAAAAAATTTAGTGCACGTCTGTGTGCGCATCTATAACTGCTGCTTGTTGTAGTGACGCGTCTGAAAATGCGTCTATTTGCGTAGATATATAGACGTAAACTTCGCATCTATTTACACGCTCTTTTACACGCACATACAAACGTGATGATAGACGCTCCTGACTTTGCACGTCTATGTCTCGTTTGTGTTGTAGTGTTTGTGCTTGTTTTACCCTATTTTATAGCAGTAAATCCTATGCCTCTTCAATCTGATTTCTTAATCCTAACCTACGCTGATTGCAACAAGAATCAAAAGCAAATAACTGAAATGATCTCCCCTTATTTCCCAAGAATTAAACAACCAAAATAACCAAAATACTTGTATCAAAGATCAAAAGCCCCAACTTCCTACCCATTCCTTTTTACATGGCCGACCTTTGTGGCAAGTCCTTTTTCCTATTTCCCTTTTCTTGCCTCATGCCTTAAGCCTACACCAATCTATTCTTTTACAAATGGCAAAGGAGAGGGCCTGGCGCTCTTTTACAAGAGTTTTTAGAGTTTTTAGAGGTGCCTTCTATTTAAAATTGTGCTTTTGCCTCAACTTAGCTTTTAGGGGCCGCCTCTATGCTTTTGCTCTTTTTATGTTCTTTTTCCACTTTTTGCTTCATATTTCTCCCATCTCGAACTGAGATTAATAGTAATATAACATCATAGTTACGACTTTCTCCTTATTGTGTTGCAACCTATGTATATGAGATTGAACTCTAGCACACTATATGAGATTAAACTCTAGCATGTGAACTTCTATCATCTTTTTCTTTTGTAAGACATTTTCAATGTATTACAATCACTTGCTTTCAATGCTCTCATTTAGAAACAATTACAAATACCACATGCTCTCTCATTGAAATAAATGTGATCAAGCCTAGTTTGCCCTCCATGACTAATTAGAGTGTAGGTTTTTCCATGTGAGTTTTGCCAAATAATATTACTTGTGTCCACATCTCATGCGTTAGTTCAAACACTACAAGATATAAGCCTTATACCGATGTTAAAAGAAACGAAAATGTAAATAAAAAAATTTGTCCTCGTCCTCGTTAAAAGCGTCATTATTGGCGATGCCATAGAATAGTCGATATTAGCGTCGGTAAATGCGATGCTGATACCGACGCAAATAGCGACGCTAATAATGACACCAATAACGATGCGTGTATGTAAATTTGTGACGCTAATACAAAATAATTTCTACATTGTGTACAATGCTAGTGTAAATAAAGACAAAGTGTACTTAAGTCATAATACTGATACATAAAATAAATACACGATCGTATAATGAAAGCGACTGGTACAATCATGGCAAGATATCACTACTACATAGAAAATGTCTACACAGATCACGTGACCAAAAAGGAAGGGTGTGTGAGCTCCAGGGATCCAAGGGCGAGCTATAGATCATCGCCATCTGAAAGCTCATCCCGCCGCAAAGGAGCGTCGAACGGACTCTGCAAAAAAAAAACTACATATTAGTCCGCCATATAATAATGCATTCTAATTAAAAATGGTAACTACGTACAAGAAAGATGAGTGACTTATAGGGCCACCGCATCCATACAATCGATCAATCAATGCAGTGAGACCGTGCCTCTCTACATATCAAGTATCACAACTGGTCGGATCGTAATTTGTAATGGAGTGTTGCAAAGGAAACAAAATACTAACTGTTAGAAACATGATTGTCAGTACAACGGATATTGCAAAAAAAAAAGCAAGCAAAACAAAAGAAAAACTTACAAAGTCCTCTAGATATGTCATGTGGCCACTACTCCCAAGATAATGGACCAGTCCAGCCTCTAGTCATACCTTCGCGGCCTTGCGCTACTGTCTCCAACATCCTGGAGAATCTATAGCCTCCTCCCTCAGTCGGGGCCATTCGTCTGCATCTAGCCACTCGGGCTTTGCAGCCCCACTCTTGAGTGCCTTGCATGCATCGAATCATCTGTGTGACATATATGTATGCATGCACTCCATCATCCAGCCCGTAAAAAACCTATCTGCTGCGGTTGGTACCGAAAAATCCTCATGCAAGGATGCTACTATGTAGTTCTTGCTCCCCTCCGATATGTTTTTCCAATGATCCAAGACATTGTGCCGAAAAACTTTTTGGCACAACTCTCTCATGCAAGCCATCACCCTTCTCCCCTCATCATTCATGATGATGCCTCCTGATCTATCATCTACAAGGTAGGTATATCCCTTTGGGGTATGCCTAAGATGGGTCCTCTCCCACCTACGACCACGCTCCTGGGCATATCCAGGAGACCCTTTTACATCTGGTGTACTGACCGGGGTAGTATCTACCAGAGTAGCACCCATAAGGATGCCACTTGCGAACGGTTGAGCAAAAGTCAAAGTGATTGGAGTAGACATCCCCACACGTGTGACAAATCCCAGACGTGATGCAACTCCAGTAGAACGATGAGACAAAGACACTGCGTCCGTGCCTCCACAGCAATCACCTGAGCCACGCTCTCTGAAACCGCCACGAGAACAAGAAGTAGCACCTGTATCTCAAGCCAACAATGGGCTCACTGCATCCGTATCTCTGCAACATCCCCCTAACCCTGAAGCACTCCCTTCGTCTAGCCCAAGTCTAGAGCGTTGACCTCGTCTGCTCGAAACTGCAGCATTTGATCACACCGAAGTAGATCTAATAGAGCGGCCCAACGATATCCAAGACAGCTCCTAGTCCGCCATGTCTCTGAATCTCGCCATCTAATCTGAAGACATGCGCGTGAGGATATCCTGCAACTCCTAGCCCAAGTCTGGAGCGTTGACCTCGTCTGTTTGAAACTACAACATTTGATCACACCGAAGTAGATCTAATAGAGTGGCCTGACGATATCGGAGACAACTCCTGGTTCGCCATGTCTCTGAATCTTGCCATCTGATCTGGAGACATGCGCATGAAGATATCCTGCAACTCCTCATCGCTCATTCCTCGACTCATCCTAATGATCTAAGTATCCACAAAGGTCACCTGCACAGACAAAAAATAATGTTAGCATAATCAATTTAAATCATAAAAAGTACGGTAATATAAATCTTTAAAAAATAATCTTACTTAAATTGCATATCTTATGTACCCTTATAAGCGATTAGTCAACTAATTGAGTAAGTGGATGCTCCAAGTATGAAGTATACTATGGTCCCATGTCAATCTCCTGACACAACTCGGCATAAACTGGAAGGTGGATAGACATGTCACCACAAAAGGATGAGTCCACCTCATTCTCAAATAATTGATTGGACTCTTATATTTCCATCATTGTTACCCCATCTTGGCTCCTCTACATGCTCCAAGCTTTCGGTGGCCTCCACCGCTTGTAATATCGATCCCTCTATTTGCATATTGTCCTCATCTATGCTCGGAACATCGCTTTGATCATATACTCTCGCACTTTTGGGAGCTGAAGGTATAGCATACCACCATCGAGGTTGTCGGGGGTTTGGATAGAAGATTACGTGTTCACAAATACGTACAAGAGAGATTTAACTATTGTGACATGTACCATGTCCTAATACAATGAACAAACAAATGAGTTCATGTACCTGTTTATAATGGGCCGACAACACAAAGGTGTCGCAGAAATCTGTCCATTTTTTTTCGGAATCTATTTCGAGAAATCCAAATGAACTTCGTCGAACTATTGCTCCAGCTTCTTCAAGTACCACTTTGAACCACGGCACATCGAATAGAATCATGAAGAAGCTATGGTAATCCACTGTAACAATACTTTGCAAGTTCCAAAGATACTCCATCTTATCTATAACTGTATTTGGATCCATTGCTCGTCGTCGGCTCTCTTGCTCAAACCTTGCCATGATACCACAGTCTGTTGTGGAGCGCATTTTTTCAATACGCTCCACACAGAAATTTCGTCTGCTCAACCACGCTGCACTATATATTTGTACAGTGCATTGAAACACTCAATTAGTTGTCACATATAAAATATAGATACGATAAACCCTAAACACGTCATCACCTTTGAACTACATCCCCTCGAGAATTTCCACTCCTCGATTGAGACGTCTGCCTTTTCATGAGACACTGCGTTCAAAGCTTCAAGCAACCATCACATTGACATAAACCGTGCATCTCCTCCATTCCCTTGGGATATCAAATCGGTCGATGGTGTGTACTATGTCAAAATTCAGATCGTGTTTTCTCTCGATCTTGCCTAGCTTGGTGGTACCTGGCGAGCCACGTCTCCAAAGAGGCATGGTGCAACATACAAAAGCGATTTTCTTTCTCCTCTATTGTAGCATCCATTCTTTTTTCTACCCCATTTTCAATCACCACATCTCCGGTCGGTCTATCATCGTCCTTCAGTGACCATAGTATACTATTATCTGAATCCACCATTAGTAGCCATTGTGAAATATGCACTAACGTCTCAGACACCGACCAACCTTCAGCCATGCTACCTTCTGGCCGAGCTCGTTGTTACATAAAGCCTTTCAGGGTTTTCATGAAGCGCTCCAAGAAGAACATCCATCACGTGTGGATAGGTCCAGCAATCTCCACTTTATCTACAAGATGCACAAGAAGGTGGATTTGTATCGTGAGCATGCTGCTAGGCAGGTATTTCTCAAAGAGGCAAACCGTCTCCACTGCTCCCCGCCTCGTGAATTCAATAGAGAACGTCTTAATCTCCTTTTGTGAGATCCATTGCACTAAAGTCGACAACCTGTAAATGGCCCTGCGTATTTCTGGAGTAAGGCATCCTGCGATCGTGATCAGTAGTACAAACTACCACAAATGAGAAAGCATTATGAACAATGACTACACTCCTAATAGCAAAATGCGTAGGCTACTTACAATCCATTTGTAGTACAAACCTGACATATCTTATGCCAATCATGAGAATTTAGCCCTGATAATTGGTCGTCTTTAGAAAACGCAGACCTGAGAGAATGCATCATACCCGTTGGAGTGCAAATAGACTTGACTATTTGCTTCACAATGCGCTCTTCTTTAGTGGAAAAAACCCAAGGAGTGCGAGGTAGTTGCACGCAACCATCAGCACTCGACTGCGGAAAAAGTGCCTCCATCTTGCCTACCTCCTTCAAATCCATTCGTGCCCCTATAGTGTCTCTCTTTCCCGTGATGTGGTCCCATAGCAAGTTGCCCATGTTTTTAAAAATATGCATAGGATCCAACAAGTGGTTGATCTGTAAATGGGTCCAATATGGCAACTCGTAGAAAACTGAGAACCGTCACATTCCGTTTGGATGTGACTCTGCGTGGACCATTTTCAGCTCGTACCAGCTTTGGGCATTCATATGTGTTGGAGGTCGTCCAAGAAAACCTTCCTTGAGTTCATGACCCTCTGGCAAGAAAGTGGGGTATCCTTGATATACCATCTTCTTCATGGTTTGTGACCTTCAGGAGTCTAACTGGGGCTCGCACAATGGACATGCATGATAACCTGAGGTAACCAGACTTGTCCCAATACCTCTATCCAGTGAATACAAACTTGAACGAGCTATGATAGATATTACCAATGAGAACGGAAGCCTATTTACCTGAGCACTCTCTAAATCCCAGAAAGTCATGCATGGTCCACATGAGAATGGCTTGAATCTTAGCGGACCGTCGACCATTGCACTTGCTCATATCTTGCACGGTGACCCCCTCCTGCCACTAAATCGTAAGCTCATCGACTAATGGACAAAGATACACGTCCATATTTTTGACTTTGTAGCGGCCGGGGACGAGTAAGCTAAGGATGAGATGTCCTTTCTTCGTAGAAAGCTATGGAGGGATATTGTAGTTGCCACACACTGTAAGAAGAGCGCAGACCGAATGGGTTCACGCCATCCATTGCAAGACCAAGCCGAAGATTCCTTGGCTCTCTGGCAAAGCCTGGGAAGGTAGATTCAATGTGGCTCCATGCACGTGAATCCATTGATATTCATTGAACTCCATTTGTGGACCTATTCTGGGCATGCAATGTTATCAAGCTTTTCATGTTGCCGGACGTACGAAACATGTGGTTTATGCGGGGGATAAGCGAAAAGTGCCTAAGAACTTTTTGAGGGATGGTTTGCCCTTGCAATTCCTATCCATACATATGAGAACCACACTTTGGACATGTCTCCATAGTCTCGTATTCTCCTCGAAACAATATGCAATCGTTGATACATACATGGATGCTATTGTAGTCCATGCCAAGCTTTCATTAAACATGTCGTGCATTATCATGAGACTCAGGCATGGTATTTGCAAGTGGTAATATATGATACTTCATAATGTGAAAAAAATCATAAAACACCTTGAAAAATCACAAATGTTTTTAATGATAGTGCCAAAAAGAAATCAACAAAGCGTATGTACAAGGTATCTGATCAACTCGGTTACACTCACATCGCTCCACTCGTATTTTGTTTGCACACTTAGGAGTGCAAGAAGTGTCTTCAGGCAAGATACTCGGAACCCATCATATAATGGTATGGATGCTTCCTCTCTAAGTGGATCAGAAGTCTCAACATCTATGGGAATTAATCAATGCATCGATCATTGCCTCCATCTCAGGCTCCAAGATTGTAGGTAAGTCTCGAAGGCTGTCTGTTTTCTCTGGTATTGATGGTATAGATTGGGTAGTACCTTCCAAATGGTGGATTGGCTCAGGCACTCCATCCATTACATGCCCACGAACTCTTCTAATTGGTGGCAAAGGGTGCACTCCTCTTTGGGAAGAGACGTCACCTCCCTGGATAGAAAATTTGCCAACCACACCCAATCTTTTTGTATATGGTATTCAATTAGCTTGCGAGTACAATGAATGATTGATATTAACTTTTCTTACCTTTTATTGAAAATCCAAGATTTCTTGATCAATGATCTCATATTGAAACTCGTCAAAGCGTCGTACGTGTTCTATAGACAATCGACGTTTTCGTCTAATTGCCAGCTTACATTGAGAGCAAGGACATGAGACATGCTGATTAAGATATATATCACGATCTTGAACATCAAGACCTTTATCGTTTTCCATTTTGTCTACGTTACGAAAAATAATTTGTTTTTGTTATCATTCTTTTTTTCTTTCTTAAATTGTTTGAGAAGGGATTTCTCTTGTAACTCAGCAAAAATTAACGTATGTAAAGTCTCCACCCACCCACCCAAAAATTAACGTATGTCGGAGTGTTTCCCGTCTCGTGGTGTTGCATCGGGCCTCATTGGACCTCGCCACCACTCTCTCTTTGTTTTTTATCCATTCATTATCTCCTCTCCTTCCATCTCTCTCTCTCTTTCTCTTTCTTTATTATGTTGTATTTTTTATTCCCTCTCTCTAGTTCCTTCTTCCTTTTTCTCTTCCTCCCCCTCTCTCATTTTCTTTAAAAAAACATATATCTCTCTCTACTACTACAACTATTAGCTATATATAGTCTATCTATATATAGCGCCCCATGTCCCCTCTATATATTCCTATCATGTGTGCTCAGTAGACACACTTCTGGAGTTCCACTTACGATGTCTCATATCTCTCTTCTCTCCTCTCTTCCTTTCGTCTCTCTCGTCTTCTTCGCAGTTTCCAACATGGTATCAGAGCGCACAAATACACCTGAGCTGGAGGAGAAGGAATGGATGCTCTCCATCAAGGGCATGCTCGACGCCTGCTTGTGCGGGCCGTGGGACTCCTCACCCTACAATTTTTCATGGCTTGAACTGGCGGTGGAAGAATGTTAGGACTTGACGCTGGCATTGGGAAGCCTACTCTGAGTGGTGGAAGAATTGATTTTCTAACAAGGCAAGATAGTCAAGTGCCATGGTCTACAGCTGATGGGCTGCTACCTTCAGAAGAATCCAATACACAGTTTGTGGAAGGGTTACTTGCAGATTGCACATGTAGAGAAGCAGCTCATGTATTTCGCCCTTTCGTTGGATTCAAAGAAGTACGTCTTGTGTGCAAAGAAGCAAAACGTCTTGGCGGTATAGGGGAAGTCATTTTGATTATGCCTGCTACAAATATGGAAGGGACAGAGATTTTTACTACTGCAGGTGGAGTAGGAGTAGGCCAAGAAGATGGTCAAGAACCAACTCTAGATCTCGTGTGCGGAGCAGGAGCAGAGGTGTAAGAAGCTGGGAATAGTTAGAATGCTAATAATATGCCATGTCACATAGACATTGGTATATAAGGAGAGAAGTTGTAATTTTTCATATCTTTTGACAAATCAATACATTTACAATCTTTCTCTCCCATCTTGCTCTAAGCTTCCATGGCTTCCCCATCTTTCCTGTCTTTCTCTCTCCAATTCTAGTCTTTCTCTCTCCTCGTCACTCTTATTCTCTCTCTCCCTGCAGTCTTTCTCTCTCCTCTGCAGCCTTTCTCTCTTCTCTTTCTCTCTCCCTGGTTCTCTCTCTGACAAGTGGTATCAGAGCTTCAGTCTTTGATCCATTATTTTCTTCCATTTTCACTCCTATTTTCCTATTTCAAAACCAATTTCAGACAAAAATGGTACAAGACAGTGACTAGTGGAGTGTTGCAGGACAACTACAGTTAGCAAATAACTACATCTGGAGATATCCAAGGTCAGATATGGCGGATAAGGGCTTAAATGGTTGGACGTCACCAAATTTTATGCAAAATTGAAGGTGCTAGGGTAAAGGATGGTTAACCGGGCCTAGTTTGGGAACAAACTGTGGTTACTTTGAAAAGAGGGGTTTCTCTTTCCCCTTTCTTGGAGTTTCCTACAGGTTTCATGGAAGATCAGCCCTGAAGATCAGTTCATATCTCTCTAAACCCTGAGTTTCTTGGCCAAATACCACATGGAATAGATTCCTCAGCTCAAGACCTTTAGAATGAGCATATGGTTGCTCAAGCTTGCCACTGCCATGGAGCCAGAAGCAGCCCCGAAAATTGCGACGTAATTTTCGGGCTGATTCCAGCCCTGCCCTTTGCTCAGCTTGCTTCTCCTCAGCTCTGGCACTCTTCTTGATCCATTTCAAACATAAATCCTCAGCAATAGTAAGATTCTCAGCCACATTCAAGGATTCCTCAGCTCTCTTGAACCCTAGGTGAACAGTCCATGGGCAGCCATGAAAGCTTCAGCCCAAGCTTCCATTTCTTGACAATTTCTTGAAGATTCTTCATCCTTTTGGCCCGTGGAATCATTTCAGCAAGGATTCTTCAACAAATTGCAAGGATTAAGCACGGGATGGCTAAAGATTGAGGATCAAGAGCTTCTATGGAGCAAAAATTTGGGGGAAACGGGTTTAATGCTTCAATTTCAAGCATTTGAAGCTTCAAGATTGGTCTCAATCATCAAATAAGCAAGCCTTATGGATTATTTTGCTAACATTGGACAACCGGGAGCCCTATCAAGCATTTCGCAAGTTATTTTCAGCCATGTCAAGGTATTTCTCTTCAATTTTTAATCTCTCTCATTAATCCAACTGCTGAGCTTAAGCCATTTGACTGAGAGATTAAAGAATTGAACATTTTCATCAAATTCTCAGCCAACCTTTGCTTGAATTCATCTATTCTTGAATGCAATGCTTGCCTAATGCATATTAGCTTCAATCAGTGAATTAAAGGCCTCAATCTGAGATTTCAGCATAACACTTGAATCTTATTGACTGAATACATTGATTGGTGCCTTTGTTTACTCTAATCCAATTGATTGGTTGATTCTCTTTTGCCTAAATTGGAAAATTGTAAAAGGGTAAGTACTAGCAATCAGTGAGTCACTGAATTGCATAGGTAAAACCCTCCTCCCATCTCAAGTTTTCTTATCTCAATCAATTGCATCTCATGAAAGGCTGAATGGATATTTTTGAATTGCATATCATGCTGATTGCTTAGCACACTAGCCTCTGCCATGTTGATATTCCCACCGAGGAAAAAGGTGGATGTCGGGGGAGATAGTGGGACAAAAGAGAGGTGACCCTCCCTCACTATCGAAGATCCTGAAGGGGTGCAACCAACCGACCCGGGGGGAACTTTGCCCACCTCCCGGTGATTCGGAGCCCGTGTAGGGAGCTTGTCCTGCCGTTTTATCCCTCACACAGGTACAGCGAGTGGAGGATTGAAGATTGAAGACTTTCCAACGACTCAAGTACCTACTGGACTAAAACAGGGTAAAACAGGGAATTTACAGGTCATCCACAGGGTATTTACAGGTGGATACAAGTACACCCTTCATTGCTGAAGCACAGGTGCAGGTACTACAGGGTACCCACAGGTCCTATATACCCCTTTGCAGGGTTTGGTAGCCATTTGAGGTTACTCTCTTGCATTACAGGGTCAAAACAGGGCACTTACAGGTCTAAACAGGGTGCAGGACTGGACAGTTCAGACTCTGAAATTCAGTTACATAATTTTCTGTCCTAAACCTGTTATAGCGTGCTATAGCTCATCTTGAAGAGGGCATTTTTAGCTTCGATTCGCATAAAAAAGTTCTGCAATCGGAGTTTTCTAGCCAAAGTTATAGCCGTTTTACTGACAGGGGGTACTGCAGGACTGCACTAGTATGGCAAGACATAAAGGCAAAAATAAGGTCTAGGAGGATTATGCACAGCAAATCAGGGATTCCATGATGAAAAGTACACTTCAAGAGAAGCTTTAAGAGTTTCAACAACAAGGAGAAATTAGAATACTCAATGATACTTTGTGTGCTCATGAACTAAGGCATAGAGAGCGACATGAGGCCATGTTGTCAAGAATGGATCAAATGGTTCAATCTACTGATCAAACCAAGGCTCTTATGGAAAAGTTAGTATTATCCAATGACCAACTTTCGACACAAATCTCTAAACTCATACAATTGCAAGTGGCATCAAAAGAAGTTAATGAGAAGGCTTGTTCAAACAGTGATCCTTCAGTCCTACTTCAGCCATCCAACCAAAATGGTCATGGAGATGGGATCATTGGAAGAAGAGGCATACCAAATAGTCAGTATGAAGTAGGAGAAGCTTCACAAAGGTACGATGACTATTTGGGCAGTTTGAATGGAGCCAATACTCAAACTTTTGGACTGCATACTCAGAATTTCAGGGGTGCCTTACCAACAGGAAGATTACATGGTAATTCTCAGCCACCTGTTGGAAGATTTCAGTCTCAATTTGGGGGTTCTGTACTTAGAAATCCTGATCAGCCAATTTTGGGACAGCAACCCTTTCATGATAGAGAATTCAAGGACAAAATTGTTTTATCCAAATTCAATGGCCAGTCATCTTCACCATCAGAATTAGAGGAATGGACCTCTAAGATGGAGTCCTATTTTGACATATTTCCTAAAACTGATGATATGAAGATACATTTTGCCTCCTTGCACTTAGAAGGATTTGCCCACACTTGGTGGAGGTATATCAAAAAAGAGAATGTACTTATTGAGAATTGGAAAGCTTTCAAGGCACTTATGGCTGAAGTCTTTGTTTCACCTCTTGAAAAAGAGAAGTTAGAACGAAGATGATATGGTTTGGAACAAAGGGGCCTAAGTGTAAGAGAATATACAAACCAATTCCTCAACTTGACCATGTATGTGGAAAACATCAGTGATGAGGCCAAGTTACACAAGTTTATGTATGGTTTAGAACCATCCTTGTCAGCTGATGTTATGGCGCAGAATCCTACTTCACTTTTCAAGGCTATTGAGCTTACAGAGCATTATGGAAGGAAGTATAGGAAAGAGTCTTCATTTCAGCCAAGTTATGGACAGCCAAGGACTGTTTTAAAGAAAGGGCAAGTTGGTAACAATTATGGCAGCAATCATATGCCTAGTGGGAGCTTACGGATACCAACTTATCCTCCATTTAATGCTTCTAGGCTTCAAAGCAATTTCAGGACAGCAAACAGTCCAAAGATTGAATTTAAGCAAGGTGACAATAAGCCTAAGTCCACTTCAGCCAATACAAATTCCAAAAATATTCCCATGGATCTTTACAAGGAAAGAAAGGACAAAGGCTTATGCTTCAAGTGTGGAGAAAAGTATACGCCTGACCATGCTTCAAAGTGTGTATACAAAAATGCCAAGCCAAAGTTTCAGAGTATGCTAGTTCTTGAGGACTTTGAAAATGACATAGATGAAGTTAATGCAGTCAC
The DNA here is from genome assembly GCF_053477565.2 of Lygodium microphyllum. Lineage (NCBI taxonomy): Eukaryota > Viridiplantae > Streptophyta > Polypodiopsida > Schizaeales > Lygodiaceae > Lygodium > Lygodium microphyllum. The sequence goes on along the minus strand of NC_141140.1, from coordinate 99,020,317 downwards.
AATCAATGCTGAAAATGAAGATTTCGAGGATGATGGTGGACATGAGTACTTTTATGATCCATCAGACTCTTTTCCTTTTGATCCAGGCGGTGATATTCCATTTGATCCTGGTGGATTTTGTAATGAGTTGCCTGCTGCCACTAATTGTTCTATCTCTATGGATGCTTGGACGGGATCTAAGAGCCCTAATACACTTCGTATGAAGGGAAGCATATGTGGAAAGCCAGTGTTCATCTTGATAGATAGTGGCAGTACTCACAGTTTTGTCAATAAATCTATTATGTACAAGTTGAATTGTGTTCCCACCGACTTACAGCAGCCCATTCGAGTACAAGTGGCTAATGGTGAAGAGGAAACCAGCACACAGATCTGCCCACAGGTTTCTTTGCAGATGGCTGAAAATTTTGAAGTCAAAGTAAACCTGATCACTTTGGAAATGGGGCCCATAGATATTGTACTTGGTTGTGATTGGTTGATGACCTTAGGCAAGATTACTATGGATTTCTCATAGTTATATATGGAGTTTTTCTCCAATGGACAGCTCATCCGTTTACAGGGAATCCCTAGTAGATCTGATTTTCAGCTTATCACCATTCAACAACTCAAGAAAGAGTACAAGAAGCGCTTACAGATATTTGTATTGCATTTGAACAAAGAAACACAGGATCAGCCCAATAATTCAGTAAAACATCCAGCCTTGACAGCTCTTCTTGAGGAGTATAGTGATTTATTTGAAGTACCTACTTCATTGCCTCCTAAGAGAGCGGTGGATCACCCCATTGATTTGGAACCCAACTCAAAGACAATCAATATGCCACCTTACAGACTATCAAAATGTGAACGAGAGGAAGTAGCCAAGCAAATCAAAGAGCTTCTTGAAATGGGATTCATTGAACCAAGTTCTTCACCTTATGCATCTCTAGTCCTGTTAGTCAAAAAGAAAGATGGATCTTTTAGAATGTGCATTGACTACAGGGATCTCAATAAGATAACAGTGAAGAATAGGTATCCTATACCCAGGATAGATGATTTGCTTGATGAGCTTAAGGGGGCTCGATTCTTCACGAAGATTGATTTGAGATCAGGGTATCATCAGATTCGCATGAGAGAGGGTGATGAGGTCAAGACTGCTTTTAGGACTGATCGTGGGCTCTACCATTTCTTGGTGATGCCATTCGGCCTTACAAACGCTCCAGCTACCTTTCAAAGCCTGATGAATAAGATTCTGCAACCTTTCCTCTTTTAGTTTGTCCTGGTGTTCTTTGACGACATTTTGATCTACAGCAAGACTTTACAGGATCATTTGTCGCATATGAGGAGGGTTTTTGATGTGTTGAGACATCATAGGCTCTTTGCTAAGGAGAAGAAAGAGAGAAGCATGAGAGAATGAGCAGGGAGTTGGAAGACCACGAGCAAAGACTCATGGCCCTGGTACAAAGACAAGGAGAAGGTATGGAGGAAATGAAAAGGAGAGCCAAAGAGTGGGCAGGGAAAAATGAACAAAGAGTGAAGACCTTGGTGCATCGCCTAGCTCTCGTGGAAAAAGATGAATTCCTAGTAGAAAGTAGAGTAGAGGCAGCCCAAGTGGGTTTCAATACTTAACAATAAGTTTTTCTGAATACCGTGATGGATGCCACCCACGCGGAGGAAGGGGAGTCCTTGGAGGTGGTAAAGAAGAAGCTGAGCATAGCACGCAGAATACACACAAAGGTGGATATAGGGTTCTTCTATTTGTGGGTTGCTCAAGTTTTTTGCATTCTGTGATTGATTTAGCTAAGCTTCCCATTGTGCTGATACATCTCTATGTATTGTAGAGGGACATACATGCCATAACCATCGATAGCTACATGGAACTACTTGACAATGATGAGCAAGCTCTCCTTTTCCAGCAATTCCCAAGCAACCCATTAGCATTGGCATCGACACAAGTGATAGAGATTTTCAATTCTATGTCCAAGTAATTTACAATGCAATGTCTCTATTTATCATTTCATTAGCCATTAGGAATCAACTAGAGTAAGGATATAGTACCATCATATTATGGCATCATATAAATTACTTAAATATTTTTTTAAAATAAAATTATCTACATTAAAAAAATTTCTCCACATAGAAAAAAAGCTTATATAGAAAATATTACATATCTAGGATTTTTCTCTCAACATAGGAAAAAAAACCTATAATCTCATTTAAGTACGTAATAGTTAGGAAAAGGTTGCATGTTGCACATTCGTCCTATGCAAGAATTTCATGCATCAAGAGTTGTATTTAGGGAAAAACTATCTAAACTATTAGATGTACATTATGGCCTATTTGAAATTAACTAAACAATCTATGTGTATCCTAGTTTTAAATTTAGTGTATAATTTCTACTTATAAATTCATAGAAGTAGGAATGTGCAAACTAGGAAAAATGTAACATTTCCAATTAGAGAGAAACTAGAGTAACATAAAAAATTTATTATGTAGGAAAACTATCAAATGTAGGGAAATTTCCCTATGTGGGGAAACATAGGAAAATTCCCTATGTATGGAAAATTTCTGCACACAGGAAATTTTTCCTACATATGAAAGAAGAAAAGGGTTTTTCTTATCATTTCTCTAGTTAAAAATAAATTTAGGTAGGAAAGGTAAATATTAAAAAAATGCAACATTTCGCTATATAGAAAATTTTCCCTATATAGAAAAGTTTTCTTTGAAGGGAATTTTCCCTTTCTATGTAGGAAACTTCCTATGTGATTTCCTAGTTTCTCTAATTAGGAAATATTCCATTTTCCCTAAATACTTTCCCTATTTATGTGCGTTTTTATCTATAGATTTGATAGGGGATTCCCTAGTTTTTCCTATGTAGGAAATGATTAAAAGTCCCTTATGCTTGAGCCTCAAGTATCACCTTCCATCCCAAGATACCCTCTGCGCCTGTTGTAATGCTGATTGGGGAGGTGATATTTTCACTCATAGATTGACTACCGATGGCTACGTGCTTCTCATGGGTGGTTCTTCTATCTGGAGTGCCAACAAGTAAAATTATATCACATTATGATCTAGGAATCAAACTTCTACTACAAAGTTGCTTAATTTACCACTTATTTTGATAATCAATCTTATATCACACTCACCACTTTAGGTGATGTCAATTCTGACAAACTCAAACACATTAGTTTATGTTTCCATTTTGTAAAATATTTATATTAGGAGAGCTATCTTCACATTGAGCATGTGCCTAGTTCTTACTAGATAGACATTTTCACAAAACTTGTCACTCATGAAAAATTTTGTCTCACCTCTAATGCTCCTGATTTCTATTGACATCATGTTTTGTACTTGCAACCCATTCCTTTCTATAAGGGGATAGAAAGTAGTAACTCCTTTTCTTGAAATCATTTTTAATTTGTCTTTTCTCGATTTAAGAAGGTATGTTGGAAGAATATTCAAATATCTTTTAGTGTAAGCCTTCAAAAGTGGCATCTTTCACTAATCATCCACCTTTCACATTGACCTCTTTAAGAGGCATCCTTATATACAAGCATTGCTTGTACAACAATGAACACAATCAAGTCTTTTACTTTCTTTAACTCTTGTGTTCTTATCTCCATTTTCTTAGGGTTGGTTCTAGAGTGTGAAGTAGCTCAGAGGGTTTATCTATAAGTATTCATCTATATAGCTACTTTGAAATAAGAGTCCCTAAAGTAGTGGAAACTATGGGATTGAAGGCAAGTTTTTACTTGAGCATATGCATAGATTTAGATTTTGGAATAACCCAGTACCACTTCCATTAGCAATCAAGTAGCACTTGCATCACATTTGCTCCCATAAATGTAGCAGTTTCTGTGAAAACCATGTCATCAAGGAAAGAAAGCAGCTTCTTCTCTGAAGACCATCTCACTCAATGCATTTTAAATTTCTTCAACTTGTACAACTTATTCTCACTATTTCTTCACAAATCTTTCTTGGTGAATGTACAACCACAAAAAACACTGGAGTTGTGTGCCTTTCTTGGTGGAAATCATGTGTATGTACAAAGCATTTCTTTAGCTCACCCAGCAATGTTCATCCTAATTGCAGCTTGACACAAGCCAAAATTCTGTATTCTCTTCTCAAATCTGCTCTTACTTTTAGCTTTTAAGGTTCTATGACCTACTTCAATAGTCTCTTCTTCTACTATTATTTCACCCAAGAAAGCAGCCATAGCTAGATATTGCAACTCTTGATTTCTCTCCCTTTGTGTCCATGTTTCTAAATAAGAAGCCATAATCTGCATCTATTTCAAGCCCCAAGGGTCTCCACTTGAAGCAGCAAAGCTTGCAAGATTGTGAAGATCAATCCCACATGTCACAACTAGTCAAAGATGTAGCTACAGGTAAGCTATAGCCCAATGCCATCAGCAAAATTGAAAATGGGCTCCAAACAATGGTCCGCTCACATATTCCTCCTTGAAAAATAGCATGAGGAGAGGGCACAATAGTTTGATAACATTAGTGATGATGATGATTATTGTTAGTTCACAAATAAACTTTCCAATGCATAGCGGTTCAGTAAGCCCACTCACAAGCTCGCTCGCATGTGAGGTTGCCTTTGTTTAGTATGGAAAGAGCCTTTGGTTCCATAAAACATGAAAAGAGAGGGCAATTATAGCAATGATCTCATGCTCTACAAATGTAAGATGCATGTGATGCTAAAATTAATGTTGTTATTGTATAGGGTATCCATCAAGCTACAAGCTCCACAAAAGTACCTCCAAGGACCTAAATCTATTGATGACATGTTTAGAACATCTAGCCTTAAAAAATTAAAATATTAAAGAAAATCCATATACATGTCAACTCATCATGTGGTTGACGGAAAAGATAATTGTTCCAACTCCTTTTGCTTATGGGGATCAATGTTACTTTTTGTCCTATCGTAACTTGCAAGCCTAGGATGTTGAACATGGAGATGCTTCTTTTTGTATAGCTGATATACAGCTAGTATTAAAACTTCATAGCCAAGTTTGTGATTATTGGCAATAGCCAGCACTGAACAACCACCTACATAAAGACATTTGACATTTGACTACTGCAAACAATCCTGCAAATAGTCCTCGGGGAAGTTACTATATGTATATTCTCTACATCAAGTGCGTTCAAGGCCTATTTATAAATATCCTTATCTATGAATTTTTCTTGAATAAAACATAACCATTTTCTATTCAATCTATAAATAACCCCTTTATATTATATCCCTGTGTATGTAAAAATAAAATAAAAATTGTATTTTAAAACTACCCCACAACCCCCTTCACCCCATGCTGAAGAGCAGTGGCAGCCAACAGACAAATCCGTGGAAAGAAAAACCACCCTGAGGGAGAAGAGAAGAAAAATGGTGGAAGAAGCCAAACAAAGATTGAGGGCTAACCCTATGGCACAACTGTCTGTACCCCTTCCACATGCCCAAATGACCCACCGACCAATTTTCATGCAGAGCTCATAGTCTGGGAGAGATGTGACAAAGAGAAACATCCTTTCAACTTCAGCTTCCTCATCCCCAATGCCTTGCGCAGAGTCCTTTCCCCTAGAATAGTGGACGAGGTGATCGACATCGGAAGCCAACTAAGCCAACAATGGTTGGAAGACAGAGAGAAGAATCCCACCCTCTAAGGCACTGAGGATGCCGAGTACTGGAAAAATAAGGTTTTTGAAGTGCCTTGGTGTGTGTCTAGATACGAGTGCCAACTATTGTGGTGGAGACGTATTTGCGACGACAATGTGCTGCCATGGATGGCTTTTTGTAATACCCTCCCTTTTGAGAGAAACAAACCCACATTCATGGCATATCCTCATAGGGTAGGATTAGACTTTGATGCAAACACCCATGGCCGTTACAACTTTCCCGTCATAATAATCCATGTACTACCACCTGAGCCCAAGCCCTCACTTTCACCTCCGATAGCCTAGATGCCACCACGACCCAGTTTATTGCTGACTTGTCCTCCTATCCTGATCTTGCCTTCCTTACCACATGCAACTATCTTAGGCTATTAAAAATCTTACTTAGGCAGGACCCCAACCTGGTAGAACATGGTCTTCCCCCCACTCTTTTTTGACCTTAACGACATTGATAGCTGCACGATGACCCGCCTAATAATGCAAGTTAGCCTTCTACCTTCCTTCTACCTCGCTATTCTTAAGGATATGAGTAACAGCAAATTCACTCAATGTAACCATCCATTCCTCTCCACCACCCCTCTCTAGGTCCGGTTGAATCTTTTGAAATTTTTAGATTCACTCCATCGCCTTCTGATGACAAGAACTAGCAATTAGCTACTACTCGAATCCTATACCTCAACAAGTTTTTTTTTAAAATAAAAGTAAACAAATAAAAATTTAAGGAGCCCGTGACATGTCCAAACGCAAGTCGCGGCACATAGCGCCCAGTCACTGCACCTAAGGATCCTCAAGTTTGGCACGTCCGATGGCCTCGATCGGTTGGCTCTGGTCCTAACCCCCTAACCCTTTTGCCTCCCCACTTCATGTTTAGGGTGCCCCAAGGGAAGGATATACCTAAGGAGATAAGACTCGCCTATGGTTAGGCCTGTGAACCTAAGCTACATACACCGCACCTCCCTTTGCACAAAATGGGTCCTCAAGTGTGGGACATCACCTAGGCTTACCTAGGGTTAGACCCAACTCCCTGTTCCACCAACATGAGCACAGAGCACCGCACGGCAAGGTAGACACTTCCCTTAGGTCGAGCACTTTCTCCTTCCAGGTACAATAGGATGCTACAAACCACCAACTTCGGAGGCCCTTATCATCCAGTTGACACACCTTGGGTTCTCTATCCAAATCATTACCAACTCATCCCAATCAAATGAGTCCACATGCGGCCCCATCACCCCCCCAGCCTAGCCCAGAACCCACCCTTCCACAACAAAGACCGCGAACTGCCATGGGATTTGCACCCGTCTCGAAGGGGAGTAATGTTAACCTCAGTTCGAATGGTAGAAATATGAAGCAAAAAGGACAAAAAGAAAAGAAAAATAGAAAAGGTACAGAGGCGGCCAATAAAATCTAAGCTACGGAAAAAACACAATTTTAAATAGAAGGTGCCTCAAAAAACTCAAAAAACTCTTGTAAAAGAGCACCAATCTCCCTTTTGTGCCATTTGTAAAAGAATAGACGGGTGTAGCTTAAGGCATGAGGCAAGAAAAGGGAAATAGGAAAAATGACCTTGCCACAAAGTCCAGCCATGTAAAAAGGAATGGGTGCCCATGGGATTTTAGGGCTTGTATATACAATTCAAAAAGTGAATGGAAGGTCATTCTTTGGTGTGTGGCTAACAAGAGACCTCTCTCCTTGTCTTCTTCTCTTCTCTTATTTGTGTGTGTGTGTGTGTGTGATATAGAGATAGGTACAGAGAGAGGGAGATTGAGAGGGTGAGGGAGTGAGCATGTGGGAGTGAGGAATCAAGAGGGTGAAGCTCTTCACCGTTCTTCCTTCTCTTCTTCTCTTCTCTTCTCTTTTCTTGCTCGCGCACGGATATGGTTGATGGAGCTTGAAGGAGGAGGCTTGAGGATGCTTGAGCTAGCATCTAGGATCATGGAGCTACCAGTGTGTGTGAAGGAGGAGGCAACTCATTTTTGCATCGAGGAAAGCTCACTACATTCATAGGTTTGGAGGCATGTCAGCTAGGTGAGAAGTAGCCACTAGAGCTTGCTTGGAATGCTTAAACAATAAGTAGTCCATGGGTCTTGGCCGTCAAGCGAGAGCTCTCACAATCACTTTCTTGAGTGAATGCCTTCCTTAATAGGCCATCATTTGAGGAGGAGATAAAGGAAATGATATTCCTTATGAATAAAAAATAAGATACTTGGTACTCATAGTCTAGGAAATATGGAAATTTTGTATCTTAAGCTTCACTTTAGTGGTCACATTAACCACTCCACTAGATAACTAATGATGAGCAAACAAATCCTCCAATGGATGTCTTCCAAACTAGGTGACTTAATGGATGAGAATTTGATAAACTAGAAAATGATCTTAAATAGGCCTTGTATTCTGGTAATAGCTTTACTTCTTAATATTCTAGTATATCATGTGTCTAAAGCCAAGGGAAGGGCTTCTTTATCGACTTTCAAAGAATAACACTAGTGCCTCAGTCATGACATTTTTTGTACTCACTCTGTAGAAGTTAAAGTCACTTCCTTAAGTTTATGTCCATAACCAATCTCTAGATATTAATATTGAAAAAATAATGACTATATCCAAGGAACTTCAGAATAAATAGTCATATGATAAGCCACTATTTGCCTAGTTTCGAGGAAGGGACTAGCAATGGCTTTGTTTATTTCAACCATCTACATAGAATCATTCAATTCACATCATAAATAGTAAGATTTTTTATATTTGGTGGTACCTATTTATTAAACAAACAAATTGTGAAGCTAGATATATATTATCATGGAAAGTATGACCATAGGCTATTGCTATCAAATATATTTAGCTTGTTACAATACCTTCATTCTCAAAAATCCAAAGCCAATGAATAGTGTTGCATCATTAACTTGCCACCACAGATTAAACTAAAAATATATAAAGAAATAAAAAAAAAGAAATTAGATCCTCTGTGATTTCTAGAGTGGGGCCTATTTCATCTAGAGGGCCCAAGATTAGAATACATCCACATCACCCTAAATCTCAACATGTGAAGAATAAACACAACCACCTTGATGGTCCTTGCACATAACCTTTTGCAGGACCAAAACACCTTAGTATGGTGACTACTTTCTTAATGTTTCTAAGAAATATTCAATTAAAATTTTTAGTCCTAATTGGCCTAGTAATTGCACATGTATGATTTTTTTTCATTGAGGATAGTGGCAGTCAGTGTGATTGATAAGAACATCCTAATCAAGAGGGGTTCTTATTGAGACTACACCTACAGTTTACCATGAAATGTACTAGGCATGCCACTAGGAATCTTTGCAACACATGTATCATGTTATTTTTTGTGCCTCTCTCACATCTATGAGATTCTAGCTCGTCAATTCCTATGCCTTTTGTTAGATGTTGTATCATTGTATGTAGTGATTTGAAATAGGAAGAAAATGAATGTAAGATGGACTCGATGTCAAGATTGTGGGAGAGAAGGAAGGAGTCTCAATTGTAGCTTTCTCACTTACACAATGGGGGAATACACACAAAGGTGGAGGCTGAAAACAGTTTTCCTCTTCTTAGTTGTATAAGCCAAAAAGAACTCTAGTACAAAGAAATAGAAGAACCCTATATATGGGTCTCAAACAAAACTCAACTAACTAAGGTGGCATACTAACTGAGCCACGAACTAGAGTAGATAAGGATAGCTTTCATCTAGCTATTATTCATGGGCGGTGTACCAACTGCATCTGGAGCTAACAAGTCGGTGACATAAATGCACAACGGTCACCCTGGCATATCACGAGTGGATCTCGATATCTCAACACTCCCCCTCGAGCTCAATCCCAATTCGTGCACACCAAGCAGGTCTCTGAACTTGCGCATCTTCTCTGCGCCCAATGCCTTTGTGAATATGTCAGCTACCTGATCCTCTGTGCTGACTTAAACTAGATCAATAAGACCTAGTAAAACCGTCTCCCGCACATAGTGATAATGCACCTCAATGTGCTTTGTTCTAGCATGATAGATCAGGTTATTTGCCAAGTGTGTTCTGCTCATGTTGTCACAATAAATGACAACTTGCCCATCTGTAGGCTGATGCATATCATAAAGTAGCTTATGCAACCAAGCTACCTCACATGCAGCCATTGCTGCACCCCTATACTCAGCCTCTGTGCTCGACAAGGCAACTGTAGGCTGTTTCTTGCTGCTCCAAGTGACTCCAGCACTCCCAAAAGAGAACACATATCCACTGGTAGATCGTCTATTAAGAATACTACCAGCCCAATCAGCATCAGTGTATCCATGCAACTGTATCTGAACCCCAGTCTCATAAAGTAGTCCATATTGCAATGTGGACTTCACATACCTGAGTATGCGTCTACCCGCATCCAAATGCGATTTCCTTGGAGCCTGCATAAACTGACTTACCAATCCAACAACATAGCTCAAATCTGGCATGGTAATAGTCATATAAATCAAACTTCCTACTATGCGTATGTACATAGTAGGGTCCTCCAGAAGCTCACCTGCATTTGTGCTCAGCTTCACATTCTGCTCCAAAGGAAATAAAATAGGCTTACAGCCTGTCATCCCATATTTGGATAGCATGTCCAATCCATACTGCCTCTGCAAGAGCCGTATCCCACTTGGTGATCTAATCACCTCAATGCCCAAGAAATAATGCAGCTCTCCCAAATCCTTCATCTCAAACTTCTGCTTCAATAGCATTTTCACATGAAGGATATCTTCATCACTATCACCTGTCATAATCAAATCATCAACATAAATGACAAGTAGCATAATAGCTTTCTCTGTTTTCTCACATAAAGTGAGAAATTTGCCTTGGAAATCTGAAAGCCAATAGTGACAAGATACTGTCCTATCTTGTCAGACCATGCTCTAGGTACTTGCTTCAAGCCATACAAGGCTTTCTTCAACTTGCAAACAAACTCAGGATCAACAGCATGCACATCACCTGGTGGCTGCTCCATATAGACCTCTTCTTGCAAATCACCATGCAAGAAGGCATTCTTTACATCCATTTGATGCAAAGACCATCCCTTTGATGCAGCCATAGCAATGACTGCTCTTACGGTTTCCATCCTTGCAACCAGACTGAATGTTTCTTCATAATCAATGCCATATGTTTGTGCATACCCCTTGACTACTAATCTTGCCTTGTATCTATTCAGAGAACCATTTGCATTGTGTTTCACCTTATAAACCCACTTACAACCAATTGCATTCTTATCTTTAGGCAAAGGTACCAATTTCCATGTAGCATTTGCTTCCAAGGCATCCATTTCTTCATCCATGGCTTTTTCCCATGTTTCTTTTCCCATGGCTTGCTCAAAAGAAGTGGGTTCTGATTCCTGTATCACTTTGACCATATAGGTATAGTGAATGGCTGTAAATCCATCATATTTCAGCCTATCCACAGGATACCTAGCTCTGGTAGACCTGCGCAAAGTACGTTCACTGCCAGGTGCTCTCAAAACATCCCTGGTCTTCCTTACTCCAAGTGTAACAATAGAAGGAATACCCAACTCATCATCAATGCTCTGTTTTGAGCCACTCGATTCACCATATAGGTATAGTGAATGGCTGTAAATCCATCATATTTCAGCCTATCCACAGGATACCTAGCTCTGGTAGACCTGCGCAAAGTACGTTCACTGCCAGGTGCTCTCAAAACATCCCTGGTCTTCCTTACTCCAAGTGTAACAATAGAAGGAATACCCAACTCATCATCAATGCTCTGTTTTGAGCCACTCGATTCACCATCCACATAAGAGTGACCTGCATTCACATCAAGCATGGGCTGATCTACCTTCTCTTTTCCTTTTCATGAAACCTGCATACCACTATCTACATTGTTTTGAGGAGATTTTCTTGATCTCAATCTGCCTGTCCATGGCGAAGAATGTGAACCACTGCTAGAGGACACTCTAGGTCCACTAATATTTTGTGACTGCTACTGTGAATTCTATGCAGCATTACCATTTTGTGCATCTACATCATCAATCACATTTACTGGTTTATACCAGCTACTCATCTCATCAAAAATAACATCTCTGCTCACTATAAACTTTCGAGTGGAAGGGTTATAGCATCTATACTCTTTCTGCTGCAAAGAGTAACCAATAAAGATGCACTTCTCAGATTTTGGATCTCAACTCATCTGGCACATGAACATAGGCAATGCAACCAAAAATATTCAAATGAGAAATATCTGGTTTCCTACCAGTATACCTCTCCTCTGGAGTCATCCCATGTATTCCTGCAGTGGGAGTCCTCTTCATTATGTAGACTGCTGTAGCAACTGCTTCAACCCAGTAAAAATCTGGCAAGTCTTTTTCGTTGAGCATGGCACAAGATACCTCTCCAATATGCATGTTTCTCCTTTTTGAAATTCCATTTTGTTGTGGGGTATGACTGCATGAATATTGCTGCTTTATGCTATGCTCTTGCAGGAACCTTCCAAACTCATTTGAGAGGCACTCTCCCTCTCCATCTGACCTTAGGCATTTTATTTGCAGGCCTGCTTCTTTTTCAACCATAGCTTTAAGAGTTTTGAAATGCCCAAACACTTCACTTTTCTTTTTCATAAAATACACCCAAACTTTTCTGCTATAGTCATCAATAAAAGTGACAAAATAATGATAGCCTCCAATAGATGTAGCTTTAGTAGTCCACACATTAGAGTGGATTAATTCCAATGGCTTCTTACTCTCTTGAACATGTCTAGCAAATGGTTTCCTTGCCTATTTTCCATATTGACAGGCTTCACATACCTTATGCATTTCTGCAACCTTGAATTTAGGCAATCCTGCAACAATATTTTGGGCTTGCATTGATTTAAGTCGTTGTACATTAACATGACCAATGCGTTTATGCCAGATATCAATATCTGCAACTACACCGATCCCATGTGCAAATATTGCTGCACTCAATTCAGGCATGTCTGCATCCAACGTAAACATTCTACCCTTCTTCTTTGCTTTTGCTATCAAGCGACCTTTATTTTTCATATCCTCAACAAAGTATCCATGAGAATTAAATCTGACCTGCAAACCCTGCTCAACCATTTGACCAACAAAAACCAGGTTCTTGGTGATATTCGGGACATGAAATACATCCGACAGGTATTTCTTTTTCCCATCCTACATAGACAAAGGAATTTTTCCAATCTACACAGTAGGATGTGCAGTATCATCATCAGTCTCCACATAATCCTGGTTTTTCCATTTTCCTTGCATCCTGCATCCATTCTGCATGACCTGTCATGTGGTTTGATGCACCTCAGTCAACATACCACACATCGTTGCTTTCTTCTGCACTTGTCAAAGAATTGGTAATGTGCTGCACCATAAACAAATGCTCATTTCTGTCATCACCCTGTCTACTAGAAGATGCATAATTCCCTTGTTGCAGTTTTCCATTCATGATGTCATTTTGCTTTTTATAGCAGTCTTTAGCCATATGACCCATTTTACCACAGTAGTAGCATTCAACATTGTTGTTTGCATTTTGGCCTCTTTGCTATCCACCACGACCTCTTTGGCTCCCCCTGCCTCTAGAGTTATCACGTCCTCCTCCATAGGACTGGTTTTCTGGAGTTTGTTACATATTCTGATTTCTACCACGGCCTCCAAATCGGCCTCCTCTACCTCTGCCTCTATCTCTTCCAGTATTTGAGTAGAAAACAACTTCTTTTAAAGTTCCTCCTGAAGAAGATGCACCACCATTTCTCTGCTCCTCAGAAATTAGAAGAGCAATCAACTCCTCAAAATCAGGAAATCTTTCACGGACGGAAATCGATGTTCGGAACTATGCATAATCCTTTCCTAGACCATTCAAGGTCACAGAAACTAAATCATCTTTCACTGGCGACCCAATGGAAGCAAGTGCATCTGCAATCTTCTTCACCTTCATGTGGTAGTCATTGATGCTCATACTTTCTCTTTGCACATTGTGCAACTCTTGCTTGAGCTACATTTTCCTGGCTTGCGTATTTGTGCTATACATTTTTGACAAAGTATCCCATGCCTCCTTTGGCGTACTTGCATCCTGAATATGCACAATCATAAAGCCTGAAATACTGATAGACAGCCAGTACATAACTTTCCTGGCTCTCTCATGCCATCCTTTAAATGCCTGCATTTGCTGTTGATTGGGAACATAAGGAAGAACTGGTTCTTCTTCATTTCCTGTAACGAATTTCCAATATCCTTTTCCCATAAGGAAATTTGTCATTCTAAACTTCCATGCTTGGAAGTTGTTCTTGTCAAGCTTTTCAATGACAATCTGTGAAAGAGAATCAGACGCCATTACAGAACACTGCAAAAAATTCTGTCACTGCAAAAAACACAGCTTCAGCCTCACAAGGGCAAATCTGCAAAAGTGACGAAAGTGGTATTTGACCACACAGTCACTTCCTAGTGACGATTTTGCATCAACAGGCAACAAGGATGATTCTGTAACTCCCAATGTCTTTGCGCATAGGCATACGATGCAATTTCTACAGTAACTTTTCACCGACCTGTAGAACAGTGGTCGCACAGCAAAAAACAGGGCCTTTTCCTGAGTGCGTGCAGATAACTTCCGCCTCCAAAACAGGCACCGAAACTTCCGCCCGCAGCATATACTGCCCTCTTGCTACACCGCGAAGGGTCTCTCAATCTGAGACAATGCACTCTTGCATTTTCCGGCTGTGCTACCTGTAGAGACTTGCTCCCAAACTCAAAAAATAAAAGCAACACTGGTCCTCTTACCAGAACACCACGAACTTGGTTTGCTTTCTTGAGCTCCTTACCACGAATTAGGCTCTGATACCATGTCAAGATTGTGGGAGAGAAGGAAGGAGTCTCACTTGTAGCTTTCTCACTTACACAATGGGGAAATACACATAAAGGTGGAGGCTGAAAACAGTTTTCCTCTTCTTAGTTGTGTAAGCCAAAAAGAACTCTAGTAGAAAGAAATAGAAGAACCCTATATATGGGTCTCAAACCAAACTCAACTAACTAAGGTGGCATACTAACTGAGCCAGAACTAGAGTAGATAAGGATAACTGTCATCTAGCTATTATTCATGGGCGGTGTACCAATCGCATCTGTAGCTAACAAGTCGGTGACATAAATGCACAACGGTCACCCTGGCATATCACGAGTGGAGCTCGATATCTCAACACTCGAGAGATGTGAAACTTGTAAAGCAAAACAAATAGCTAGAAATGCAACAAGTTTTTAGTGTAAAGGCTTCTTTTATCACAATAATGAGTTAGTGGGATGGTCTATTTTTTCCCCATTCTGATGGGTGCATTGATGGTTGATACACTCTTGAAATAATTTCATGCATTAGGGCCACTAAAATAAAATTTTCCCTTGCTCATGTTTCAATGCATGTGTAGGATGTACTTGCATTTAGTATAGCTTTGGGAGTACTCAGAAGAATTTCCAATGCAAGTTTGTAGCTACTACAAACTCCATTCAAAGGTCATTCACTTTCTTTACTAGGGTGTGCAATGGTAAATCACAACTAAAGTATTATGCTTTTGTTCGCATGAGACTTTTTTGCCATTCAAAGCTGAACTAGTAAGAAGAGTTAGCAAATAGTATTTTTTGACAAATTTTTTTAGCTAGTAAGAAGAGTTAGCGAATAGTATTTTTTGACAATTCTTTTAAGCTAAACTAGTAAATAGAGGTGGATTCTTAACACAACACTATTCGTGAGATCTGCTAACCCATGGAGGCTCACCTCTTCCACTTTGGCCTCTAGGAAAAAGAAGGCAACTGACAACATCTTTGACAATGCATGCCACCATGGTTTGTTTGAGCCACCTACTACCTTCTCTGCCAAGTAAGTTCCTTTCATCCCATATGACCCTGTCGACGAGGGGTATTTGTTGGACGAGGTCATTTAAAAAATCAAGGATGGTTTGGTTCTTGATGTTGAGCATGATATGGAGGCCCTAAGGAATATGATGTGAAGTATTTGAACTTTGTTTGATTTCTATGTTAGTAAAACTACTTGGCCATTTTGGATCAAGTGCTTGGAGTAAGGAAAATTGTGTACTTCCTGAGATGGACAGATGATATTGTAAATGCTTTTCAAGGGAATTTGAATTTGTTCCATGCATAGCAATTGGACAATGAGATGTTGAATTTGAATGACTTGTGGGTGAAGTAGTGTGGTATCACTCACACGGGGAGTTTTAAGAATCTTGGCATGATGGTCTTGTTGAGTCAAGAGAAGAGGTTAAGGAAAATGAATAATCTTCTCATTGATGTCAACTATGCATCAACTATTGATATATCTGTAACACTTTCAACTTATTTTGATGCACTTGGCATTCCTCCTATTGTGTTTTTTCCAGCAAACAAAATCTAAATTGCCCACTTGGTGCAACAAATTGCCAATGGGGTAGTCTTATTGAGCCTGGACACCAATTTTGATAGGTGCATGCATCTAATTTGAGAAGTGATAGAAGCAATGCCCATGTACTTGGCTAATTCTTTATAAAGCCTTCACTTGGAAGGCCAGAAAACTATAGCCATAGAGATTTTAAGTGGGACATTCCTCATTGGGTTATTATACATCAAAGCAATCATGGGAACATCTATGCATTCTGTTAGGGGTTTGCTAAGTGCAAAGAACTTGGCTTGACTAATCGAATTCCCAAGCTAGTTGGTGCACAATCCGCAACAACAAATGCCAATCCAGTGCATCTTTGGCTAATACGATAGAAGTGTTTACTGCCCATACACTTGCATGGCAGTATCTGCCTTGATGAAGTTGCAAGAGAAGAATGTAATTGGGCCCGACCAATCATACTATTGTTATGAGTGCAGTTAATGGCCTGATGTTCAGTCATTCCAAAATTGCTTACCAATTGAAGGAGATACCAAAGTTGCAATTAAAGTATGCTACCCTCCCAATTGAAATAAAGATTAGTTTAGGGTCTCTCTCATAGGCACATTTTTGAGAAGGAAACTAACCTAGAGTTTCAATATTTTGAGGTTATTTGCACATTTCATGTTGACAAGTGGAATGTGCAACCACTATTTCTATGGTAAATCACATCTCTCATTTTGATAAGATCATGGTGTCTCAGATTTATCTTTATCATGCAAAAGAAAAACTCATGGGTTGGAATTTAGAATATCTCTGATGTTGTGTAACAAGGACAGGCTGATCATGGAATTTTGCATATCTCTGACATTGTGTAATAAGGACAAGCTCATCATTATGATATCCATGAGTTTGTTCTTATGTCTCCTATTATAAGATTTGTACTTCTTTATTATCTTTTACCACTTCTTGACCTTCTGAGTTAGACCATGATTGTATCTCTGATGTTTTGAGCTTTATAGGTTTGAGTGCTAAGTCAGCTACTACTATGGAGCTTACAGGACACCTATGAAATGGGTGCTAATGGACTATGGCATAGGCACATTTTGGAGTAACAAACTGACCCAAAGTGCTAGTGTCTCTGAGGTCACATGCACATTTCATTTTGACAGGTGCAATGTGCAACCTCAGTGTTTTTGTGGTAAATTTCATCTTCCATATTTTGACAAATGGCACAGTTTTCTTTGGAGTTATCTTTATGCTACACAAGAATTAAGCTTTATGGACTGGAATTTTGTGGATCTTTGATCTTATGTACTAGTAATAGTGAAAGTAGTAGGCACTTTTATTTTCTAATAAAACACTAGACATCATCTCCTATTGCCATGCCTTGTGAGGGATGTGTGAATTGTTGTAAGGTCAAGTTGATCATTAAGGTACCCACAATTTTTTTCATATGTCTCTTGTAATAGGTTTTGACCACAATGAAGATTATTGTAATGATGAAGGCCTTGATTGATGCCCTTTGTTGGTGGTCATTGAATGCAATGGAGAGTGTCAAAACTATTACTCACATTTGAAGCTTACTTAAATATTCATGATATGTATGGAAGATGCCATGTAGATGTTCTTTGCAATATGTCCTCCATTTGTATGCTTTTATTCAGATGTAACTTATTAATGTTATGCCAGGTGAAGTAGAGAAAATCTCTTTGAAGAAGCCTAAATCTCAAGTACTCATAATGAAGGTTTTGTGGAGAATCTCCAAGATACAATTGGTTCTAATTAATACATGGAAAAGATTCAGGAAGCTACCAGATAGTTTGTGACTTTATTGAGACTTTTTTTTTACTTGCTAAATTATCCTTGTAATCTTTATCCTTGTAGCATTGGTGTTTTTATTTTCTTCTAAAGTGGTATAACTCAAACATGAAGAGTGAATAAACATGAAGATTAACAATTTGAAAAGGTTCATTGTCTTGTGTGTACGATACATACCTTATTACATCTATGCCTCCATATTTCATGTGTATTTTTAGAGTGATGTGTAGTGTGTTTCACAAGACTGTGTGTAAACATAAGGAGCATTTGCAACTAGTAGCTTTCGTTTTATGCATGTGTGCAAACATGCATTAGTCTATTCATTCTATATCCTTGTGCTCATGTTGATGGATTATGCATAAGGTTTTATAACTATTATAAATTTTTGCCAAGATGTCACTAGATTCAAGGCATGGATAAGCTTTAAAACTGGATGAAGTTGTTTTAGGAAAAATTGAATATGTAAGCCTACATCTCTTTCAGAAAACTTCAACTTCATATCCTCCTAGTTGAGAGGACAAGAACTTAATACATCATGTGTGATGTATGCTAGTATATATACTTATTTATCTCAGGTATTTTTCACGTTCCTCATATCTTGTTGTCAACTTAATTTTGTGGGGAAGATACTAGTGTGAAGACCGACAAAATCATAGGAAGAATGGATTGTTATTCCAAACAAAAAATGGGATATATCTATAAAGCCTTGAAAGCTTCTACATGAGACATGATGGTTGGATTGTTGATTAAAAAGATGTAATGCTACATGGAGAAGGAGATTTTGCAGCCTAGATTCCACACTAAACCTGCTCATAAAAAAATTCATGGAGCATTGTATGGACTATGGAAAATGGTGACCTATCTCACCATCATTTCTTAAGTAGTGGATTAGATTTGTAAATATGTAGATCTAAGTTAATTCTTAAAAGTTTTTGCAGTCAAATGCCTCGAGTAAGTTACTCATGAATATATGTGTGCATCACGTGGGTTTAAAATAAGGTAGTTTTAAAATACCATTTTTATTTTATTTTTACATACATAGGGATATAATATAAAGGGGTTATTTACAGATTGAATAGAAAATGGTTATGTTTTATTCAAGAAAAATTCATAGATAAGGATATTTATAAATAGGCCTTGAACGCACGTGATGTAGAGAATATACATATAGTAACTTCCCCGAGGACTATTTGCAGGATTGTTTGCAACAGTCAAATGTCAAATGTCTTTATGTAGGTGGTTGTTCAGTGCTGGCTATTGCCAATAATCACAAACTTGGCCGTGAAGTTTTAATACTAGCTGTATATCAGCTATACAAAAAGAAGCATCTCCATGTTCAACATCCTAGGCTTGCAAGTTACGATAGGACAAAAAGTAACATTGATCCCCATAAGTAAAAGGAGTTGGAACAATTATCTTTTCCGTCAACCACATGATGAGTTGACATGTATATGGATTTTCTTTAATATTTTAATTTTGTAAGGCTAGATGTCACTACAACAATTCATCGATAGATTTAGGTCCTTGGAGCTACTTTTGTGGAGCTTGTAGCTTGATGGATACCCTATACAATAACAACATTAATTTTAGCATCACATGCATCTTACGCTTGTAGAGCATGAGATCATTGCTATAATTGCCCTATCTTTTCATGTTTTATGGAACCAAAGGCTCTTGCCATACTAAACAAAGGCAACCTCACATGCGATCGAGCTTGTGAGTGGGCTTACTGAACCGCTATGCATTGGAAAGGTTATTTGTGAGCTAACAATAATCATCATCATCACTAATGTTATCAAACTATTGTGCCCTCTCCTCATGCTATTTTTCAAGGAGGAATATGTGAGCGGACCATTGTTTGGAGCCCATTTTCAATTTTGCTGATGGCATTGGGCTATAGCTTACTTGTAGCTCCATCTTTGACTAGTTGTGACATGTGGGATTGATCTTCACAATCTTGCAAGCTTTGCTGCTTCAAGTGGAGACCCTTGGGGCTTGAAATAGATGCAGATTATGGCTTCTTATTTAGAAATATGGACACAAAGGGAGAGAAATCAAGAGTTGCAATATCTGGCTATGGCTGCTTTCTTGGGTGAAATAATAGTAGAAGAAGAGACTATTGAAGTAGGTCATAGAACCTTAAAAACTAAAAGTAAGAGCAGATTTGAGAAGAGAATACAGAATTTTGGCTTGTGTCAAGCTGCAAGTAGGATGAACATTGCTGGGGTGAGCTAAAGAAATGCTTTGTACCTACAGATGATTTCCACCAAGAAAGGCACACAACTCCAGTGTTTTTTGTGGTTGTACGTTCACCAAGAAAGATTTGTGAAGAAATAGTGAGAATAAGTTGTACAGGTTGAAGAAATTTAAAATGCATTGAGTGAGATAGTCTTCAGAGAAGAAGCTGCTTTCTTTCCTTGATGACATGGTTTTCGCAGAAACTGCTACATTTATGGGAGAAAATCTGATGCAAGTGCTACTTGATTGCTAATGGAAGTGGTACTGGGTTATTCCAAAACCTAAATCTATGCATATGCTCAAGTGAAAACTTGCCTTCAATCCCATAGTTTCCACTACTTTAGGGACTCTTATTTCAAGTAGCTATTGAGGAAAGAAATTCCTATGTGGATTAGTGGTTCGAGTTTTCTTACATGACCTTCCTGTGTGTTGATGGTTGTCTCCTCTGCAATTGTCTCCTATGGATTGATATTGCTAGAGCATGTGAACTTGGTTGTTGAGAGAGTGCTACTTCTTGCTGTGTGCCTTGCATATAGTGTGATACTAGAATATTGTCCTACTTGGTTGAGTCTCTTTTTAGGTATTTCTATACATTTGATGCACTTGTTGTAAGTCTTCTTTGCAGCCAAAGTTGACAGCAATTTGATTTTTTTTTAGCCTTCTATGCGGCCCATTTTCTAGCAGCATGTCGTATTTGTTTTGGTTGCTACAGGTTTTCCAGTATATCTATGTGAGTTGGCTACTATTGTTGACTCTGGTTTTTGTTAATAGTGTCCCCATTCTGAGTTTGGCTTGCTTATTTGTTCTTGATGAGCAAGTTCTATTTTTATTTGTTTCTTCACTTTCAGTGTGGGAGGTTTTGGTTGTGGGTTGCTCAAGTTTTTTGCATTTTGTGATTGATTTAGCTAAGCTTCCCATTGTGTTGATACATCTCTATGTATTGTAGAGGGACATACATGCCATAACCATCGACAGCTACATGGAACTACTCGACAATGATGAGCAAGCTCTCCTTTTCCAGCAATTCCCAAGCAACCCATTAGCATTGGCATCGACACAAGTGATAGAGATTTTCAATTCTATGTCCAAGTAATTTACAATGCAATGTCTCTGTTTATCATTTCATTAGCCATTAGGAATCAACTAGAGTAAGGATATAGTGCCACCATATTATGGCATCATATAAATTACTTAAATATTTTTTTAAAATAAAATTATCTACATTAAAAAAATTTCTCCACATAGAAAAAAAGCTTATATAGAAAATATTACATATCTAGGATTTTTCTCTTAACATAGGAAAAAAAACCTATAATCTCATTTAAGTACGTAGTAGTTAGGAAAAGGTTGCATGTTGCACATTCGTCGTACGCAAGAATTTCATTCATCAAGAGTTGTATTTAGGGAACAACTATCTAAACTATTAGATGTACATTATGGCCTATTTGAAATTAACTAAACAATCTATGTATATCCTAATCCCTATGTATGAAAATTTCTGCACATAGGAAATTTTTCCTACATATGAAAGAAGAAAAGGGTTTTCCTTATCATTTCTCTGGTCAAAAATAAATGTATGTAGGAAAAGTAAATATTAGAAAAAATGGAACATTTCGCTATGTAGAAAATTTTCCCTATATAGAAAAGTTTTCTTTGAAGGGAATTTTCCCTTTCTATGTAGGAAACTTCCTATGTGATTTCCTAGTTTCTCTAATTAGGAAATATTCCATTTTCCCTAAATACTTTCCCTACTTATGTGTGTTTTTATCTATAGATTTGATAGGGGATTCCCTACTTTTTCCTATGTAGGAAATGATTAAAAGTTCCTTATGCTTGAGCCTCAAGTATCACCTTCCATCCCAAGATACCCTCTGTGCCTGTTGTAATGCTGATTGGAGAGGTGATATTTTCACTCATAGATTGACTACCGATGGCTACGTGCTTCTCATGGGTGGTTCTTCTATCTGGAGTGCCAACAAGTAAAATTATATCACATTATGATCTAGGAATCAGACTTCTACTACAAAGTTGCTTAATTTACCACTTATTTTGATAATCAATCTTATATCACACTCATCACTTTAGGTGATGTCAATTCTGACAAACTCAAACACATTAGTTTATGTTTCCATTTTGTAAAATATTTATATTAGGAGAGCTATCTTCACATTGAGCATGTGCCTAGTTCTTACTAGATAGACATTTTCACAAAACTTGTCACTCATGAAAAATTTCGTCTCACCTCTAATGCTCCTGATTTCTATTGACATCATTTTTTGTACTTGCAACCCATTCCTTTCTATAAGGGGATAAAAAGTAGTAACTCCTTTTCTTGAAATCATTTTTAATTTGTCTTTTCTCGATTTAAGAAGGTATGTTGGAAGAATATTCAAATATCTTTTAGTGTAATCCTTCAAAAGTGGCATCTTTCACTAATCATCCACCTTTCACATTGACCTCTTTAAGAGGCATCCTTATATACAAGCATTGCTTGTACAACAATGAACACAATCAAGTCTTTTACTTTCTTTAACTCTTGTGTTCTTATCTCCGTTTTCTTAGGGTTGGTTCTAGAGTGTAAAGTAGCTCAAAGGGTTTATCTATAAGTATTCATCTATATAACATGCATTCAAAGGATATTAAGAAATACCCTTTCTTTATATGCTATATGATCCTAAAATGATCCCTTTTACTTTACTAAACTTACATATTTTTTTCAAATTGTAATTAAAAAATCCTATTTGTAAATATGATCTTATAAATTTTACAAAATATAATACCATTTTTTTTGAACTTATGTGGTATATTACATCATCTATAAGGTGGACTCCTTGGGGAAGCAGCAAAGATAAAGATGCCTTAGTGCATTTATTCCATACAATTATAATTGCCTTTATTGTTTGAATGTGTCTATCCTTTCTATATGGTGAAAGTGTGCTTGCTAACATAAAGACTTGATATGTACCACATTGGCTAGTGACACCTAATCTAGTAGCAACGGCAATAACAATACTAACAGTAGCAAAGCAGAAGGAGAAATCATAGTAGCAGTAGTATGAGGAGGAGAAGCATCAATTATCACATCAATTTAAGAAGGTATGTTGGAAGAATATTCAAATATCTTTAAATATAAGCCTTCAAAAGTCAACAAAGATTACCCATTCCACATCTTCTCATTTATGATCATCTTATCATATAGCATCTACCAAGTGGATACTTTTTTCCACTAACCACCAACCTTTCACATTGACCTCTTTATGAGGCATCCTTATATATAAGCATTACTTGCACAACAATGAACACAATCAAGTCTTTTGCTTTCTTTCACTCTTGCATTCTTATCTCCATTTTATTAGAGTTGGTTCTAGAGTGTGAAGTAGCTCAGGGGGTTTATCTATAAGTATTCATCTATATAACATGCATTCAAAGGATATTAAGAAATACCATTTCTTTATATGCTATAAGACCCTAAAATAACACCTTTTTCTTTACTAAACTTACACATTTTTTTCAAATTTTAATTGAAAAACCCTATTTGTAAATATAATCCTGTAAATTTTATGAGATATAATACCCTTTCTTTTGAACTTACGTGGTATCTTACATAATCTATAAGGTGGATTTCCAAGGAAGCATCAAAGATAAAGATACATTAGTGCATTTATTCCATACAATTATAATTGCCTTTATTGTTTGAATGTGTCTATCATTTCTATATGGTGAAAGTGTGCTCGCCAACATAAAGACTTGATATGTACCACATTGGCTAGTGGTGACACCTAATCTAGTAGCAATGGCAATAACAATACTAATAGTAGCAAAGTAGAAGGAGAAATCATAGTAGTAGTGTTATGAGGAGGAGGAGGAGGAGCATCAATTATCACAGCACTACTGGTAGCAAAAAACAACAATAGTAGTTATTGCAATGTTCATGGAAACTATATTTTCTATATCACATGCAAAATTTTAAACTTCATAAATTGAATGTCAGTTTTTAAGTAAAATTCATAGTGCTTCGTTTGCATAAAAGGAAGTTTGAAAATTCAATAAGGTAGTAATAATAGCAATTATTGCAATATTCATGGTAACTATATTGCGTAGATGGGCTTTTCTTGCATAACGTTTTTTGTGCTTTCCATTTTGATATTTTTTTTCATAAATAGACTTGGGAATCATGGAACATGAAAGATCAAAATTTTGTGACCTCCGGATGGATTACTTTTTATGATTTCCAAATTTGTAGGTGTTGCGTGTCAAGTATCAAAGAAATGTAGTGGCAAGAATATCGATTCTATAACAATAATGCTTAAGAATATTGATTTGTATAGCAATAATGTGTTAACTTAGTGCGACATAGATATCAGGATGACCACGGGAGTGTGGTGATGACGGATATATTAGCATGATAACGGGATTGTGGTGGCGAGTCTTAATGAGGCTGTAAACCTCGACTGTGCAGCAATGATGTGTTGAGATGGTGTGACACGTATTAGTACCATCACGGCAGTGTGGTGGCGACGCTTTTAACGAGGCTATAAACCTCGTCCTTGTCGATGGCGAAGGCGGTCTGCAGCACGTCCTCCGGCAGGGGAGGCATGGCGGCGAACAGAGCGGGGGCGACCTGGGAGGTGCCCGGGTTCTGGCTGTTGAGCGCGGAGATAGCGAGGGCAGGCTTCTTCTTGTCCGGGTTGATCTGGAAGTGGACGAGGCCGCGGGGAAAGACGAAGAGATCGCCCTTGTACAGGGTCTGCTGGAAGAGGGTGTTGTTGGTGGTGGAGACGAAGCCTACCACAAGCGTGCCCTCGGCAAGGAAGAGAACCTCGGTGGCACGCGGGTGGACGTGTGGAGGGTTGAGCCCACCATTGGGCGCGAAGTCGATGCGGGCCACGGACAGGCCTTGGGTGTTGAGTCCAGGGAAGGTGAGGGCCGACGCCAGCTGCACAGCGGAGCCGAGCGCCTTGTTAAACTGGCCTTGCTGGCGGAGCAGAGGAGAGGCGAAGTCCTTGGCCTGCACTTGTTGGGGATTCTTGCACAGCAGACCGTTCACGGTTGTGATTCCGGCCGCCTGCGCCCCCTGATCAGCCACGCAGAAGTCCTGCAAGGGGTCCTCGTCCGCCGCCTCAGTGCGAGTTATCGGGTGGAAGAGCTGCTGCGCCAATGTGATAGCTGCAATTAGCATAGCAAGCTTTAGTGATGATGCCATGGATACAGTATTGCGTATGGTGAGTGCAGGACGGTAGCTATGAGAAAGCAGGGGCCCGAATGGTTCTCTACTAGCTAGTTAACCTCTTCCGATCGGCGAATACTGTATTAGCAGATCACGGTTTTCAGCAAGCACAAGCGCGGCTTTCTAACGTCTAGGAATGAACAACTGCTGCACCGCTGATCGCATGGTGGGAAGATGGAGCCTTCGATTCCATATAAGTAGTACGAGCTAGATGCGTGGATAATCGTTCGTATACCAGGTCATGAGCTTGCGTGGATAATCGTTCGTATACCAGGTCATCAGCCTGTTTACCAGGTCTTGCACGCTCTTGTGGATCCAATCACGCGCGTCCGGCCTGATTAACATTAAAATAAGAGACTCTACTTTTCATCCTGCGTGTATGCAGAAAGTATTTATCTTATGTAAAATACCTATGAAGTCGTCGTCCACGCGTTCATGGAATGCGTCCGATCGCTCGGCCTACGACTTGGTAGTTAATCATTTCGCAAGATGGATAGAAAACATGTTTTCATGAGCGTTGCCCGTTTATGGAAAATGGCCACTACAAGGTGTGAGGCTCGGGATTTTCATATTTATATCATTAACCCATCTAATGTTGTGATTGGTAGCATAAACTAACGCTATTCTTGAATGTGCAAGGTAATGCAATATATCCCAAGACTTGCTAGGTAGAATGTAGAGAGATGGTGTAATAAACCCAAGGTCAAGAGTTCTATTTTTATGGGAAACACTATTCTACAATGTAACGAGGTGATGTAATCATAAGGGCTTGCTAAGGTAAAAGTAGATGCTAAGTTCAAATATAATATCCACATGGGAAATTTACATAGAAATAGTTGTAAAGGTGCTCAAATAATAAAGAATTTTGGAGAAAACTTAAGAAATGAGTTACTCAAATTACACATATCAAATTCTTGTTTTGCTTTGTCTCAAGTTTTTATTTTACAAATTAATAGTAAGATATACATAAAGATCTCTTTAAAATTTCTCTATCATGTTATATTATGTATATTTGATTTGGTTTAGGAGTTTCCTTAACAACTCTATGTGTGTGTATGTGCACGTGTGCATAGATATGTGCAAGTGGAGAATGGGCTCAAAGGGTTTACTATATATATATGCTTTGTATCATGTGTGTTTAAGGCTTGGTTATACATAACCTTATGTGTGAATTTTTCTTAAATAAATGTAAAATACCACGTGAGCTCAAAGAAAATGGTATTTTACTTAGTAAAATTTACAAAAAATATTTTTTAATTTTACTTTGGAAAAAATCGATATTTTTAGTAAAGTAACCCTTATTTATTCAATCTATAAGTAACTCCTTTATATGACACCCTTTTTTATATAAAAAATTTGTAAAATTAGTATTTTTAAAATTGCTTATTTTGAACTCATGTGATACACACATATATTCAAGAGTAACTGCCCCGAGGGGATGAGCAATACACATGCAAGTTACACATGGATACGCATTTATATTTGTGTGTAGACATGCCTATGTATGCATGTAAAAGACATAACCTTTCCAAATACCTCTCCATATAGGAATATGTACTCATGCATGTGTACTAACAAAATAGTGATCAAGGATGTTTAATAGAAGTTCAAAAGATTTCTATAGCTAAGTTTTAACACTTGCAAGCAAGCATTTTCTTAAATAGTGGAGTAGTTATGGATTATAATGCAACTCTATTACACTGCACACACAAGGTTATTTGAAAACAAACGAGTAGGTATTTAGCTTTTGTGAACATCAACCATACGTGCATATGGGAAAGTGAAATAAGCTTAATAGACTCATTTTATAGAGACCTTTATGGTGTAGAGCAATTAGAAATCTCTTACTTTGAAAATGATGTGTTAGAATGATGGTAACGATGAAATTTTCTTTATAATCTCATCTTTATGAGTGAACAAGAAAAGTAGCACCACATCAGCATATACTAATCAAATCCTTTAAGAGAAGTCTTAGTTGTCCTTATGCGTAGTGTATATGAGAATGGAAAACCAAACACACATAAGTGAACCCTCCTCACTACAACATATCCTTTGGAAAGAAAAGATTGTAATTACTATTTAACTTGTAAGAATTTTCTCTTATTAGTGGGGTTTCACTTCCTAGCTTGAATGCAACAACTAAAAGCCTAATACCCATACACTAATGGAAGTATTCTTGCCACTTGTATGTGGCTTCTACGTCATTGGTTCGATTTTCTAGAAGAATTTGTAAATAAGACAAAAAATGGTAGCTCCTTTTGCATGTTTTAACATCACATATAGTTGTTGGGCCCCTTGTATCAACAAATACCACTATGCAACTCATGGTCCTAGTAGTTACCACACTTGCATGTTTAGCTGGATGGACAAAGCCCCATCCATGCAGAATACTATGGTAATCTATATGTTCTACTATGGAGAAAAGCATCCTTTGTTAGAAAATCTTTGTATCCACAAAGATTGAAGTCACACTTAGATGATAGAGCACAAATTGTTGTATGCACGCGTAGTGAACGTCGGAAGGTCCCCAAGAATAAAAAACTCTACTAAAACTCGTAAAGTAAGAAAAAGGTTTTGCAAAATACGAAGCAAGCTCAAAAATAGCCCAATTTACAATTAGCATGCTTTGGCTTTTGTGTTTGCTTTTGTCCAAATAAAGAATAAAGCGGTTGGGTATCCTAAAAGTCAGATTATGCCTAAATACAATGTCCAATAACAAAATATTTAAACTGAGCGTCTATGCGCATACAAAATAATCAATATTTTTCAAGCGCTTCAATAAATAAGTGTACCTAAATAAATATTAGTGCCACGCCTTTAATGATAAGGCCCGCGCCCATCACAAATGATAACTTCTTCTAGGTAATTTGAATACACACCATCGCCTAGTGCTTTCCAATGCTATTGCTGCCTGCTATACACATTAACTCAAGCATTCACTACTGTTAGAAAATAATAAAATTAAACTGACAAAAGTGAATACCTAGCAGTCTTCAGCTCTTTAGCTACAAAATAAATAAATAGGTTGAAACTTTGTCCTAACCTTAATTTAATAAGAGTGCACTCTAAACTCATAAACGTCCATTAATTTAAATATGTATTTTGCAAAATCACTTGATGTGGAATCACCCACGTGCGCATTAAATTAATCTAACGCCCGAAAAGAACAGGCATCCCGTCAACTTCTCACACAAGGAATCCACCTTGTGTATGAGCCCCGTAAAATATAGTTTTATGGAATCCACTGCAAAACCTCACGGAATCTACCGTGGAATAAAAATATCATAGAATCCACCATGGAATATGCCTCATAGCATCATACCCTTGGGGTAGGATAGCAATTGTCCTCAATTGCTATTAGCTCAATGTGGAGCAAGCAGTGACATGTAAGAACTTAGGTCACATGCATGCATTCATTAGGCCTCTTCAACAAGATGATTTTTAAACTTAACCAAATATCTAGAATATCTACGGCTAGTTCTAGTGGTCATAAAAACAGAGTCTAGAATAGTTTCAGGTTCAAGAATTTCAGTTTCTTCTTCTAACAAAGAAGGGTTTTCATAGATAGGGTGGACATGTAATTGGCCTCTAAAGGTCGTAATAAACTGATATGAAAAGTATTATGGATTTTCCAATGTGGGGGTAGTTCTAATTTAAATGTATTTTCATTGATTTTGTGAATGATTTTGAAAGGTCCATAAAATCTAGGTGCTAATTTAACAAGAGGACGTTTCTCAACACTTTGCAATCTTCTCTTTTCAATATGTAACCAAACATAATCATCAACTTTGAAACTCATGGATTTTTTTTCTTATTAACTTGTTTAGTGTATGATCGCTGTTAGAGAGTTTGCGGTCGAAAGTCTATCGGAGGGGGTAAGAGACAGCAGGGTAAAGGGAGATTCAAGGAGTGGAACAGATGGAAGAGAAGGGATTGAAAGAAAGAGAAGATATGAAAGAATACTCGCAGAAAGAAATAGAAGGCGTAGAATAATACTCACAGAATTGAAGCCTGTCAATTTATTTCTCCATTATGAGAAGACAAATCTCTTGTACACAAAAACGATACCTTCCTCTATGCTGCTCAGACCACCAATCTGATGCTTCCATTGACTCTGAAAGGAGAATAAAATACTAGCACACCTGGCAAAAATTCTGCCAGATTACTCTTTCTTTATCTTCCACTTCGGAGTGTTGTTCATTGCCTGAAAATAGCGATCACGACGAGCACAATTTCATCCATCTCTTTTTACATAAAATCCTCACAGATGGCTGAAAGCTACATTCTTTCTTTTGCATGTCATCCTAATCTAGAAGTTTTCTACAGTTTTTGGATTTTTTTAAAACAAGAGATAATATCTAAAATATCATAAATTGGCTACACTTGTCTAAAAACCTAATATGTTTGAACCATGGACACTAACATTAATGTGTAAAATGGCATTGGCTCTCTAGATCAATAAGAAAGTCGCACTTTAGAGTTTTTCACATGGTGTGCACGTAGCAGCATGACATCCACCCCCTCCTAACCTGCACATCCTCTAGCATGTGCCAAAGTCTTATGGATCCGCAGTGTCAGAAGAAGTATCCTCTACCATGTCAATGTCTTCATCTTCTGCCTCTTCTTCTTCTATATCCTCATATTCATGTTGAGTATCCAGCTCCTTCAACTCAGATGCCGAAGACTCCCTACGTTTAAGGAGTTTGATACGTTTTCTAGCCATTGGAATCCTTAGAGTTGTCCCATCCATCTCATTTAATGCATAGGTAGCATTGTCAAAAACAAACTTTACCACATATGGACCAAACCACCCCCGCTTTGTCATCTTCCGACTGGCACTATGCTGATTTTCTAAGCTACTGTCATAAACTAGCACCCAGTCTCCTTCTTGTATAGCTTGTGGCCGAAGTCTGTGTCGCTTTTTAAACCTCTTCTTATTCTTGATCCTTGCAGTCTTCAGTTTTTTCATGGCTGTCTCAATGTGTTCAGGCCTTCATTCTAACTGTCTAATGCGTAGGACCAGCAACTCTTCTCTATTCAAACCCTCTTTCCAGGGTAGTGATATCTCGGCTTTCTAATGCAAGCTGGAACTGATCATATCGTGAATATAAATCTCTGGAATAGTAAATTTCTTTGCCTACAAATGCTTCTGCAAATTCATCCACTATCGGGTCTGATCCAACATTCCTTATGGTGACTTTATTAACTGGCTGCAAATCCTGTATAAACCTCAAAGAACCATTCTTCTTTGGAACGGTAAACCACTGATTTGAATATGGAGCTGAAGAGGGCTCCAAAATTTGCATCCTGATCTTCTCGTTCAAAAACTTTAGTAACTTAGGCAAATATGCCCGAGGTACTGGAATAGGCTTTAAATTCCATGGCACATGAGGTACTGTAAAGATAACCATAGGTGCAACTATGGTCAGATCAACACATCCAATTTCATTTGGCTGAAATGAAAAGGCTTTCCCATGCCTTGCCAACATCTACAAGAAACAAGCTCTTTCTGCCAATAAAAGAGAGCTTGTATCACCAATTTTCAGCTTTTGTAAAGTTTCAGTTGTAAATTTATGTCCCACTTCATGTGGATCGTGTAAACTAGGCTGTTGAGTCACATAGCCAACGTATCACTTTCAAGTGGTAAAGGCAAAGCCACATGCTTAACCTTCTTTGCAACTGTTTTGTACTTTGTATCCACCCTTGCTTCAGCCCTGTTTTGCAGCCCATAACATTCATGCTTAGCAAACTCTTGAATGACTTAATACATTTCTAAAGTGTCAACATAAATAACCACTTTTTCTGCCATGCTTTTAGCATTAATTGTTGCAAAAATTTTAGCCACTGTATCAACATCAATCAACCTTGAAAATAGCCCTAAAATACCTTCATTTGCAGCCATCAAACCATATGTCTTCTGCTCTTTTCCAACCCATCCTACATATTTCTTTTCAGCCTTGCACATGGCTGAAACATTCTTAAAACTGCCAAGACTACATGCTGTCCATTCATGCAATCCAAACACAAACACAGTTTTCCCCTTTCTTGGAGGCATAATTATCTTCCTAGAGGCATTATCGTAGCCTCCTCTTACAATAGTGCTATCTAGAAACCCTTAAACTCTCGTGCATTAGGTGGCATGGGATTATCCCACAGCTTATCTCAATTGCGGGGATGATTCATAAAAACAGTGAGAAACTGTACTTCCTTTGTATTATCTTTACTCCGAACCCGAGCATATGAAGAACCATCATCCAAGACTTTTGTTTCCAGCCTTGACTCTAAAATATAGGGTTGTCCCAAAATCACTGGATAACTATATGAATCTTGCATTAAAAAATGATATTCATCCCTAATATCTACAATAGTCATGGTTACATTCGAACAAGCTCCCCTAATGAATTGTTTGTTGCCCACATGCGCCATCCTGGATCTACATCAATTGGCCAACCTCAATTCTCATACAAACTGTGTGCCATAACATTGATTTCAGAACCATGATCCAAGAAAGCTATGCAAGGCATCTCTCTTTCTCCGACTTTAACAATTGTCTCTATTGTAGTACAAGCCCAATGCATTCGTGAAGAATGAGTGCTTGGAATAAAATGAGCATCTTCTTCTTCATGTGCTTTTTGATGGACATCCCTATTATACATAGCCTTTTCTCTATGCTTAGTGCTGCCCATAATACCATTTTCAGCCACAAGCTTGCTGTCTATACTTCCATCTAACCCATTTTCAGCATCAGTCTATTCCAAAACAACATTACATATATCATCATATTCCCTCTGAAGATATTTCTCTATGTCTTTGTCAACGTGCATCAATGCTTGCAAAACTTCACCATCAAACTATCTTTTTCGTTTCAACATATCAATGATTGCATTATGAAATTCACGCTTTGCAATTCCAAGAACTTCGCCAAGTGTGAATTCCACTCTACTACCAAGTATGTGATCTTCCAATACTTTTTTAAGATTTGGGGTAGTCTCAAGATGTGATTGTAACGTGTAATCGGGTTGCTTGCCCATTTTCTTCCCTTTTTTTTTCTTCTCTTGAGATGCATCGTCCATAACATGCTCAGGTATGGCTTTTTCAGTCTCTTTTTGTTGCTCCATTTTACTTCGTGTTATGCGTTTAGATGGGCTTGAAGAGGAAGGACCAGCAATGTCCTCATCTCTTCTTCTCTTTTCTTCCACAAGAGCTTCTTGATTATGAACCTCGGCCAAATAAGCATAGGCTAAAAATGAGTCCATTGGTGCACTCCATCATGTTCTCCCTTGTATACTTTGACTTGCATCAGCCAATTCAGACTTTGCTATTTTGCACTTTTTCATGCAATCTAATGCTTGCATCCAAACACAAGATTTTTCTTCAGCCATGCTTCCTTTAGGAGCTTCATCAATCGTTTCAGTTCTCAACCCATATGTGGTTGCATCTATGGCAGCAAATGCTATCCTTGCAGCCATATCTACCAAATTCTTCTGCATGCCACCTTTTCCAAAATTCGGCTCTATTGGAAGACCAATTTCTGTTGCATGTATTTTTCCATCTTTCCAAAAGATTAACATTTTTGCTTCCGCTTCACGGTAAGCTGTACAATCTCGGTTTTCATGTTGTAAACTGTCACACCAAATGCATCTCCTATTGTATCCTTCTTTGTATGGTCTTTGGGCTGTTGTCCAAGCCTTCTCTTCTACCTTACATCCAACTTTTCGACCTTTGTATAGATTTCTATCAAATTCAGCCTCAAATCACACATGCCTTTGATTAATTCATCCACAGTATCACCTTTAAGAGCTGGACCAACACGTATAGCCAGTTGTTCTGCCATAGCTACAGGTGCCTTGGCTGCAATTTCAGCCCCCTTCTGAGCACTAGCAGTTGTGGTGCCTATATCCCATCTTAATTTCATCCGCTCTCTCTTTACCAACATATGCATTGCTTCAGTTACATTAGCCCAATCTGATTTCAGCCCTGTTTCAGAAGAGGCATCTTCTAAACGATCAGTCAGCTTCTCCTGCAAGATAGGATCTGAAGCCTTCAGAAACAAATCAATTTTCTAACTCTCCAATGATTGCTGCTCATGGGCATCCAATTGCATATACCGACTTTCAAATTCACGGAGCAAAGCTATAGCAACCAACCCTTTATTGGGATTTTCAATCCAATCTGTAAATGTCTTTTTAGTTACCAATCCTGTATCTTCCAAGAAAAACTTTTCTCTCAAAGCTTTCTTAAAAGCTGTCGAATCAGCATCTCTTCTATGTAACTCATCAATTCAATCATGCAAAGCATGCATGACCAAACTGGAGAAATACGGACTCCATACATACTATGGTACCCCATGAAACAACATCTTTTCTTCATACAGTCGGATGAAGGCCAAAACATTTTGACCTTTAAACTGCTTGAATTCTTGTCCCATTGCTTGCAATGCATTCACGGCTAAGGAATCAATTCTTTCTACTTCCTGTCGAGTTTGCATCTGTTGTTGTAACAACAACTGCTACTGTTGTTGCTGTTGTAACAAAGCAATCATTTGTTGTAAAGCATCACCACCACTTGAAGCTCTAGAATCTCCCATCTTTACACACCTTTGCTGCCAACTTTCACGTCGGGTTCACCACTGTTGGAGCGTTTGCGGTCGAAAGCCTACTGCGGGAGTAAGAGACAGCAGGGTGAAGGGAGATTCAAGGAGTGGAGTAGACCGAAGAGAAGGGGTTGAAAGAAAGAGAATACATGAAAGAATAATCACATAAAGAATAATCGCATAAAGAGAAGGGGTTGAAAGAAAGAGAAGGGGTTGAAAGAAAGAGAATACATGAAAGAATAATCACATAAAGAAATAGAAGATGTAGAATAATACTCACAGAATTGAAGCATGTCAGTTTATTTCTCCATTATGAGAAGACAAATCTCTTGTACACAAAAACGTACACAAAATAATGCCTTCCTCTATGCTGGATAAAATACCATCACACTTGGCCAGAATTTTGCCAGATCTCTCCTTTATCTCCCACTTGGGAGTGTTGTTCACTGCCTGAAAACAGCGATCGCGACGCACGTGATTTCTTCCATCTCTCTTTTTACATAAAATCCTCATAGATGGCTGAAAGCTACATGCTTTCTTTTTCATGTCATCCTAATCTAGAAGTTGTCTACAGTTTTTGGATTTTTTTACAAAATATCTAAAATATCATAAATTGGCTATACTTGTCCAAAAAACTAATATGTTTGAACCATGGAGACTAACACTAATGTCTAAAATGGCATTGACTCTGGAGATCAATAAGAAATCCACACTTTAGAGTTTTTCACATGGTGTGTGTATAGCGGCACGACATTGCTAGGCTTTCACAATCATGTCGTTAACTTAAGCAAAGATAGTAGCATACGTATTGGCAATATCATCAGCAGCTTTAACTTTGTTTGACAATGATGTAACAGGTGTATGCAATCTATATTCATAAATGATTTCAAAATGTGCTTATTGTGTAGCTGTGTGGTGTATTATTATATGTAAATTGAAGTAGATGAAAATGTGTATTTCATGTTTGTGGTTTTGAAATTGTGTATGTACGTAAAAGATCTAGAATTGTAATGTTAGTAGCTTTTGTTTACCCATTGGTTTCTGGATGAAATGTAGATGAAAAATCAATCTTAGTATCTAAATTAGCAAACAAAGTAGTCAAAAAATTGTTACAGAATCTACATTCAACACAATATTAGTAAGTTTGGGAATCTCCCAATTACCATTTTTTAAATACTAAAAGGGTGGCACCCGAATAACATACCAATAATTTTCTCAAAACCATATGATGTACCTATCATTGGAAAGTGCTTGAAAATTGGAATCTATTGAGCTATAGAGCGCTTGATTTGGAGTTATACTGTTCAAGTTATGAAAAATCCAAAGATTTGACCATGTGTCCCAAACTGATGGAAAATTTTCATATTCCTCAATATGGTGTTATTCACGATCTAAAATAATAAATTTTGGTAAACCATGATTAGTGAAAATAGTCTTAAAAAACAATTGTGCAGCTTGAGATGCAATTAATGTTTTCTTACATGGAAGGAAATATGAATTGTTTGCTAAATCAATGTACAATAGTCCAAATTATATCATGATTAGCTTGTGTGTAAGGCAAACCAATTATAAAATCCATTGAAATATGTGTCCATGGTTGTTCAAGAATTGGTAAAGGCATCAATAAACCATATTGCTTACCATGGTGTCACTTGACTTGTTGACAAATTAAGCATTCAAAAACAAAGTTAGAATAATCAGATTCCATTTGTGGCCAGTAAAAATCTTCAACCAATGTTCTTAAAGTAGAAATAATACCTCTATGGCCTCGATATGGGGAGCAATGAATTTTGTGTAATACAAATGATCTAAATGGAACACTGATACACAATGTTTTCTTGTAAAACATAAATCCATCAAAATAAGAAAAAGAATCAACTGGAATCTAATTATTAGCAACTAATTTATTCCAATAAGCTTGACAAGTGGGGTCTTAGTCATAGGTATCCTTCATAGGAATAAGGGAATCAAAATATATAACAGAAATATTATGGATACTTGGTCTTCTACTCAATGCATCAGCAACAACATTCTCTATTCCACATTGATATTGGATAAGTGGATGAAAACTTTGAATGAAAGTAACCCATTTGGTATGATGGTCAAAAATTTGTGGCTGACTAAGAAGATATTTGATACTTTGTTAGTCAATTTTGATCATGAATTCAGATTCCATTAGATAGTGTTTCCATTGACGTAAAGCTTGTACTACAGCTAACAATTCCTTATCATGTGTAGAATACTTCAGCTCGGAGGGTCTAAGTTTTCAACTAGAATAGGCTATGGGATGTGAATCTTGCATAAGGACAACTCCTATTCCTGATCCGCTAGCATCAGAGACTACTAGAAAGAATGGTCCATTAAAATCAGGTAATTTCAAAACAAGTACATGTGTTAAACCATATTTCAATAAGTCAAAATACTTTTGCTAATTATCATACCAATGATATACAACACCTTTCTTTAATAATTTCGTAAAAGACAATGTAAGTAATGAAAATTTTCTCACAAATTTTCTGTAAAAACTAGCAAGACCTAAGAAAGAACATAACTCATGCACATTTTTAAGGATTGGACAATTCAAAATTGATTCGATCTTTTTAGGATTAGCTTGAATACCATCAGAAGAAACAACGTGACCTAAGTATTCAATTTCGGTTTGGAAAAATTCACTCTTTTTAGGGTAGCATCTAATTGATTTTCTTTCAATAATTTGAAAACCAAAGATAGATGTTCATAATTCTCATTATCATTCTTACTAAAAACCAATATATCATCAAATAAAATAATTATATAATATTGATACTTCAAAAATATTCGATTCGTCATACGACTGAATATGGCTTGTGCATTAGTCAAACCAAAAGGCATAACAAGAAATTCATAATGGCCAAATTGAGTTCTAAATGCAATCTTGAAAATGTCAGGCGTATCCAATTGTACTTGATGATATTCAGATTTGAGATCTATGTTGCTAAAAATAGTGGCTCCTTGTAGTTTATCCATGAGATCATTAACCCTAGGGATCGGATATCTGTTCTTAAGAGTAATTTTTTTTAGGGACATGATAATCAATGCACATCCCATATGTATTATTTTTCTTCTTAACTAATAGGACATGTGTACCAAAAGGAGAACTACTTGGCCTAATAAGTCCTTGGGTTAATAGTTCTTCAACTTGTGCTTGGATTTATTTTCGTTCAATCTAATTTGTGTCTATAAGGTGCTTTACATGGTGGTTGAAAACCAGGGACTAAATCTATTTTATGATCTTCATGACGTTGTCGCATGAATCTCTGATAATGACGCTTACTTAAGGGTCGAAGCCCTCAGGTTTGCAATGGTAGACGTGCAGCGTCACAACAACGTGTAGGTGGTAAACCAGGGGGTAAATCAGTAGCAAAACAATCATTAAATTATGAAAGAAATTGTCCGTGCCTAGGATGCATCTTATTTTCCTTAGCTTCAATTTCATTCACCCATACTAAGTATGATTTGCTACGTTTTCTCAATGCACACATTTAGCATGTGTGTGACTAAGCAATGGAAAATTATTAAAGGTGTGTGTTCTATGTAATGTGATTTGTTTTCTGTTAGAATGAATTTTCATTGATTGTATTTGTAACGCCAAGGCATTTCTAACATAATGTCACTAGCTTGAAAATGCACAATCGAGAATTTTTTACGCTCAGCATAATCACTCATTTTAATTTCTAAATCATGAACTTCTTGTGTACCATTGTATCTAGAGCCTAAGAATATAGCTTTTATATGATAATGAGTTGTAACAGTATGTAAATTCAATTCTTTAACCAATTTTGCAGAAATAAAATCATGTGTGCTTCCATCATCATGCAAAACAAACTTTGCGTGACCATGCACAAGACATTTCATCGTTAATATTGAATGAGAATTTGGCATACGTGGTGAAGTATCTAAAGCATCGCAGATATCATCATCTTCCATAAAATCTAGTATATCTTCATGGTCTTCATCTTCAGTCTTCAGTCTAGGTTGATGGAACTTAGAGCAAACTATAGACTTTGCTTTGGAAACATGGTATGTTGGGATTAGGCAGGAGAGATGGCTTAGGATTTATTTATTTTTAAAATGGCAAAGGGGGTAGTCGAGTCTACGATTTACGGAAAGAAGAAGGAACAAATCAATTTTGATTGAATTTTCAAAAGTTAGAATTGAATTTCTTTGTACTAAAGTTACAGTTAGTTGAAAATTATTGCGGTCACTTTTATCGTCCACAAATTTTGTCTTCAACATCATGGGCCAAAGAAATTGCATCCTCTAAAGTCTTTGGCTTAAACATGTTCACTTCCGCATAGAAGTGACCAAACAAACCGAACATATACTTGCGCTTATGGATCGCCTCAAGAACATGTTCAAGCATTTGAAGTTGCAATAAGGCACTCCAGAAAACACTTAGTGTATTGCAGTATAGATTCACGATCTCTTTGTTGTAGAAGATCCCACTCTTTAATTGATTTTTCATGAAATTTAGGTGGAAGAAAATTCTCTAAAAATTTATTTTGAAATGCCTCCCAAGTAGTAGGACAATCAATACTCTTGCAGATGACAGTCCACCATAACGATGCTTTGTCTACTAGATGGTTAGTGACGCATTTGAGTTTATGTTTTTCAACATACTACTCTTCATGTAAATAAACATCAAACTAACTGATCAAAGCGAGAACAATTTTTCCATCACGTTGCCCATTAAAAGTACAGAATTTGAAATTTCTTTTACTTATCTTGGCTTCTTTCTTGAGAAAATGTGCTTCGAATGTCGCATCCATCGTACATCGTACATCGTACATCATATAACATCTTCGGGTTACGCTCCATCTTGATTAATAGTTGATTGTTGAAGAGTAGCTAGTTGAGCTTGCAAATTTTGATGTGCTCTTCATTCCTCTTGAAGTTGCATTATAATTAGGTCCAATTTTTGCTCCATGGTTGGTTTCGATAAATCACAATCAACCATAAATTCTTCCATATTTTGATCGGACATCTTACAAAATCTCAAACAACCTCACACACTCGAAATCTTGTTAGAGGGATGAGCGTAGCTCAATTTTTGGGTTTACAAGGCTTGTTTTTTTTTTAAATATGGCTTTTTATGATCTTGCTTATTTGTGGGTATGGTAATTGATGACGGTCTTCTTCCAAGTGGGAAATAGACTTCATGGTGGTAGTCTGCTTGCTAGAAATTGACTCTGTCAAGATGCATGTGTGAACAAAGGCTTGTTGAAGTTGCAAAGTGGGTTCCGGATTAGTTGCGTGTAAACTTTCACTATGGAAAAGATTGAAGATTGAGTTTTGAGCCTTATAGAGGCTTCAATCCTTTAAGATTTAGATAAAAGAAAGCTTAACTTAATCGTTTCATTAGCGTAAGGACATAGACATCGTTTTCACAGTGACGACAACGATCAATACATGCTGCCATCACCGATTGTCAAACTTTGGAGGGCTTAAGATTTTTATAAAGCTTATTAAGCTTTTTAAACTTAATCTTATTGGAAGTTTCTTATTTGCCTTCTTTGAGAAAAAACATCTTTATGAAGGAGCTTCCCGAGTGGTCCTCCGTCGCCTGAGAGTGGTCCTTTGCGATCTCATAGCACAATAGGGGGTTCTTCATCGCCAGGAACAACCTCGTATTGACTGTTCGTCGCAAGACTGTATGTGGAGCCCATTTGTTCCAAGAGCCTCATCTTTGCGCAAGATGGTAAGTGATTGGAAGCCCTTGATCTCAACTTTTCTCTGATACCACTGGTGTGCAAATCGGATGTTGTATGCACGCGTAGTGAACGCCGAAACGTCCCCGAGAACAAAGAACTCTACTAAAACTCATAAAGTAAGAAGAAGGTTTTGCACGACATGAAGCAAAAAGATAAATTGGGTACAATCTCCCCCCATGCCTTGTGTGAGTGCTCCACAAGGCATGTACTTATAAATTTATTAATTTTCAAGCTAAAAAATAGCCAAATTTACATTAACATGCTTTGGCTTTTGTGTTTGCTTTTGTCCAAATAAAGAATAAAGCGGTTGGGCATCCCTAAAGTCGGGTTTTGCCCAAATACAATGTCCAATAATGAAATATTCAAACTGAGTGCCTATGTGCATAAAAAATAATAAATGTTTGTTAGGTGCTTCAATAAATAAGCATGCCTAAATAAATATTAGCACCACGCCTTTAATGATAAGACACGTGCCCATAAAAATTGATAATTTATTCTAGGTAATTTGAATAATCGCCATTGCCTAGTGCTTCCCAATGCTACCGCTACGTGCTCTACATATCAACTGAAGTATTCACAATTGTTAGAAAATAATAAATTTAAACAAACAAAAGTGAATACCTGGCATTCTTCAACTACAAAATAAATAAATAGATTTGAACTCTGTCCTAACCTTAATTTAATACGAGTGCACTCTAAACTCATAAATGTCCATTAATTTAAATATGTATTTTGCAGAATCACCCACATGCACATTAAATTAATATGACAGCTAAAAAGAACATGTGTCCCCGTCAACTTCTCGCACAAGGAATCCACCTTGTGTACAAGCCCTGGCAAATATAGCTTTATGGAATCCACCGCAAAACCTCACGTAATCCATCGTGGAATAAAAACCTCACAGAATCCAGTGTGGAATATGGCTCCTAGCTTCAGATGATTACTAAGGCTAATTAGTGCACCAAATTTCCCAAGTTGGCCCTTGTGAGATAGCCACTTCTTCACTCAACATGGTTGGCCTTTCCTTTCCTCAACTTGCTACTAGTAGGACGACTAATGAATTATTTGAGCCCCAAAAT
Source organism: Lygodium microphyllum (assembly GCF_053477565.2). Lineage (NCBI taxonomy): Eukaryota > Viridiplantae > Streptophyta > Polypodiopsida > Schizaeales > Lygodiaceae > Lygodium > Lygodium microphyllum. Next base: position 98,979,623 of record NC_141140.1, on the reverse strand, counting down.
ATAATGTGCATTTATGGACTATTTAGTGTCATCTTTACCTTTTCCTATAGCTAATTTATCACATCTATTAGAGGCAGAATTAATTTTGCTAGGCCATAAAATTAACAAGTGCTATAGGCCAATAGCCTTTCAGTACGTTTTTGTCACATCAAAGTGCATGTAATCGTTTCCTTCTTTGCCCAACTAATGTATGATAACTCCTATTATCATTTCTTCCTATCTTCCCTAATCCTATCTCCCTCTCACCTTGTAATGCAATTTCATCCACAGTAGCCTTCGTGGTGATACATTACAAGTATGGATCTACATTGTGTATGGATATATGGTCCAGGGTAAACTATATGAAAGGGATTACCTTGATCAAAGTTGCAATAAGCTACTTGTTTAAAACAAGGGGTATTAAGATCCCCCAGTGGTACTCCTAGCCTTCCATGAATGTGATTAGTGCTTTGCTATTGACTGCCATGACTTATTCTTTACAGAAATCAAGCTCTATAAGGCTTAAACATACCCCACTTTTCCCCATTGTATCCTACTAGCAAGGTGTCTCATCTACGGTTCTATTTCTCCTTCTCCATGGTGTAGTATTTGAAAATTATCTTGGTAAGACTTAGCTTTTTATTGTGGATTAGGATATAAGGTTGTGGGGGTAGACAGGTTTAACCTCTTCAACATATACAAGGTATATTATAGGATATGGTGAAAGGAATGGCAACTAACTTGTGGTCCTGACACCTGCATCATAGGTTTGTTTGCATTAATGCTTATTAATCACCTTTCTCACTAGTTTAGAAGCACCATGTGCAACCCCTTCATATCTTATTGTATACCATTTTCTATTAGCAACTAGGCAATCAAAAGGTTTTGCATTCATGACCTCATGTGTTCGCAATGTAATTTGCAAAGTAATACTATGAGCATGATTCTCATTTGTACTATAAATTTCTTGCAAGAATTCAAGTGAATTGGTTCTCTTTTGATTCATTTTAACAACACACACACACACACACACAAAATAGTACAACATAGAAACTCTTAAATAACTTGCATCTATTATTATTGATGATGACCTTCGCGTTTATCTTCCAATTGATAATGAACATGGTACTTGTCATGTTTATGATAATGATATTCTTGATAATGCTCTCAATATTTGTGAAGACCCTCTCTCTTATAGTGATGCCATGTCATCCCCACAAAAGGAACAATGGTTGGAGGCCATGGAAGTTGAGTATGAATCTCTTCTCTATAAAGGTACATGGGTTCTAACTGAGTTACCACTAAGACGTACTACTATTAAATGAAAGTGGGTTTATAAGACTAAAACAAAAGCAATTTGAACAGTTTAAAAATTCAAAGCAAGGCTAGTTGCCAAAGGTTTCTCTCAAATTGCAGGAGTTGATTATCAATAAAATTTCTCACATGTTCTTCGTATTACCAGTTTTTGGGTCTTGTTAGTTTTTGCTATTGAGTTTGATTTGGAGATTCACCAAATGGATGTGAGAACTACTTTTTTTAATAGCGATTTAAAGGAAGAGATATACATGGAGCAACTAGAGAGATTTCTGGTCAAACATAAGGAAAATATTGCTTGTAGACTTCATCGGGCACTCTATAGTCTCAAACAATCTTCACGAGCTTGGTATCAAAAGATTCATCTCTTCCTTACAAAACATGGTTTTATCTCTTGTTCTTTAGATCGTAACTTATATGTCAAGTAGTGCAATGATAGTTTTGTTATTCTTGCTCTATATGTGGACGATACCATACTTGTTTCTAACAATCTCAACTTCCTTCCAACAAGTAAATAAGGTTTTATCTTCCACATTTGACCATTAGGGCCAAAAACGCTTCAAAAATGGCACTTGTAAGAAAGTGATTAAGTTGCTAATTAGTTGAGGTTTAGGAAGAATAAGATATGTTGGAGAAGGTTACAATGGAATGCTTGGCTACTGTATGAGGTTATACTCTGCATCTTACACATATATAGCTCAAGTGCACGAAATGAAAAAAGCACTAGAAACTATATTTTAGAGTTGACAAGTCAGATTGATATTTTGAAAAATGTTAACAACTCATTGCAGGATAAGCTAACACGCTTGAGAGAAACTCCAGTAGGATTTAGAGAGAGGAAGAGACCATTAAAAAATATAACCAGCTTGTGTGAGAGAGCAAAGAAAAGGAGACTAAATCTTACAAAGAAATATGTCTCTAACATACTAGGCATAAATATCCGAGAGAATGAGGAAAGAATCAAACTTTTGAAGGAAACTATGAATAAGAAAGACATTTTGAGGATTCTTAAGTCACCAGAAAATGTGGATTTGAGAGGTCCAACTCTGAGAGAGTTAGTGAAGGATTTAAAAGGCACAGTGAAAGCAAATGAAATCGTAGAGACATGTGATACTGTGGGTATAAGTCGAAAAGGTTATCGTGCTATCTCTGGATTATGGTTTAAAAATCTTAAACGCAATAGGGTAACTACATTTGGATTGCCCCGAGCCCTTGCAGTTTCGACTGCAAGAATTTCCATGAATCGCAAGATTCCACATGTTTTTGGACATTACATTCACATCGAAAGGTCTATGTCCTATGAAAAACAAAAAAAACAGGCAATTTTTTATTACAATGAGTTTAACAATATATGGGTTGATCTAAAAAAGGTGCAAATTGCAATGGTTCACATGTATAAAATCACAGTAGAAGAAAGTTATGGTGTTCTAAAGTTTGCCTTGAAGTTGGATGAAGCACAGATTCAAAAGGGACAGAAGATGGAAAGAATTAGCATTTGCCTCATAAACATGCCATTGGACCATGGCAATGGCGAGGGCAAAGCTCCATTGCATAAGATCCAATCCGAGATGGAGATTTGGTGGATTGGTGCAGCCCAGGTACCAATTGAAAATCATCAAACGTTGAAATGGTTGTTCAACCATACAGGTATTCCAAATATCATTAAGTCTCAAAGTGAAGGCGAAATGTTGGCAGTTGATGGGGTTGGTAAATTTAATGTGGAATGGCATATGAGTGCTGATTTGAAAACTATCAAATGTATGCTTGGAATATGTAATGGTGCAAATGCAAAATATCCTTGCATTTATTGCATGGAAAGTATTGGATCCAAAGATTGGAGTAGTTTGCGACCAGTAAGAAGAGCCCCAAATAGAGACTCTATAGATTTGAGTAAATTTAAAAACATAAAAGACATATGGGATCCCATTCTTTCCATCTCTCTTAAGAATGTTCATATTTGTACTTTGCATGCAGAGATTAGAATAATCGATAAGCTTCTCAGGTTGCATCTTGACTACGCATATTCCATTAAGCCATTATCTTTATCAGATGAGTGTATTGATAAATGCGAGGCATTGCTATCGAAAATGGGATTTCATGGGGGCCAAGTTCACTTGAGAAAGGATCCAATACTTTCAGGAAAAACAAGAGATATCTTGGCCGATGTCTCTATGGGAGGCTCAAAAGCTAGACGATTCTTAGGAAACCATTCAGGAAGGCAGGTGAATGCAGCTTGGGAGTGTTGGAGAGAGCTATGTGAGATCACAACAAATGTTGCAAGCACGCCGAGGCTTGTGTTTCTTAGAATGGAGGTCTGGATACACCTTGATGTTTTTCTGAAACTCCTTAGGCAACATAAGACAACATATACATATGCGGAAGAGTTCAAAAGATCAATCACAAAGCTTGTTCAGGCAATAAAAGAGGCATGGGGAGAAAAAGATATCACTTTTTATCTGGTAAAGTAATAATTATTTAATATGGGCTTATTTTGATAGGTTTTTCAATTGGTATAAAATTTGTTTTACTTTGTATTGCAGCATATTCTTCATATTCATGGACCTTTCTTTGTGGAGGAGCATGGCCCCTTAGCAACTTATAGCAACCAAGGCATGGAAAAATCCCACTATCAAGCACGCATAAGTTATTTTCGAAGCACAAGGCATGGGGGAGGAGTTACAAAAAGCAATGCTTTGGAGGAGCTATTCAACTGGTTTTTTCGACGACAACTTCAAAGAATGCAAATAAAAGACGACAATGACACATGAGCAATCGCACTTTTATATATAAGAAAGAATATATACAAAGCTAGTTTTCCAAAACTCTCACATTCTCTTCCTCCTCAGGAATCTTTCCTCTATATCGTAGAAATTTTTTTCTCTTGTAGCCAGCTATAGATTTTACATCAGTTCGGTTTGCAGCTAAGGCGTAGGATGAAAACGCCAAAAAGTATCCTGCTCTAGAAGCAGAGTAACCTGGACCATAGCCAAAAATCCTAATTGCTGCAGTCTTTTCTAAAAACATTACTTTGTGGGCATTATATTGTAATCCTGAGAAACCTAGAAGCCTTGTAATAGCTTTAATACAAAGTATCGGCCATGCTGCATCCTCTGAGAAACTACTATGAAGTACAAAAAAGGAATCGGGGTCAATCCTAGCCAAGTAGTGGCCGAGTGCAATGTCTTTGGTGGTGTTACTAGCAGCTCTCGATCCTTTGCCACGCCCCAAGAAGTTATCTGTATCAGCAATCTCCAACTGCAAATAAAACCCATACTGAATGAGCATGAAATGTAAACCTACCAATGTGTAAAAGCAAATTCAAAATTATCTTACCACTTGATTTTCATCGTACTCCAATTTAAATGGATTCCATAAATTAATTGATGATGCTGTCTCATTGGTGTTAGTCAATTCTTTAACATATTCAGGCTCCTCTCTTCCAAAATTGGAAATCCCGAGTTTGCTTTGAATGCGATCGAAGTCCTCATCAGTAATACTCAACTCTTTCTCAGCTTCTTTGGCCTTCTCAAAACAAAGAGAGAGGGCCTCACCAGCATCAATAAACTTATCATCTAGAGTTTCTTTATCAAGTTTCAGAATCTCTTCCTTTGATTCATTTTCTGTGTCAATTATCCCATTTGCAGCATCAGAAGCCTCTGCAATAATTGCAAGACAATAATCTTCCCTGAGATTAAAAAGTTTTTGAATATCTGACAGTAAAATGTACTCCTTGTCCTTGAAAGGTATACATGGTAGGGAAGGAACAATATGGTGAGAACTCTCATCAGGTTGAGGGTTTGTATCTCCTTGGCTCTCCTCAATGATAGTCTCAGCTTTGAAGTGAGCAACATCCAAATTCTCAGCAATACAAGCCTCAAAATCTGTATCTACAACCTCCTCTGTTTCCTTTTCATCTACCAGATCATCTAACATGCAAAAGCTGGCAGACTTTGCTCCTTCCAACTGTTGTTCCTCAGCTTTCACAGGGTATTTGACAAGGCTGAAAACAATAAAAGTAGCAGATTTTCTCATCATCTTGCAGTTTTTGGAATGAGTGCAGCAAAATATGTCTCTTGAATAAAATCTCTCCAGAGAGTGGGCCCTGCACTTTTTAGTAAATACTGACTTCTCATTTCCTGTTGACCCAATGGGAACATGGACATATTCAATTGTGCCAACTTCAACAGAAGGACCTGCAAGATTTTCAAACTCCAAAAAGTCCTCCACAATATATTTTTCACAATATTTCAGAACTTTGTCAAGTTCCCAATCAGGATTAAACACATTTTTCACAACTCCATAGAATGAGAGATCCATTCCATTCTGAAGCATAAAATCAAGTAGCCTCTCTGATGGAGTGATATCAGTGAGCTCTGATACTCCTTGACCTCTCACTACCGACGTTCGCTTCCCTGGAGATGTACTTGGCCTTCTCACACTGGTGGCAGAGGATGGAGAGGAAAAAGAATCACATGTTGATGCCCTTGAGCCTTTTGAAAGCCTTCTTCTTTTACCAGTTCCTGGAGAAACCTTGGATCCTAGGAATTCTATGGGTTCAGACATGTTTACAACTTCTGCCGATACGGCGCGATAAGAGAGAAACGAATCAGACGGATAGGCCCTCTCGCGCCGTATCGGTGATTCCAGTAAGAAGCGCGAATGCCACAACGGTGTTCACACGAGCTTCGGCAGAATGAGCTTGAGAGGAGAGCTGAAAGAAGACTCTGCAGAACCTCCAAAACGACGCGAAGAGAGAAAAGCGAAGAAGGCAAACAGTCGCCCTCGCGCCGTATTAGCAATACAAACAGAGCTCCCGAAAAACCGAAAAAAAACGTACGAATAAGGAACACACCCTTATGTAGGCGTGGAATTATGCCACCTAACAGTATCCGTTGGTTTCCGACACGTGGCAGTAGCCGTTGGCCAACACGTGGCCGATAACCACGTGGCAAAGAAGTGGACCGGTCGTTACTTGACACGTAGCACACGGACCATAAATGCAGATACAAGGCACAATCAGCGTCGGACACGTATCATGATTGACGTGGGTATATAAGTGGTGATTTTTCCTACGTGTACACTTTTCATTTCTCGAGCTCTTCCCGCCTTGCTTACCGATACGGTGCGATACAAGACTTGCGTCTTCTCCGTTTCTTAACTCTCGCGTTGTATCGGTGGTCTTTCGGCTCGATTCTTTATTCGCTAGTAAAAAAGAGGTGTGCCGATACGGAGCGAGGGCGTCCGAACGCTGTTCTCGTTTCCTCCATATCGTGCCGTATCAGCAGTTTGGTCTCACCAATACGGACCAAGTCTATTGACATTCCACTTTTGTCATTGCCAATACGAAGCGAGGGCGTCCATACGCTATGTTCGTTTGCTCCATATCGCGCCGTATCAGCATTTCGGTCTCACCCTTGTGGCATTGCCAATACGGAGCGAGGGCGTCCATACGCAGTCTTGGTTTCCTCCATATCGCGCCGTATCGGCATTGTGGTGTCCAATACGGAGCGAGGGCGCTATTCCATTGTGCTCGTTTTGTTCATATCGCGCCGTATCGGAATTGCTCATTTCGTCCCTTTTCGCACCAATTAGCCTGTTTGATTTACTATTTCTGGAATTGTCCTTCTGGTTGTTATTTTTGCATTTCTGGATGGCAAGGACAAAGCAAACTGCAAGAAGAGTGTATCTGGATGGGAAGGACAGTGGGGGTAAAAGAAAGTTAAAATTTGATGAATCTGAGGAGGAGCCCTCTTCCAAGTTTACTGAAGCTGGTCCATCACAGTCCCCAGAGCATTTTACAATAGAAATCCCCCCTACACCTGGTGTTGGCCTTACATCTTCTATAAATGTTTCTTCTCCTGAAGTTGAGGAAGCAAAGGGTGATTCTTGCCCTGTGAAAGACTCATTCCCTACAATGGCACCTGAGGCTACATCTGCTGAAGCCATTGAACCTCCCAAGCCACAAAAGAGAAAGAGGAAGTCCAGGTTCTTCTATATGCAGAGATGTTTCAGTGAGATAAGGAAAGCCCAGAGAGCTACATAGCATGTCATTCCAAAAGCTGCTTTTATAAGGGTCGTTAAAGAGATCTCTGATAGATTGTCTCAAGTGGCAACTGTCTCTGGTCTAAATAAGAAGTGGCAACTCTCAGCAATTCTTGCCCTGCAAGAGGCCGCAGAAGATTTTGTTATTGATTTCATGAACGACGCTTACATTACTACCGCCCATGCTCATAGGATCACCCTTATGAATAAAGATTTCAGCATCATCAGCAGAGTCAGGTATAGGTTTGACAAAGTGCTGAGGCCCTTGCCTTCCAATGATCAAAAAGCCTTTGAAATCCTTAACATTCCCCCAAAATTGTCCAGGAAAGAGAAAAAGCTAAATGTTGAGGATGTTACTCACCTTTACCCTACAAGGGATGCCACCCAGCAGGAGGCTTTCTTGAGTGAAAAAAATCAGGAGGTGCTTGAAACTGAAGACGATGTTTACAAGAGGAAAGCCGCATTACTTGCTCCCGTCAACAGCGAGAGGATGGGCAAAGTGTATGGGCAGATTCTTGTGAATGTCTCTGTGGAACCTGAGGAGGAATATCTTAGTATATCTCCCGAGGACAAGCCCATGTTGGAAAAAAGGGATGTCCAACTATCTGACTCCGTGGTTTTTTGTTGCATAAGGTAAGGTTTATATTTTATTTTTTTTGCATAAGTTAAGTCTTTTAGGTTCAAGTATATTTTGGATGAAATTTGTATTGAATAGCTTTTGCTATTGTCTGCAGGGCATTGGTCTCCTCGCTCACTCTCGATATCCGAAGAACCATATACATTGTTGATCCACTTCTCTCTGTGGAACTTTCTACAAAATCTGGTTCTAATATTTCACCATTTTTTCGTGGCTTCGATAGTGTGACAAATTACCACATCTTTTTCCCTTATGTAGAAAGGTATTTTTCTTTTTCTGTAGAGGAAAATTTATATTCATTTGCTTTCACCCTTCTACTCACCTCTTTTATGAATTTGCAGAGGGCATTGGAGTCTCATCTACATTAATTGTCTTTCAAGGGAAATTATCTTTATGAATTCTCTCAGCGGTGTTCATGGTCAAGCATGAATGTATGTTGAAAGAAAATTACTTACTTTGATTTTATTTATAAAGAATATTTTGAACTTACAAAGCTTTCTTTTGCAGTGCTGGTAGACTCGTTTCTACATTTTTGGATACAACATACGAGGATCTTGCTGATCCTCAAAGGCCCTATACTTTTCTTCTACAAGAAGTTCCATTGCAAAGTGATGCGCATTCTTGTGGATGGAGAGTAATCTCAAACATTTGCAGAACAGTGGATTCAAAGTTGTTACAAATAGAAGGAGTGAATGTAAGTTAATTTCATTTGATGTTTGTGCAACCCTTGTCATGATTTCTTTTCACTAACTTATAACATTTATTCTTACAGTGTAAGGACTATCCCGAATCATATGTTTGGTGGATAAGGGAGAGATGCATCGAGCTGATTCTGGACAAGGCAATCACACCGTATGATCCTGACTCCCCTCTTCCTCCCAAAACTTCAATGGCCAAGGGCACAAGCAAGGAAAAGGTCAAGGGAAAGGGTAAGGACAATGGCAATGGTAAAGGCAAGGGCAAAGGCAATGGGACCACTGCTGCAGAGTCTAAGAAAAAAGGAATGCCAATGCTCTCTCCTCTTAAATTTGATCCATCCCCTCTTAAGCCCCAAGAAAAGAGACTACCTGTAAAGGTGAAAATTTTTCAACAATCAAAGAAAGGCCCTGTGAGAAAAAATATCTTTGAAGAAATCGATAAAGAATGAAAATAGCAAACATAAGCATACATGAGCCTTATTATTTTGGCTTTGTACATTTTTATGCAAATTTTGTACCTCATTGTGTAATGAAAATTTTCACTTGTAAATCGAATGTAATGTACATTTTATTTATACACATTCGAAAGGCAACTTGCTTCCTTATGAGTTCCCATTAAAAAATATCTTAAGGACAGTCTATTAAGATAAATTCCTGCCAAGTTTTCATTCTCAAGGCTCAAAACTCACAATTGTGGGAGACAAACAACTCGTACAAAAGAAAGAGCGCTCGGCTCTTTTACCAATTGTTACACCATTCACTTTGAACTTATATCTAGGGGATGTATTGTCTAGCAATTCCAAGGTATCCCTCACATCTTTCAGACTCCAATTGGAAGTAACATTCACCTTCTTTACTTCTTCATGCGGCAAAACGTGCACCGCAAGTTTATATGGTGTGTAATCTGTATCGGAATCCAAGGGAACCCAAATACCCAATCTTAGTTTGTATCTCCTATAATCAAAGCCCAAAGCAAGAGTTTGGCGAGGGATACTGTAAGCCAAAGCCAAGGATTGAGGGCATGCACTACACCTCAAGATATCACCCTTATGATCGCACTCTCTAGATTTCCAATGCGTCCCTATAGTGTTGTCCAAATCCTCTTCCGAAAAGTTTCTACTTAGCCAGGATACCTTCGTTCTTTGTAAATTTGCTGTTTTGAAGCAAGCCACAAAGATATGGAGGGGTACAAACCATGATAAACGTATTCTTCTTGAGATCCTTCCAGCTGTCATGGACTTTTTAATATCCTGAGATATTTTGAATTTGAAACTCTGCACTGTTACCTTGTCAGGAATCTCCCAGTTTAGAGATGAAAGGCTTGGCAATGGAAAATCTTCGATATTCCCATACCTATCCGCTTTAGAGGGAACCACATACTGTGCATAATATATAAAAACCTTGCATTCACTATAAAAAGACACAGTTTGATCGGCATAAATAATGTCTGCCAATACCTTATGAATGGCATGGAAAGTCCCACTTAGGCTTTCCACAGGTTGCCATTCAATACTTGTTGACGGAAAGATATCTACAATGACGAACCGTTTGTTAGAACTTGCATAAATGGAAAATAATTATATACGTTATTCAACTTATAACTTACAATGTGTTTGTTGGGGAACACGTTCGTTTGGAGGCAAGTGCATATCCTTGGCCATGTAAACATGTTGCACCTTGACAAACCATCCTTCGGGCATAATTTTGAAGGCAATGATACGCCCCTTCCAGTGATGTTTTATATCTTCTCATTTTCTTCTTTTCACCTTATGAGAGCCCTTGCAAGAAGGCAGCATGGTAACCCAATCATTTACAGCAAAGGTTTTGGGCTCAAAATTTCCATCTACTCCCTGGCTATAGACTATGCAAGAGTGTATTAAACGAGAAGGGTGCCTGGAGGAAGCCATGAAAAGAAAGAAAGCGCAGAGAAAGAAGCTCAAAGAGGGGTGAATGAACTAAAAAGTAGCGCAAGAACCCAAATGAGTATGTATTGGGCGCCAGAAACAATATTGAAAGATCTCCCGACTTTCAAAAAACTCATTATTAATTTCATCACATCTCTGTCACGTATTTTGTCAGATTTGTAAGTAAATAACGTCTTTGGGACTCCAAAACATGTCAGACTTTAGGGGTTTTGGCTAAAAAAGAAGAGAGAATCACGAAATGGACTCCACTATCTCTAAAAAAGAGGAGACAAGAATACCATATTCTTGCACACGTGGCGAACTCTCTTTGGCCCTTTCCTTAATCCTGTGATTAACAAAAGTGCATTTTTTGAAGCGTTTTTGGCCCTAATGCATGGTCAATCTTGCAGACATACACTCATGACTTGGTATTTAGATTCAACATTATCAATAAAAGGGTGTCTTATTGCTGCATCAAACAAATTTCATTGAAGATATTACTCAAAGTTTGGTTTTAGTTCTACACATCCTACTAGTACTCCTTGTCTTGTGAGCTCTACCAAAAACTCTCACTTTGTAAAGAATGATAGACAATCACCATTGCATCAACCTTATGCTAATCTTGTTGGATGTCTTCAATGTTTTGGCTTTAATTCTTGTCGTGCCATTCTTTTTGTTGCAACTTTTCTTGGACAGCATCTTAATTCTCCATGTCTTAAACATTGGACTATAGCTAAATGAGTTTTGAAGTATTGGAAGGCACTAAAGATTTTGGGTTAGTTTATCGTCGCCAATAAATCTCTGACTCTCTACATTTAGTTCAAATTTTAGTTATATAGATGCAGATTGGGCAATATCTCACTTATCTATACATTCTACATATGGAAATTGTTTCTTCATCTAAATGATTGTCTTATTTCTTGGACTGGCAAGAAACAAGGTTATGTTGTTATTTCCACGACATAGAGAATGAATATGTAGCTGCATCTTTAGTGGCTTGAGAATTAGTATGGATTTGGCAAGTTCTATGAGATATATTGGCCATCCTCTTCTCTCCAACACACCACTTTGATGTGATAATCAAAGTGTTATTAGCCTTGCTAAAGACTATGTTCAACATAACAAGTCTAAACATATTGTAGTGCATTATCATTATGTTCGATATGAAGTAAAGAAAGGCACGATCATGATATTGAACATTGTCCAAGTGATCAAGTGATTGCAGTTATATCCACCAAAGGACTCAATGAAGCACGCATCACTTTGCTGCGCTGCTCAGAACTTGGAGTTGTCTCAACTTTAATCTTTGAGAATTAATCTACTATGACATTGTAGTGCCATTGTACATACTCCTTGTAGGCACCATACACTTCACATATGCACATATGCTCTCAGACTTCGATCATCTTTGTATATAAATATTCAATTTCACTTCACATGCACGCATTCATTTTACATACACACAACAATAATCATTTTTTATCATGTTTGTACATTTGCACAACTAGAGACCTTTGTTTGAGTGGGGGTGTTACAACTATATAGTTCACCCTATCTAAACTAGGTCTCACATATATATATATATATATGTAGATTGTAATCAATATGATATAGTCTTCGGGAGTGTACATGGTGAGTCTCTTCTCCCCCTCTCGCATCTCTACATATATTCTCTCTCTACATCTCAACAAGTCAACAAGGCAAGTATTTTTCTTATGAATTCTTAGGCTTTTATTCTTCTCAATGAGAACTATATCATCCTTTTTTTGTTATCTCATAATCTAGGACTTGTAGTTCATTTTGTAATATTGGTAAAGTAAATTGGTTCGAATATCCTCGATTAAAAATAGTTACATATTCGATTTAATAATTTTTGATGAGCTATATATGGCATAATTTCAACTTAATTATTAATATAGTGATTTTTTTTTCAAAAAAGTACTCTGAATTGATAAATTTTTATCATCTACTTTAATTATCCTAACCCACTTTAAATGAACTATAAATATCAAGAAAAGCTATTTTCTTATGATTATATGACTTATAAATACCAATGAGTTTATTCTTTAGATTTATGTAGTTTCTAAATACAAAAAATTATATTTGATTATTTTTCACCTTTCTTTACCCTTACATAATTTATAAATGCTAAATTAATGTTCCTAATGTAAAAAAATTTACTTGTCCTAATATTGACATAATTTATACATTCTAAAAGTTTTGATGTTATGCAATTGACCCTACCCTTTTAAAACTCTAATTTCAAACCTTTACTTGTTCTAACATTTATTTTCTATTGAATTCCAATTAAGCTATAATTTCTTTATCAAATATTGAAACTTCTTTATTTATGTTTCCCATTGTGTATTAAGTGAACATTAATTTAAAAAGGAGCCTGGTCTTGTGTTGCGAATGATGGCATTTTGATCATGTTCGCGACTGTATTGATAGCTTCCACACTTCCGGCTCCCGAGTACCATTTCTTTGGAGCCATCGTGAGAAGGAGTCTGTAGCACTAGCTTCAATCTTCATCAGGGAGTCTAAATGTTTTGGTGGCTCCTTACGAGACCAAGACTTTGTAGGGAGAGGAAGGACTTGTGTCGTAAGTATAAAAAGCACAACAGGCAGACAAGTCCTTCACAAGTTGGAATGGTGCTCCCCTCTATTGTTGATGATGATCTCCTCTTGCTCTTCTTCATCTCACTCCCTCTCTTTCTTCACTCTCTATTCTCCTCTTCTCTTCAACTACTCCTTTCTTTCTTATTCTCTAATCCTCCCCTATTCTCTTGTGTTGTTATGTTCCTCTTCTCCTCCTCTCTTCTCTTCTTCTCCACCTCTTCACTTCTCTTCATTCTCTCTTCCCCTCTCCTTTTCTTCTCTTCTTCCTCTCCTCTCCTCTTCTCTTCCCCTCTTCCTCTTCTCCTCCTTCTCTTCTCTTCTTCTCCTTCTCTTTTAGACTTCTCCTCCACCTATCCATTCCTCCTTTTCTTCTCTTCTCCTCCTTCTCTTCTCTCTCTCTCTCTCTCTCTCTCTCTCTCTCTCTCTCTCTCTCTCTCTCTCTTTATGTAATATTTTTGCACAAAATATTAAAGAACTTAGATCACTACACGCCCCGCATAAAAGCTGTGCTAAGTCATCTCCCGCAATGGAATAATGTTAGTGGCAAATTCCTTATCCCGTGCGCGCGATAATAAACCCCAACCACGTTGTGCAAATAAGGCCGAGGCTAAAACCTGCAAGCCGCACGAGAACATCCTTCTCAAAAAAAGGGGCAAATGGATAAATGATTAAAGTTATGGCAAATTTTTTAAATAAAAAAGGGGAGAGGAGTGTGAGAGGGAGTGAGTTAAGTGGAGAAGCATGTGGAGGAGAAGGCATGCAATTATGCCACGGGGGTGGCTATTCCCCCCCCCCCCCTTAACCTATATAACCACCCTCTCCCTAGGCTTGAGGGAGGGGAGAGAAGAGAGAGAGTAGAGGCTACCGTGAAGATCGCCACCATGCTAGGGAGCTGCCACCATCGACGCCTGGCCGACACGTTGGCCTGCTGCCGCCTGCGTAGCCCGTCACCATCATCACTATCATCACCATCTTCATCATCGGTGTCTTCATCCACCTTCTCTTTCCATGTAAGCTTCTGATTCAGAAGCATAGAAGCTTCCTTGGAAGCTTCCACTAAGGGGCTTCCTTAAGCCTTGTTTTCACGTGCCCTCCCTTGTTTCGAAAACCGGGCTCGTAAGCTCCAATTTCTGCACGAGGAAAGAGGTACCGGCCTAACAGGTAGCTTCGGAGAACGAGAATAAGGGCTAGGAAAAATTCGCGGAGTCTAAGTCCACTACATCATCGATGGCTCCAAAACAAAAGACGCAAGGCACTCATGCGGGAGCCTCCAACCCAAGCTTCCACGTGGACATCGCTGCGAGTCCTCAAACCTAAGTTCTTAGATGTTTAATTCTGCATAAAAGGAATGCATTGGGCACGTTTAATTTTCATGGGGAAGTTATGAATGTAAATTACTCATTTGTCTTACGAGTTTTAGTTGCATGTTGCTCTTTGCTTGCATTTCCAATGTGACAATCCCAATTGCATATTGCATAGGTTAAAAGGATGAAAATTTGTTTAAATGCATCCTTGTCTTCCTCGCAAGAAAGAACAAGCGCATCATGCATTTAGGCAATGATTTCCTAGATATGATTCGTAGGAAATAATCGTTAACATCCGTTAGAATATTGTCCAAAGAATTGCATTGCATGAAAAGGAAACCATGAACTTACCTGTTGCATGCGAGGATGCTTGCATTTTTAAGTCAGGTTAAGTGCCGCTGAATGGATTAAGTCAACAATAGTCTTATGACATTCGTCATGCATGAACTTCTTTATCAGAGTTGTTTTAGGAAAAGATGCTTTTCATATTAAATCATGAATTCAATGCATCGGACAAAGGGTTATAGATATAATTCTTGTTGAAACTCAACGTAGGTTTTTATATGAGTTAGTCGTGAATTGTCTATCATTATAGATTAGGAAAGGAAAAGAAATGGTCATTGCAAACCTCATAGTTGCATAGAAGTAAAAGTCTATGATTCACATACTTGCATGGAATGTTGTATCTTGAATTTATTTGCATCTCTTAGGAAAAGTATTTGCATCTCTTCTAAGCAAAGATCACTCTTGTCGCAAGACAATTAGATCATTTTAGGTAGACCACTTGTAATGTTATAACCCTCAAGGGATTCGTAAAAGTATAACTAGTGGTACGACGAACACCTCAAAGTGCTAGGTAGGGTTTAGCTATGTTAAAAAATCTGCTTAGTATCGCACTTGGGACGCCAAGTCAAGACTTTCAATCCCAAGATCCTACCACATTCACGGAATGTTAAGGTTAATTGGACACCCATACAATAACGATCTAGGGTATTTACCCTAAGGATCGAATGACCTAATACTAGATTCTCGATTGAGTTTAGAAACCCTAGGGTCAAACGTTGTCAACCTAGTAAGGTTAGGGTTGGGTTGGGTCAAGAGGACTCCCAAACCCTACATCTTGATCAAGCGTATTTCTTGACCAAGAAACGCCGTTTGATGGGAGAGATGATCCCGTAAGTCAAATGCGACTCCTAAGCAACAAGTTGCAACGTCGCATGGTTTTTTGTTAAATCACAAAGTAGAATTACCATTCCTTAGAACAAGGTTGGCAGGTTCTAGTGCAAGTCTAACTTGCAAGAGGATGAGTAATCCTGTTACTGAGTTGCCAAGCTAGGGTAACGAGCAATTGACCAATCAAGTTAGGGCGACGAGGTTGCTAAAATAATATTTATAATGTAAATCTTAACATTTCTTTTCCATTGAATTTTTATTGAGCTATAATTTCTTCATCAAATATTTTTTTAAATTTATACTCCTAATCGTATATTAAATGAACCTTAATTTACAAAGAAACCTACTCTTGTGTTGTGAGTGATGGCTTGTCAACCACATTTGCGATTGTATTGGTAGCTCCTACACTCATCGCTCTCCAATATGGCCCTTTTGGGTTCGTCGCAAGAAGAAGTCTACAGTGCTAGCTTCAAGCTTTGACTCTCTTGATCAAGGACTCTAAAGCGTTTGGCAGCTCCTTGTGAGACCAAGAGTTTCTAGGGATAGGATGGACTTGTTTTGTGAGTACAAAAAGAATGAAAGGTAGACGCTCGAGGAAGTTACTATATGTATATCTTCTGCATCACATGCACTCAAGGCCTATTTACAAATATCCTTATTTGTGAGTTTTTCCTTAATAAAGCGTAACCCTTTTGGATTCAATATGTAAATAATCCCTTTATATTACACCCTTTTGTATGTAAAAAACATATAAAAATAGTATTTCAAAAATACCTTATTTTGAACCCACGTGATGCACACATATATTCATGAGTAACTTACGTGAGGATAGAGAAGACCTTTGCAAGCCGGACTAGTTGAATATGATCTCCTCTTGCTCTCCTTTTTCTCACTCCCTTTCATTCCTCACCCTCTTCCTCTCTATCCTTCTCTTCTCTTCATCTACTCCTTCTTTTCTTCTTCTCTACTCCTCCCAATGTATTCTCTTGTATTGTTATGTTCCTCTTCTCCTCCTCTCTTCTCTTCTTCTCGACCTATTCTCTTCTCTTTTTTCTCTCTTCCCCTCCTCTTCTCTT
This sequence comes from Lygodium microphyllum, assembly GCF_053477565.2. Lineage (NCBI taxonomy): Eukaryota > Viridiplantae > Streptophyta > Polypodiopsida > Schizaeales > Lygodiaceae > Lygodium > Lygodium microphyllum. The sequence continues at coordinate 98,962,877 of NC_141140.1, read as the reverse complement.
TTTCCTCTCCTCTTCTCTCCCCTTCTCATTCTCCTCTTCTCTTCTTCACCATTTCTTCTTCACTACCTTTTCTCTTTCCCTCTTCCTCTTCTCCTCCTCCTCTCTTCGTCTTCTTCTCTTCTCCACATATCCACTTCTCCTTTTCTTCTCTCCTCCTCCTCTCTCCTCTTCTTTCCCCCTCCTCTTCTCTTCTCTTCTTCCTCACCACTTCGATTCTTCTCCTCTTTTATATATATATATATATAATTCAAAAGAGGAAGCTGAAATTTGAATGATACATGGAAAACCATGACATGGGTTAAGAAATAAGAGATAGGTTCCTAAGTATATGCATTCAAAATATCTTCCATGAATTCATGGTTGCTAAAGTGCAAAGAAGATATAAAATGTAATAGCTTATGGTAACTAATAGGAGTTCTTGAATTTTTGAGAAAAGAGAAAACATTATTGACAATGGCACTAAGGCTCCCTTGTATAATCCTAAAATAATGCTCCCTATTTACACTCTCTTATCCAATTATTCTCTTGTTTCCAAATTAATAATGGACTCATTTATCCTCTACTATCCTTCATTATAAACCATTCCCGCTTGAAACAACTTTATCCTCAAAGCTTCAATGATGGAATCAAAAGAATTCCATAAAGAGCTAAGACACAAAAAACACCTTCAAAATGGAAGCATAAGATGGTAAATATCTCCCATGAGAAAGAAAATTCACAAAAATGGCAAAACCATAAAAAATACAAGGGATGTCTAGGGATACAAGAGAAAAATGGTCATAGCTTTTGGTACACTCCAACAAATAAGGCAAATAAGGCGTACAAATGTAGAAGATACTCCATGGTACTCATCCAAACCATAAAAGTGAAATTATGATGGAGTTAGACCAATTATTTTTAGTGTAAAAAATCATTACAACAAGCTATACCCTATTCTATAACAAACCACATATTCAAGAATTAGGGAATTTTTATAAAGTTCAAAAATTCCTAATGTGATTAATATTTTGACACATGGTCAAATCTTATCCCCTTACTAGAAGGTAAAATTTTTCCTAGATACTATATAAGCAACCCTCTCAAGTACCACTCTCAAATATGGGGTTAAGATTGAGCCACTTGGCTAAATCTTTACTCCTTATTTGAAAGTGGAACTTGGGAGACTCTTAACATCATGAATCATCAAGAAGGTCCATCTGGATTAAACATAATCCTAAAATAAAAGTAATCACACATCTAAAATGATCATCCCCACCTAGATCAAAAGGTATCCCAATAGAAGGGGATCCACGATAGGAAAGCTATCACCAGTCATACACTCGCAACCACCCAGATCAAACAAATATAAGGAATCATCCCCATAATCCACAAGGTCAACATCAGAAACATCCAGGTTAAATTAGGATTCATGATCTCTTTCATAAAGCTAAGATCTAAAATATAAATCATAATCTACTTAAAATATATATCGATAAAATAAAAATACCATAGTTTTATAAATTATCCCACATATAATAATTAGTACTTGCACACATACAACTATCATGCTAAAGAGTGTGTATCCATAATAAAATAATTATGTGCTACTTGAAACACCCAATAAATATGCCTTACACAACATAAGCACTTTTGAATAAAATAATATCTTCTTAATAATGTGTTGCCTTAAACACAAATCACAGTAGTCTTCCTAGCATTTATCTACCAAGCATGAGCAACCATTGCCATACACAAGCCTATGCACAATAAGCTATACTCATGCAGCAATTAGAAAATATTAAAATTTCACAAAAATAAAATTAATCATAATCTTATTGTCCCATAATTATTCCTATGATTTTGATAACAATAAGATACTATGATCAAATAGGGTGCCCTCTTGAGGACTTATATAATATCACATTATTTGAGTTATAAGGGTGATTATAAGAGAGAGTGATCTTATCACGAAGAGGGGATATTGAAGGTAATGTGTAGGTCACAGTCAAAATTATGGTGGAACGACTCTAAGAGTTGAAGCCAAGTTAGTGGTTGTGTTGTCTTGTTGTTTAAAGAAAGATCTCTCTCTCTCTCTCTCTCTCTCTCTAGCGCTCTCTTTTCTCTTTCTAGCTCTCTGTTTTTCCCTCCCCATTCCTCTCTCACTTTTTCTATTAATATCTCTCTCTTTTTCTTTCTTCCCCCCTCTCTCTCTCTCTTCCTACAACTCTCCTTCTTTCTATGTTAATCTCTTTCTTTCTTTCTCTTTCTCTAGCTCTCTCTTTTTCTGAGTTCCCTCTCTTTGCTTTGTCTCTATGTCTCTCTCTCTCTCTCTCTCTCTCCCTCATTCTATCTTAATCTCTCACTTTCTCTTTAACCATCTCTCTCTCTCTCTCTCTCTCCTCTTCTCTCTTTCTCTCTCTCTTAGTTTCTCTCTCTCCCTCTCTCTCATGATTTCTCTCTCTCTCTCTCCCCCTTTCTCTCTTTTTCTCTCTCTCTTTCCTTCTTAATTTCTTTCACCTTCTTTCTTTCACAATTATTCTCTTTTTCTCCCTTTCAATCATAATTTTGTTTCTCTCTTTCTCTCCTTGTCTCTTTAGCTCTCTCTATATATATATATATATATAGAGAGAGAGAGAGAGAGGGAATATATCTATATATATGTATATGTATGTATATCTATCAAAACATTCATAGCAAAATGTGGTAACTACTTCAGCCTTATTTTTTCCCATAGTATAATATCGCTATTTCTGTCATTATTAGCATTGTTGTTATAGTGATACCAACAAAAAGCATTACTAATGAGTTTCACCAATGTAGCTCTATTCCCTTGTAGTGTGATCAGCATGTGTGATTAGCATTAATTTCACACCAACAAGAGGCATTCCTATATTTCCATGTATAATACTACTACTTTGAGAAAGAATCTTGCCATTGGAAATCAAGTCTTCTTGGAGACCCTCTATCATTTCCCCTTGGAAATTAGGTGTAGCAGCTCCTTTTCCCCATTGCATGGACCTAAATGCCCCTACCATCATATTTTACATTGATACAACTAATTGATATTCTATCTCAGGTGCTAGTTGGGCTCCCTATATAGTCAACACTTGATGGTTTTGGCCATTGACATCTAGAGAAGTTTTTCTAGGTTCTATTCTAGGTCTCTCTTGTCTAGGCCTCTCAAATAGATCTCTCATTTTCATCTTTTCAATTTTTCTTTCATTCCTTATTGCTATCCTTACTACCTCTTTGCAAAGGTCTAGTTCCTTAACATGAAAAATTTTCCTTACTTTCCCATTCACTTTGTCCATAATTTTTTCTACTTTGAGCATGGTTGATGATATCTCTCCATCTCTGAAGACACTATTCTAATGGTCCCACACTCCTTGGATGTCTTGGGCAAACAATTCAATGGTCTATTCTAGTTTCCTTTGACATAGCTCAATCCTTTTACATAGTTCTTGTGGGGTCCCACTCTCTCAAAAATGTTCTAGGAAACTTTGTTTTGTGGCTTCATACTCCAATTGGACTAGAGAATTTCTTTGATTTACTTTCCTCTCATAGCTCTCTAACTAGTTTCAACTCTCTAACTAGGATTTGAAGCTTGCCAGAGTGAGCTCAATAATTCTTTCATCGATGCAACCCAACTCCAGCTACTCTAGGAACCTTTAAGGATCCACATCCTTTTTTCCATGAAACTTAAGAAACAACTTTTTCATCTTGCCAGACTAGTTTGGTTACATTTTTACACTAAATTCACTCACAATACTCCTCAGTATGGGCACTAGAAAGGGTGACACATGCGTCACTGCAATAAGAACCCATAAAAGCACATGTGGTCAAGGAATATTGAGTTTTGGTAGGGTTTAGTGACCTAGTATTTAGGTCTCATAGACTTGAACCTTAACCAAACAAGACTAGGAATGATAACTCAAGGCTCATAAAGACAATGTTCTTCTCTTCAAATAATAATAAAGCAAGTTCTTAATGCCTAGAATTCCTTTCTCATGCTTATTGGCTTTTAAAAATCTCCTCTTACATGGATATTATTAAGGTTGTCAAGATCTAAATGTTTATGTGACCTTAAGCCATAATCTACACTTTCGAGCCTCTTTCAACAACCAATCTAATAGAGGAATTATATATATAGTTTTCTTAGAGAAACCATAGATTATTTGTTGTTAACATCATGTGACTATAGTTTAAGGATAGGACATAATGTATACATGCGAAGTATCAATTGAATTATACATCAAATTCCCAATATAGGATACTATGAACATGGTGTTTGAGCATCTCACATGTTAGAATCTTCATGTGGCTAGAAATTGATTTTACCTTAGACTAGCGCAATAAGATATTTTGTTCTCAAAATTAGTTAATCATTTTCTCTCTCCTTCTCTCACTCAAGGTTCTCTCTCTCTCGCGCTCTCTTCCTCTCTTCCTCTCTCTCTCTCTCTCTCTCTCTCTCTCTCTCTCTCTCTCTCTCTCTCTCTCTCTCTCTCTCTCTCTCTCTCTCTCTGAAATAATCCACTATAAAGGGCTTTTGAAGTTGGCAACAAGTTGCAATTTCCATAGACAAGGCAACTTAAGGGGTCAATCCCTATTTTGTCTCCCAAATATGCATCCCAATGCAATATCCAAATGCATAGCCCATGTAACATCAAATGCACTTTTTCAGTCATCAATACCACAATCACGAATATTACACAACTCAACCATGAAGAATCAAGAACTCCACCATATCTCAATTTTCCTTTTATAGCACATGTAGACAACATGTCAAGAAGCACACAAGCATCCTAAAAACCTCTAATAAGAAGAAAATTAATATGTTTATTTCAAGACCGCATTAGCCTCTTGGCATCTAATAATAATAATATTTATTTCTTTCTTTTAGAAGCATCCAATCCCCCAACAGCATACTTTTTTCAAAGCTCTAAGTTGAAGGAAGAGACAACAATTCATTTGTCCATGAATATACATTTTAGTTTGTACTTTTATCATAGAGGGAGGAATGGAGCAATGAACTGAAAATCCTTACACATAAACTAGGTTTCTACTCAAGCTAGATTAGCATCATGACCTGCATATGGTTGCCAACATGATGAAGTTGTAAAGATTACTAACAAAGAGTTGGTGCGTGTATTGGGGATGATAGTAGCATTGCTCATTTTATTGCATGGAAACACGTGTTGATTGGTTTGGCACCCCCCTACATTTACAGTGATCGTTGCACTTCTCACAACCTTTTGTTTCTTAGGTTCTTTTAGTTGCCCTATTATTTAGTAAGAGATGCCAACAAATCACTTTGAACTACATCATCTTGAGATTAGCTCTTAGCCGCTTTCACAACTTAGATATACATGTTCCATGCTCTAATTATTTGCATAATGGACTTTATTGATTCCTTTATCCTTAGCACATGATCAAGATTAAGTCGAATAAGATACATTGAAGCCATATCTTTAGCCTCCCTTTGTTGATGCAAATTTGGTTGCTCCAAGGACATCATGCTTATCTTTGGGATATCAAGATTTGATTTTTCCTATTGCACTACTGAATTGCTTACTTGTGAACCTTTTTAGCGACTGATACTATAGCATTGCCATGTTCTTAAAAAAACAACATCCCTAGCTTCTTGTCGGCCCTCATAAGAAGCTGACCTACGATTATTGCAACTACACAATTCGCATAATGTAAAAGAAATAGTGACTCTTATCCATTTGCATCCTCCTCTTGGGTCTTTGGGGTGGCAAGAGAGAAGATATTGGTAGTTCTTGTTTGTAGACACGTGCGATATTATTCCCCCATAGCTCACTATTATCCACTTTTTAAAATTTCGGTCCTCATGAGACTAGTAGATCTTGTTTGTAGACAAGCACGAGATTATTCCCCCATAGATCACTAGTCTCCATTTTTTCAAAACCTAGTCCTAATGAGGTTATCCTCTCCAGTAGCTATCATAAAATCTCTTTCAAAGTTGGCACCGGCCCCCACCAGTAGTTTCATAGCCTTCTCTATTCAACATCATCCCCTCTTACTTGATCCAAGATCCACCTTCAAAAACACATGATTTGTAGGACTGCATGAAGATCAAGCCCCCTTAAACAATCCTTTAGGAAGTCAAGTGCACAAACAAGCATTGTAACAAGCTATCATCTTGCAAACGTCCATGTGTTCCTCCCTCCACTGGGATGATTCCTAATCAGATGAAGTGGGGAAGTGTAAGCCCCATGCACCAGAAAAGTACGAAGGAGAAAGTGACTCTCTTAGTCTAAATAGATGGATTTGTGAGGTGGATGGGTATATGAGGCTTCTCAAAGTCTCAAGAAAATAGAAAGGCTTCCAACTATTGGAAGGTGACACTTAAAAATGGTTGATGTATGAAGAATAAAAATATGGTAGGAAACTATCATGCGATGAGTTACAGTGGCACCTGAAGGATTAATTTGTACCAAAGAATGAGTTATTCAAAGTTAGAGATGAATGGAGAAATCTGAAACAAACTACTTGAAGAATGAGGGACTATATGCAAAAATATAGATCTCTAATGGTACAACTCCTTGACATGGATGTCACTGCAAAGTTACATGGTTTTTTGAATGGGATGGAACCCTAGGTTCAAAGGGAAATAGAAAAATAAGAGCCAATAAGTGTAATGGAGGCTATGACCATGGACAAAAGGTTAACAGATTTTGATGGTGGCAGACAAGGAGGGGTAGGTTGTGACACCTCTCAAGGGGGTAACACCGCTCCTACAAGCTCAACATGGGAAAATAGGCCAGATCACGGATCATTTCAAAGTAATGCACATGGAAGTAGTGTATGGAATAATAGGCAAACCCCTCAAGCTAGAGTACGATGAGGGAACTCCGTTCGAGTCAACTCTAGCAAACAATTCTGTCAGCTCTAGAACTACCAACTCGGGAGTGGGCCGAGGGACCTACACAAACAAGGGAGGTTATGGAGGCCCGCAAAATAGATACATTCAAGGTAGAGGAGACCCATTGTCTTGCAACATATGTGGAGGATCTCACTTCGCTCAAGAGTGTCCAAGAGGTGCAACAACCTCAACAAGTAGGTCTAGATTTTCTTATGCGCAAGCAAAGAACGATAAAGGGGCCCAAGTCCACAGTTCAAATTATGAAAATAGAAGATGAAGGCAAGGAGTGGGAAGCAAAGGCCAAGGCTGGTGCTGTTTGTACAAAACCCTCATCGATTGTGCCGACTTTCATTCCAAGCATCACCAATATGCTCGTTCAAGCTAAGGTGGGGATTCAACCACAAGTGATGATGGTGGATACTGGTGCAGCTCACAATTTTCTATCGCCTCAAGTAGCCGCTCGACTAGGTGTGAGGCCTATGACGGTAGAAGGATTGGAGGTTCATAATATGGTCGGACATGTTGACAATACTATCTTCTAGGGCGATTAATGTCAGAGAGAGAACTAGGAAGAGAGAAAGAGGAGAGAGAAGACTGCAGAAGAGAGAGAAAGACAGCAGGAAGAGAGAGAAGAAGAGTGACGAGGAGAGAGAATGACTAGATTTAGAGAGAGAAAGACAAGAAAGAAGGGGAAGCCATAGAAGCTGTGAGCAAGAAGGGAGAGAAAGATTGTAATTGTATTAATGTGTCAAAAAGATGCGAAAAATTACATCTTCTCTCCTTTTATATCAATGTCAGTGTGACATGGCATAATATCAATATTATTAACAGTTATTTGTTATTCCTAGCTTCTTACAATCCATCCCTTCCCAAAAGTTTTTGTCCTAAAAAACAAACCTAGAAACAACTAGAAAGAATATGGATAGAACAGAGTACTACTCTGTTTTACAGCTTTACAAATGGGAAATGAATGAAAAATGACCACTATAAGAGCTGAATTTGAAGAACGGAAGTAAGCCCCAACTATATACATGATTTGAAATACTTCAGAAGAAAATGGAGCCATAAAGTCTTCAACAAATAGTCCCAGAACAAAGTAGACAGCTTGCTAAATAAACAGTCCCTGCTAGACCAAATCTGCCATAACTTTTGATAGAAGTGTCCAAATGAGATGTACCATATATCAAAATGAAGCTCTTGAAGAGTACTTTAAGCCCATATAGATAGCTTAATTCTGAAAATTAGGTACGATAAAAATTGTTCTAAAACAGTGTGTTGTCCTGAACCAGTCTGCATCATTACTAGCTCCATAAGCAATAGGCTTCAGCCACCACCAATGTCTCCCTCAAGTGTGGATACTCATCCAATATAGAATCAGGTCTCCAAGAAGCCTCTTCAGATGGTAAACCTCTTCATTTGATCAAATATTCCACAATAGAACATGATCGAAGCTTCTTTTCGCGCTGACCTATAACAGCCTCTGGGATGTACTGAACAAGACCATCTTCATCAATAGGTGGCAGCTCATCAACTATATCCACTGGATCACCATAATAGGGCTTGAGCTGACTAACATGGAACACGTTATGAATCTTTGTAGAAGAGGGAAGCTCTAGTTTGTATGCCAAATCTCCAATTCGCTTAAGGATCCTGTAAGGGCCATAAAACCTGTGGGAAAGCTTATTACTGGATCCATCTTTTAACATAGAATACTTGGATTTGGGCACCTTCAACAAAACTAGCTCTCCTTCTTGGAACTCTAAAGGCCTCCTCTTCTCATCAGCATACATCTTCATTTGATCTTGAGCCTTCCTTAGATTCACCTTGCATTGCTGAAGAAGGGTCTGCATTCTTTCCAACTCCTCCTTCCCATGAGGATTGATCTTTTTATTAAAGATGACTGTGGGTAAGGGCACCTTGTAACCATACAAAGCCTCAAAGGGTGAAACTCCTATGCTCGTATGAGTGGAATTGTTGTAAGCAAACTCAGCCAGGTGTAACCAAGAATCCCATGAGGTTTGGAAGATAAGTCTCCAACCATTTATTAACTCTCTCTATCTATCCCCATCAGTTTGGGGATGATAAGCCGTTGATGGAGCCAACTTAGTGCCCATAGATGTAAATACCGCCAGCCAAAAGTTACTCATAAACTTTGAATCCCTATCATGGACAATCACTTGCGGTAATCCATGTAGTCTAAAATTATGCTCCATAAACTGGTTGGCCACTTGAGAAGCAATAAACTGAATTTTTGTTGAGATAAAATGAGCTGCTTTGGTGAGTCTGTCAACCACCACATAAATACTATTCCACCCCTTCTTAGTAGTAGGTAAGCCAGTAATAAAGTCCATAGTAATATGAGTCCATTTACCCGTAGGAATAGGCAATGGCTGTAACAAACCTCCTGGCTTATAGGTGCTATCCTTATTTTGCTGACAAGGCATACACTTCATAATGAAGTCCTTGACATCTTTCCACAGTCCCTTCCAATAAAAGCTTTTGCTGATCCTGTCATAAGTCTTGAAAACTCCCAAGTGTCCAGCTAAAGGCGAAGAATGTAACTCCTCCATAATTTTCCGCTTAAAAGAAGAAGTAGAGGGAATAACAATCTTGCCTTTCCACCAAATAAGACCATTTTTAAGCTGGTAATGTGAGTTTTCTTCCATAAGACCTTGCTGTAATTTCTAAAAGATTTGGCTGAATTTCTCATCTAAAAGATAGGCCTCCTGTAGTTCTTCAATCCAATCATTATGTAATTCTGTCATGGCTGACACTTTGCAGGCCCACATACGAGAAAGAGAATCAGCCACTATGTTATCTTTGCCCCTTGTATGAGTGATGTCAAAGTCATAATTCTGTAATGTAGCTACCCAGCGACGTTGCTTTGGAGTGAGATTTGAGTGAGTAAGAAAATACTTGAGTACCCGGTGATCATTATGTACTCTGAATCGGCTGTCATATAAGTAATGGTGCCACTTCTTGATTGCATGCAGGATAGCCAACATCTCTTGGTCATAAACATTCATGGCCATCTCCTTATATGTAAGCTTACGGCTCTCAAATGCAATTACTCCATGCTCCTGAAGCAAAACAGCCCCAATGCCACGGCCACTAGCATCACACTGTATAGTAAACTCTTTGGAGTAATCCGGGCATACTAAGATAGGAGTAGAAGTAAGGAGTTCCTTTAACTGGTTGAAGCTGCTATCTGCAAGAGCATCCCAAAAGAAAGCCTCCTTCTTCAACCTGTCAGTCAAAGGAGCTACAATTGCCGCATAATGCTTTATAAATCGGCGATAGAATGAAGATAGACCAAGGAATCCTCTAAGAGAAGTAGTAGTAGTAGGCGTTGGCCAATCTCTTATGCATTGCACCTTCTTGGGATCAGCCTGTATTCCTTTTTCACTGACTATATGTCCCAACTGTTTCACTTCAGTCTGCATGAAAGAGCACTTCTTCGGCAAAAAGCCTATGATGTCTCAACACATCAAAAACCCTCCTCATATATGCCAAGTGATCCTGTAAAGTCTTGCTATAGATCAAAATGTCATTAAAAAACACCAACACAAACTGAAAGAGGAAAGGTTGCAAGATCTTATTCATCAGGCTTTGAAAGTTAGCTGGAGCGTTTGTAAGCCCAAATGGCATCACCAAGAAATGATAGAGCTCACGATCAGTCCTAAAAGCAGTCTTGACTTCATCACCCTCTCGCATGCGAATCTGATGATACCCTGATCTCAAATCATTCTTCGTGAAGAATCCAGCCCCCTTAAGCTCATCAAGCAAATCATCAATCTTGGGTATAGGATACCTGTTCTTCACTATTATCTTATTGAAATCCCTGTAGCCAATGCACATTCTGAAAGATCCATCTTTCTTTTTGACTAACAGGACTGGAGATGCATAAGGTGAAGAACTTGGTTCAATGAATCCCATTTCAAGAAGCTCTTTGATTTGCTTGGCTACTTCCTCTCGTTCACATTTTGATAATCTGTAAGGTGGATTATTGATTGTCTTTGAGTTGCGCTCCAAATCAATGGGGTGATCCACCGCTCTCTTAGGAGGCAATGAAGTAGGAACTTCAAACAAATCTCTATACTCCTCAAGAAGAGCTGTCAAGACTGGATGGTTTGCTGAATTATTGGGCTGATCCTGTGTTTCTTTGTTCAAATGCAAAACAAATATTTGTGAGCGCTTCTTGTACTCTCTTTTGAGTTGTTGAATGGTGATAAGCTGAAAATCAGATCTACTAGGAATTCCCTGTAAATGGATAACCTGTCCATTGGAGATAAACTCCATATATAACTGTGAGAAATCCATAGTGATCCTACCTAATGTCATCAACCAATCACAACCAAGTACAATACCTATGGGGCCCATTTCCAGAGTGATCAGGTTTACTTTGGCTTCAAAAATTTTAGCCAACTGCAAAGAAACCTGTGGGCAAATCTGTGTGCTGATTTCTTCTTCACCATTAGCCATTTGTACTCTAATGGGCTGCTGTAAGTCTGTGGGAACACAATTTAACTTGTCCATGATGGACTTATTGACAAAACTGTGAGTACTGCCACTGTCTATCAGGATGAACACTGGCTTTCCACATATGCTTCCCTTTATACGAAGTGTATTAGGGCTCTTAGATCCCGTCCAAGCATCCATAGAAATAGAACATTTTGTGGCAGCAAGCGACTCATCACAAGATCCACCAGGGTCAAACGGAACATTTTCACCTAGATCAAAAGGAAAAGAGTCGGCTCGATCATAAAAGTACTCCTGTCCAACTTCCTCCTCAAGATCTTCATTTTCAGCATTGATTACCACTGCATTAGCTTCATCTATGTCATCTTCAAAGTCCTCAAAAACTAGCATACTCTGAAGCTTTGGCTTGACATTTTTGTATACACACTTTGAAGCATGATCAAGTGTATACTTTTCTCCACACTTGAAGCATAAGCCCTTGTCCTTCCTTTCCTTGTAAAGATCCATGGGAATAGATTTGGGATTTGTATTAGCTGAAATGAACTTAGGCTTGTTGTCTCCCTATTTAAATTCAACCTTTGGACTGTTTGCTATCCTGAGTAAAGCTCCCATTAGGCACATGATTGCTGCCATAAATGTTACCAACTTGTCCCTGCTTTAAAACAGTCCTTGGCTGTCCATAACTAGGCTGAAATGAAGATTCTTTCCTATACTTTCTTCCATAGCGCTCCGCAAGTTCAATAGCCTTGAAAAGTGAAGTAGGATTTTGTGCCATAACATTAGCTGACAATGATGGCTCCAAACCATACATAAACTTGTGAAGCTTAGCCTCATCACTGATGCTTTCCACATACATGGTCAAGTTGAGGAATTGGTTTGTATACTCTCTTACACTTAGGCCCCTTTGTTCCAAACCATACCATCTCCGTGCTAACTTCTCTTTCTCAAGAGGCGAAACAAAGACTTCAGCCATAAGTGCCTTGAAAGCTTCCCAATTCTCTACAAGTATATTCTCTTTCTTGATATACCTCCACCAAGTATGGGCAAATCCTTCTAGATGCAAGGAAGCAAAGAGAATCTTCATATCATCAATTTTAGGGTATATATCAAAGTAGGACTCCATCTTAGAGGTCCATTCCTCTAAGTCTGATGGTGAAGATGACTGGCCATTAAATTTGGCTAAAAAAAATTTGTCCTTGAACTCTTTTTCATGAAAGGGTTGCTGTCCCAAAATTGGCTGATCAGGATTACCAAGTACAGAACCTCCAAATTGAGACTGAAATCTTCCAACAGGTGGCTGAGAATTACTATGTAATCTTCCTGTTGGTAAAGTACCCCTGGAATTTTGAGTATGCAATCCAAAAGCTTGAGTATTGGCCCCATTCAAACTACCCAAATAGTCATCATACCTTTGTGAAGCTTCTCCTACTTCATACTGACTATTTGGAATGCCTCTTCTTCCAATAATCCCATTTCCATGACCATTTTGGTTAGATGGCTGAAGTGGGACTGAAGGGCCACTGTTTGAACAAGCCTTCTCATTAACTTCTTTTGATTCCATTTGCAACTACATGAATTTAGAGATTTGTGCCATGAGTTTTTCATTGGATTCTACCAACTTATCAATAGAAGCCTTGGTCTGATCAGTAGATAGAACTATGTGCTCCATTCTTGACAAGATGGCCTCATGTCGTTTCCTATGTCTTTGTTCATGGGTACACAAAGTATTATTGAGTATACTGACTTCTCCTTGTTGTTGAAGCTCTTTAGGGTTCTCTTGAAGTGTGCTATCCATCATGGAATCCCTGATTTGCTGAGCATAATCCTCCTGGACCTTATTTTTGCCTTTATGTCCTGCCATATTAGTGTAGTCCTGTAGTACCCCCTGTCAGAAAAACAGCTATAACTTTGGCTAGGAAACTCCGATTTCAGAACTTTTTTGTGCGAATTGAAGCTAAAAATGCCCTCTTCTAGATCAGATTATAGCACGCTATAATAGGTTTAGGACAGAAAATTCTGTAGCTGGATTTCACAGTCTGAACTATCCAATCCTGCACCCTGTCTAGACCTGTAAGTGCCCTGTTTTGACCTTGTAATGCAAGATAGTAACCCCAAATGGCTACCAAACCTTGCAAAAGGTTATATAGAACCTGTGCGTACCCTGTAGTACCTTCACCTGTGCTTCAGTAATAAATCGTGTACCTATAACCACCTGTAAATACCCTGTAAGTGACCTGTAAATTCCCTGTTTTACCCTGTTTTGGTCCTGTAGGTACTTGAGTCCTTGAAAAGTCTTCAATCTTCAATCCTCCACTCGTTGTACCTGTGTGAGGGATAAAATGGCATGATAGGATCCCTACACGGGCTTCGAATCACCGAGAAGTGGGCAAAGTTTCCCCCAGGTCGATTGATTGCACCCCTTCAGGATCTTCGATAGTGAGGGAGGGTCACCTCTCTTTTGTCCCACTATCTCCCCCGGCATCCACCTTTTTCCTTGGTGGGAATAACAACATGGCAGAGACTAGTGTTCTAAGCAATCAGCATGATATGCGTTTCTGAAATATTCATTCAGCCTTTCATGAAATGCAATTGAATGAGATTTGGAAAAATTGGGATAGAAGAAGGGTCTTACCGATGTAATTCAGTGACTCATTGATTGCTAGTACTTACCCTTTTACAATATTTCAGCTTGGGTGAGAGAAATTCAACAAAACAGATTAAGGTTATACATCAAGCTCATCAAATGATACCTATGATGAAGTAATGGTTTGAATCAAAATGAAATTCAATGAAATTGGCTGAAATCAATGAGAATTAACACTAATCTCTGATATATTGATCAATCCAGTGAATTAATTGATCAATAATCTCCCATCAATAAGTGGAAAAGCCATTAGCAATTGGATTATTGAGAGATTTCAGAGATTAGTAAAAGGAAAATACCTCCATTAAGCTTGAAGAATATGATGGATATCAGCTTCAACCCCGTTGATGCAAAAGTTCTTCATAATCCATCATAAATCCGTCATAAAGCTTGAAATCTCCATAGAATCAGTCCATACAAGCTTCAATATGATGAAATCCTTGAAGAATCAATGCTCCAGCCTTGCTTGAACACTTGAACATCAAAGATTCAAGCTCCTTGATGAAAAGCCCCAAAATATCCTTCCATTTGAGCTCCAATGTCATGCACGGGCTGAAATCTCTTCAATGTCTTCAATCTTGGAGTCTATCCAGCATGTACTTAGCTTTAGAGAAGCTTTGAAGGTTGGGGAAGTCCAAAATTTTGAGAAATTTGAGCTTCCAGGTCTGTGGCTATGGCTGCCCTGCTGTGTATTAGGGTTTGAGCAAGAGAATGACTGATCAGGATGCTTCAGAGGCTGAAGATTATTGCCAACAAGTGCTTGATGAAGCCTTCAAGAGCTGTGATCAATGGCTGAAGATCTGGAGCAAGCTGAGCAGGGAGAGAGAGCAGGAAACTCAGCGCAATTTTCGGCGCAATGTTTGGGCTGTTGTCTGGCTGAAATCTGCAGCACACATCAACTATGGTACTCCTCCTGAAGCTCATGCAACAAAGATCCTTTGCCCCATGCTTTGATAGTGAGAAGTGTTCAGCAGAGAGAAGTATTTGGGGATTTCTTAACAACCACCATGAAAGCTTCAGCCAAAATCCTGAAGGAGAGAGAAGAGAAGCTCTCTTTTGAAAAGTAACTGTAGTTTAGCCTCTAACTAAGCCTGGTTAACCATTCTTTACCCTAGTTACCTCCATTTTTGCATAAAATTTGATGACGTCCAGTCATTTAAGCCTTTATCTGCCATATCTGACCTTGGATATCTCTAGACGTAGTCTCTTACTAACTATAGATGTCCTGCAGCACTCCACTAGTCACTGACTTATACCATTTTTGTCTGAAATTGATTTTGAAATGGGAAAATGGGACTGAAAATGGAAGAAAATAATGGATCAAAGACTTAAGCTCTGATACCACTTGTCAGAGAGAGAACTAGGAAGAGAGAAAGAGGAGAGAGAAGACTGCAGAAGAGAGAGAAAGACTGCAGGAAGAGAGAGAAGAAGAGTGACGAGGAGAGAGAAAGACTAGATTTAGAGAGAGAAAGAAAAGAAAGAAGGGGAAGCCATAGAAGCTGTGAGCAAGAAGGGAGAGAAAGATTGTAATTGTATTAATGTGTCAAAAAGATGTGAAAAATTACATCTTGTCTCCTTTTATACCAATGTCAGTGTGACATGGCATAATATCAATATTATTAACACTTATTTGTTATTCCCAGCTTCTTACAATTAAAGGAAGACTTCTCTAAATCCATCATCAATCTATATTTCACCTAGTCGGAGTTCTCTAGCTACCCTTAAGGTATTGAGCTATCATTTTTTTGGATCACTATCTAAGCTTCACAATAAAAGCGCACGGGTGGATAGAGCCATCTTTGTATCAATTTATTTGAAATTATAGCAATCTCTATTCTTCTCATATTTCTTGTGTGTTCTTCCTTGCTTGGATTTTATTCACTATGATGTGTAATTTCTACATAGTATAAAAGCCTAGGGGGCTTTGAGCAGTGAAGAGTACATGAGAGGTAAGGGCTTCAACATCGAAGTAGAGAAATTTCTTCTATTGCATCAAGTAGTGGTACTCGCACATCAAGTGGTGGTGCTATTGTAGCAATTCAAATACTGAGGATTCATATACCAACCTTTAGTGAAGGCAAGTTTGATGGTACTGTCAAGAAATGAGCCTGACACTAGCTCTAGGACTCTAATTGAGCATCCTATGCTCACTAAGCCACCCTCATGGCCTTACATGGCCATGAGCATCTGGAGGTTGTACACTGATCTAGCTAAATCATGTGTTTGTATCAATTTGTACTCCAATATTTTTTAGCCTTTCTAACTCCAATAGAGGGAGTATCCAATTATACAAGTGATCAACACCTCGATTCATACATAGAAAGAGCTCCCCTCAGCACAATGTTGTTGCTCCAATGGCTTTCCTACATCCTCGGCATTGGTCCTAGGATATGTGACGCCAATATAAAACACAAGTGTAATATAGTCCTCTCATAATACAACCATGACAATCCAAGAAATTGTATATATTTCTCACTTAATCAGTTTTCCAAGATATCGTATTACCCTATAGCAAAGGGGATCTTGCACTCTCAACGTTGGTCATCATCTAGACTTACAATTGCAATGCATCCAATAATTTATTTTCTAATACCATATTTAGATCTCATATGCAAAGTGTATGATACTCTATGCTCAAACAACTTAACTAAAAACAGCCAATGTGAAGTACACAAACAATCTTTTCATAATTTCTTTCTACTAACGTCATGCTACATTGCTAGGGAGTAGCATCGGACTAACCCATGCTACTGAACCCCTTAAAACTTATATAAACCACAGCCTATATACTAAGATATACATGAACCCAACGCAAGTCTTGGTCCAGTTGCTTTAAAACCAAGCTTTAGGCTCGTTTTAGCTTTGTAGATTTGAAAAGTCACAATTTGTAAAACGTGGGAGGAGGGGTGACATTTTTTTCGATGCCTCCTTCCATGATTAAAAAATGAATTTTCTAATAAGAAAATCATTGAGGGAATGCTCTTAGCTATAAGCTCCACCATTTTCTTGCCCTTCATCGCCACAAAGATGATCCAAAATGATGCATTATACAAGAGGATCTGATTTCACTCTTTCTCTCTCCTCTCTCCTCTCTATTCTCTCCTCTTGTGGGTTGTTCTCATGGATCAATGTAAAACAGAGGAGGATGGGGGTTGAGATGGACGTTTTTGTCAAACGATGAAGCAAGAGTGAAAAAATATGTGAATTGGAGTTGGATGGATTGTCAGCGTCCGTGGAAGAGCATCAGCGAGCCCCCAATGTCAAAAAACGCACATCATAATGAGTAGTTTTATGATAAAAATGTAGATTTTATCGTTTTATGAACAATTGTTGTTTAAAATGGTTAGTAATGCTTAGATTTAATTACCAATCCTCTGTTTGATTAGTCATGTTAAATAAATTATGAAAAAATATGTAGTATAATAGTTTTATGCAAAACACGTAAAACCTAAGACTAGGTGATTTAAGAGAAAATATGCAATTTTTTGGGTTTTGTTGTGCATTTACCGTTTCCATAGAATGAAATATGCTAATAAAATAATTTTTCATAAGAATAATCATTCTTAACTTGAAAATTAGTAATTATTTGTAATTTTCTACAAATAAATAGAAACAAAAGAAAAAAAAGGTTTTTTTCATCACTAAAATAAGGAAAAATAAGATGAATGTGTATGGATGTTTTGCATGATGTATGCCATGTTCCAACTCTAACCAAAAGCCCACTCTATGTTGGACATCAGATGATATAAGATATCATGTATCTTTTCGTGATTCTGCATGGAACATTACTGATGGAAATCTTGTCTTTGCTTGAGGTGCCAAGGTAACAACCTCTATCCCTTGCTTATTTATATATAGGTCTATTGACCATGTTTTGGTTGTGGTTGACATATCACATCTATCTTTATAGCATGGTTGCCTTGGGTACATGTCCTTAAAAGGAATGAAAATGCTTTCTTGTTTGTAGTATATTTTGCCCCTTGACTACAAAAATCTTGATTCTTGTGACCATTGTCTTTATGGCGATCTAGGCATGTAGTACTCATAAGAAGTCTGGCATTATGCACATGGACGAGCATTTTTCTCTTATTCATTATGATGTATGTGGTCTTATGCCCTGTCAATCTAAGTGGAGTAAAATATTTTGTGACTTTCATTGATGATGATCCACATAAGGTTTGGGCATATCCCATAAATAGAAAATCAAATGTATTGGCTATCTTTTAGCTTTTTCTTGATTTTGGGTATAGGCTAAAATGCCTAAGTTTAGATTGGGGGGTGAATATGTCTCTAAAGAATTTGAGAAGTTTTGTGATGGGTAGGGTATTAATCATTAGTTGACCGCACCTTACACACCCACCCCAAAATGGTATTGCTAAGCATATAAATAGGACGATTCAAAAGAGATTCTGTAGTATGCTTAGCCATATAAGATTACTACAAATTTTTTTAGTAGAGGCAATAATACTATTGTACACTTGATAAAGAGATTCCCATGCACTACTATGAGCATCATATGCTTATCTGCGTGTCTTTAGATGTAAAGCTTTTTGCCATGTTTTCAAGGAAAAATGCAATAAGATGGATCCTAAATCGGTGAAATATATCTTTGTTGATTATGGGGATGTAGTTGAGATGGGCTATCGCCTATGGGATATATAAGCTAGGAAGGTCATTCATAGCCATATGTTGTTTTCCATAAGGAAAAGATGCATAAGTAGCCTAAGTAGATAGTTGAGGTATTCAAAGTGATATTTTAGGAGGAGTCTCTTGCTCCTATACAACTATCTGGATAGCCTACAATAGATTCTCTAATGGTTCATGATAATGATGTTAGACAGGATGTACATGTCCCATAGCCTCTCTCTATTAGAGAAAAATAGTAGCCTAATCGGTTTGTACTCTCCATGGACTTCTCTAACATCTCCAATGAGTATTGCCTATTCACTAACCAAACTCTATGTGGATTGTCAATTACCTAAACGCCAAGAAAGTACCTTAATAAACCAAGGTCCTTAATGTCAAATTCCTTGTTCAGTCCATGCTTTACTTCAACAATCTCTCTCTCAAGACTATGTTTTATGATGAGATCATCAATGTAGATGACCATGACAAACATTCCATCCTCTAGATGTCTTACATAAAGTGAATAATTAGCCATTCTTTGTCGAAATCCCATGCTACATACAAACTTGTTGATCTTCTTACACCAAGCTTTAAATGCTTGATTCAATGTATACAATGCCCTCCCTAACTTACACACATAATGTAAATATTTTGTGTGTATGTACCCTTCTTACTAGTCCATATATACTTCATCTTTCAATGTATCATTTAAGAAATCATTCTTCACATCCATTTGGTATAATTCTAGCCATAAATAGAAGCTACTGTAATTGTAGATCTCACTGTAGTCATCTTAACCCACTGGACTAAATGTCTCATCATAGTCCATACCATATATTTGTGCATAACCAATCGCAACCAACCTTTCTTTATATCTTTTGTAGTTGGCTTTATACACCCACTTGCAGCTAATTTCCTTCTTGCCATAATGGAACTCAACTAGATGCCATGTCTTATTCTTTATTAATACTTCCATAGCATTCTTCCAATCTTTTCTTCCAACTATCTCTTCAAAGCAAGTAGACTCTACATGCTAAATAGTAGATACCCTACTTTATCTAATCTCCACGAATGAGGTGCATTAGGTGGTGTCTCAATCATTCTTACATGTGCTAGAACATACTTTCCTGAACTCTTTATCTTTGGAGCTCTAACATGTGGTATGCCAAACTCATCATCCATAGACTCATCCTTAGAACTTTCACCCATAGGCTTCTTTCCTTGTGCAATTTCTACCCTGTTTTGTACGCTCCTCAACTTGTCATTGCATGGACCATAACTACCACTACTTTCTTCATGATCCTGAGGTCTAGACACATCCTTAGTATATTGATTTCTTTGACCATTATTTTTTGTAATTTTCTTTCCAAAAACATAATCATCACTACTCTCATATGCATCTATCTCAACTATAGCTTTCCATCTATAACAAGACTCATATTCACTGAATTTTCTTATCCTTGCTTATATAGACCTCTTTATTGATAGGATCATAGTAGTTGTAACCCTTCTTTTCATTTGGATATGGTGCACAGATCGGATGCTGTATGCTTGCGTAGTGAATGTCGGAAGGTCCCCAAAGAACAAAAGAACTCTACTTTTTGCACAAAACTCAAGGTGAAAAGCATGCACGACATGAACAAGAGACCAATTGGGTGCAATCTCCCCCCATGCCTTGTGTGAGCACTCCACAAAGCATGTATTTTTATGTATTAATCATCTTCAAGCTCAAATAATAGCCCAAATTACAAAATAGCACGCTTTTGGCTTTTGAGTTTTCTTTAGCACAAAATAGAAATAAAGCTAATGGGCGGCGCCCAAAGAGTCAGGCATACCCAATACAATGTCCAAGTACAAATAACATAATCGTGTACCCATGCGCATATAAAATAATAAACAAATATCTAATGCCTCAATAAATAGGTGCGACAAAATATAGGCACCATGCCTAAGGTATGCGCCCATCAAAATATAAGTGATAACTCGAATACTCGCTATCCTCCAATGCTTTCCTCCACCACTGTTGCTATCTCTACACATCAACTGAAGCATTCACAATCGTTAGTAAAATAATACAATTAAACTGACAAAAGTGAATACCTAGAAGTCTTCAGCTACATAAGTAAATCAACTCGTTAGAAATCAATCCTAACCTTAATTTAGTACGAGTGCGCACTCTAAACTCATAAACGCTTATTAATTTAATATGCATTTTGCGGAATCACCCGCTATGGAATCACCCATGTACACACTAAATTAATGAAATGCCCGAAAAGGATAGGCGTCCCCATCAACTTCTCGCACAAAGAATCCACTTTGTGTATGAGCCCCGGTCAACAAAGTCTACGGAATCCACCGTAAAACCTCACGGAATCCACCGTGAAATATGCCTCCTGGCATCATACCCCCGGGGTGGGATAGCAATTGACGTCAATTGCTATTAGCTCAATGTGGAGCTAACAAAGTGGGGAAAGCATTTAAGTCTCTAGCATGCATCCATTGGGCTTCCTCTACAGGATGGTTCTTAAACTTGACTAAATATCTAGAATATCCTCGGCTAGTTCCAGTGGTAATAAAGTCAGTGTCTATGATAGCTTCAGGTTCAAGTATTTCAGTCTCTTCATCTAACAAAGGTGGGTTTTCGTAAACAGGGTGTACAGGTAATTGACCTCTAAAGGGTCATAATAAACTAATGTGAAATGTGTTGTGAATTTTCCAGTGAGGTGGTAATTCTAACTTGAATGCATTGTCATTGATTTTGTGAATAATCTTAAATGGTCCATAGAATCTAGGTGCTAATTTCACAACTGGATGTTTATCTACACTTTGTAATCTACGTTTTTCTATTCTCAACCAAACATAGTCATCAACTTTGAAATGTCAAGATTGTGGGAGTGAAGGAAGGAGTCTCACTTGTAGCTTTCTTGCTTGCACAATGGGGGAATACACACAAAGATGGAGGCTAAAAACAGTTTTTCTCTTCTTAGTTGTGTAAGCCAAAAAGAACTCTAGTACATAGAAATAGAAGAACCCTATATATGGGTCTCAAACCAAACTCAACTAACTAAGGTGGCATGCTAACTGAGCCACGAACTAGAGTAGATAAGGATAGCTGTCATCTAGCTATTATTCATGGGCGGTGTACCAACCGCATCTACAACTGACAAGTCGGTGACATAAATGCACAACGGTCACCCTGGCATATCACGAGTGGAGCTCGATATCTCAACACTCCCCCTCGAGATCAATCCCAATTCCTGCACACCAAGCAGGTCTCTAAACTTGCGCAGCTTCTCTGCACCCAATGCCTTCGTGAATATGTCAGCTACCTGATCCTCTGTGCTGACATAAACTAGATCAATAAGACCTAGTAAAACCCTCTCCCACACATAGTGATAATGTACCTCAATGTACTTTGTTCTAGCATGATAGATTGGGTTATTTGCAAAGTATATACTACTCATGTTGTCACAATAAATGACAACTGGCCCATCTGTAGGCTGATGCATATCATAAAGTAGCTTATGCAACCAAGCTACCTCACATGCAGCCATTGCTGCGCCCCTGTACTCAGTCTCTGTGCTCGACAAGGCAACTGTAGGCTGTTTCTTGCTACTCCAAGTGACTGCAGCACTCCTAAAAGAGAACACATATCCACTGGTAGATCGTCTATCAGAAATACTACCAGCCCAATCAGCATCAGTGTATCCATGCAACTGTATCTGAACCCCAGTCTCATAAAATAGTCCATACTGCAATGTGGACTTCACATGCCTGAGTATGCGTCTAGCCGCATCCAAATGCGGTTTCCTTGGAGCCTGCATAAACTAACTTACCAATCCAACAACGTAGCTCAAATCTGGCCTGGTAATAGTCATATAAATCAAACTTCCTACTATGCATCTGTACATAGTAGGGTCTTCCAAAAGCTCACCTGCATCTGCGCTCAGCTTCACATTCTGCTCCAAAGGAACTGAAATAGGCTTACAGCCTGTCATCCCATATTTGGACAGCATGTCCAATCCATACTGCCTCTGTAAGAGCCATATCCCACTTGGTGATCTAATCACCTCAATGCCCAAGAAATAACGCAGCTCTCCCAAATCCTTCATCTCAAACTTCTGCTTCAATAGCATTTTCACATGAAGGATATCTTCATCATTGTCACCTGTCATAATCAAATCATCAACATAAATGACAAGTAGCATAATACCTTTCTCTGTTTTTCTCACATAAAGTGAGAAATCTGCCTTGGAAATCTGAAAGCCAATAGTGACAAGATACTGTCCTATCTTGTCAGACCATGCTCTAGGTGCTTGCTTCAAGCCATACAATGCTTTCTTCAACCTGCAAACAAACTCAGGATGAGCAGCATGCATATAACCTGGTGGCTGCTCCATATATATCTCTTCTTGCAAATCACCATGCAAGAATGTATTCTTTACATCCATCTGATGTAAAGACCATTCCTTTGATGCAGCCATAGCAATGACTGCTCTTACGGTTGCCATCCTTGCAACCGGACTGAATGTTTCTTCATAATCAATGCCATATGTTTGTGCATACCCCTTGACTACTAATCTTGCCTTGTATCTGTTCACAGAACCATCTGCATTGTGCTTCACCTTATAAACCCACTTACAGCCAATTGCATTCTTACCTTTAGGAAAAGGTACCAATTCCCATGTAGCATTTGCTTCCAAGGCATCCATTTCTTCATCCATGGCTTTCTCTCATTTTTCTTTTCCCATGGCTTGCTCAAAAGAAGTGGGTTCTGGTTCCTGTATCACTTTGACCATATATGTATAGTGAATGGCTGTAAATCCATCATATTTCAGCCTATCCACAGGATACCTAGCTTTGGTAGACCTGCGCAAAGTAGGTTCACTCCCAGGTGCTCTCAAAACATCCCTGGTCTTCCTTACTCCAGGTGTAACAATAGAAGGAATATCCAACTCATCATCAATGCTCTGTTCTGAGCCACTGGATTCACCATCCACATAAGAGTGACCTGCATTTACATCAAACATGGGCTGATCTACCTTCTCTTTTCCTTTTCGTGATACTTGCATACCACTATCTGCATTGCTTTGAGAAGATTCTCCTGATCTCAATCTGCCTGTCCATGGCGAAGAATGTGAACCACTGCTAGAGGACGCTCCAGGTCCACTAATATTTTGTGACTGCGTCTGTGAATTCTGTGCAGCATTACCATTTTGTGCATCTACATCATCAATCACATTTACTGGTTTATACCAGCTTCTCATCTCATCAAAAACAACATCTCTGCTCACTGTAAACGTACGAGTAGAAGGGTTATAGCATCTATACCCTTTCTGCTGCAAAGAGTAACCAATAAAGATGCACTTCTCAGCTTTTGGATCCAACTTGGATCTCAACTCATCTAGCACATGAACATAGGCAATGCAACAAAAAATTTTCAAATGAGAAATATCTGGTTTCCTACCAGTATACCTCTCCTCTGGAGTCATCCCATGTATTGTTGTAGTGGGAGTCCTGTTCATTATGTAGACTACTGTAGCAATTGCCTCAGCCCAATAAAAATTTGGCAGGTCTTTTTCATTGAGCATGGCACGAGATACCTCTCCAATATGCCTATTTTTCCTTTCTGCAATTCCATTTTGTTGTGGGGTATGACTGCATGAATATTGCTGCTTTATGCCATGCTCCTGCAGGAGCCTTGCAAACTCATTTGAGAGGTACTCTCCCCCTCCATCTGACCTTAGGCATTTTATTTGCAGGCCTATTTCTTTTTCAACCATATTTTTAAGAGTTTTGAAATGCCCAAAAACTTCACTTTTCTTTTTCATAAAATACACCCAAACTTTTCTGCTATAGTCATCAATAAAAGTAACAAAATAATGACAGCCTCCAAGAGATGCAGCTTTAGTAGTCCACACATCAGAGTGGATTAATTCCAATGGCTTCTTACTCTCTTGAACATGTCTAGAAAATGGTTTCCTTGCCTATTTTCCAAATTGGCAGGCTTCACATACCTTATGCATTTCTGCAACCTTGAATTTAGGCAATCCTGCAACAATATTTTGGGCCTGCATTGATTTAAGTCACTGTACATTAACATGACCAATGCGTTTATGCCAGATATCAATATCTGCAACTACACCGGTCCCATGTGCAAACATTGCTGCACTCAATTCAGACATGGACAGGTATTTCTTTTTCCCATCCTGCATAGACAAAGGATTTTTTCCAATCTGCACAATAGGATGTGCAGTATCATCACCAGTCTTCACAAATCCTGGTTTTTTCATTTTCCTTGCATCCTCCATCCATTCTGCATAACCTATCATGTGGTTTGATGCACCTGAGTCAACATACCATACATCGTTGCTTTCTTCTGCACTTGTCACAGAATTGTTCATATGCTGCACCATAAAAAAATGCACATTTCTGTTATCACCCTGTCTACTAGAAGATGCATAATTCCCTTGTTGCCATTTTCCATTCATGATGTCATTCTGCTTTTTATAGCAGTCTTTAGCCATATGACCCATTTTACCACAGTAGTAGCATTCAACATTACTGTTTGCATTTTGGCCTCTTTGCCATCCACCACGACCTCTTTGGCTCCCCCTGCCTCTAGAGTTACCACGTCCTCCTCCATAGGACTGGTTTTCTTGAGTTTGTTGCATATTTTGATTTCTACCACGGCCTCCAGATCGGCCTCCTCTACCTCTGCCTCTACCTCTTCCAGTATTTGAGTAGAAGACAACTTCTTTTGAAGTTCCTCCTGAAGAAGATGCACCACCATTTCTTTGCTCCTCAAAAATTAGAAGAGCAATCAACTCCTCAAAATCAGGAAATCTTTCACGGACGGAAATGGATGTTCAGAACTGTGCATAATCCTTTCCTAGACCATTCAAGGTCACAGAAACTAAATCATCATCTTCCACTGGCGACCCAATGGAAGCAAGTGCATCTGCAATCTTCTTCACCTTCATGTGGTAGTCATTGATGCTCATATTTTCTCTTTGCACATTATGCAACTCTTGCTTGAGCTGCATTTTCCTGGCTTGCGTATTTGTGCTATACATTTTTGACAAAGTATCCCATGCGTACTTTGGCGTACTTGCATCTTAAATATGCACAATCATAGAGTCTGAAATGCTGATAGACAGCCAGTACATAACTTTCCTGGCTCTCTCATGCCATGCTTTAAATGCCTGCATTTGCTATTGATTGGGAACATCAGGAAGAACGGGTTCTTCTTCATTTCCTGCAACGCACTCCCAATATCCTTTTCCCATAAGGAAATTCGTCATTCTAAACTTCCATGCTTGGAAGTTGTTCTTGTCAAGCTTTTCAGTGACAATCTGTGAGAGAGAATCAGACGCCATTACAGAACACTGCAAAAAATTCTATCACTGCAAAGAACATAGCTTCAGCCTCACAAGGGCTAATTTGCAAAACTGACGAAAGTGGTATTTGACCACACAGTCACTTCCTAGTGACGATTTTGCATCAACATGCAACAAGGATGATTCTGTAACTCCCAATGTCTCTGCACACAAGCATACGATGCAATTTCTACAGTAACTTTTCACCGACCTGTAGAACAGTGGTCGCACAGCATAAAATAGGGCCTTTTCTTGAGTGCGTGCAGAAAACTTGGGCCTCCAAAACAGGGCCCAAAATGGCCTCAAATAAAAAAAACAGGGTCACCGCGAAGAGCGTCTCAACCTGAGGCAATGCACTCTTGCACTTCTCGGCTGTGCTACCTGCAGAGACTTGCTCCCAAAATAGAAAAATGAAAGCAACACTGGTCCTCTTACCAGAACACCGCGAGCTTGGCTTGCTTTCTTGAGCTCCTTACCATGAACAAGGCTCTGATACCATGTCAAGATTATGGGAGAGAAGGAAGGAGTCTCACTTGTAGCTTTCTTGCTTGCACAATGGGGGAATACACACAAAGATAGAGGCTGAAAACAATTTTTCTCTTCTTAGTTGTGTAAGCCAAAAGAACTCTAGTACATAGAAATAGAAGAACCCTATATATGGGTCTCAAACCAAACTCAACTAACTAAGGTGTCATACTAACTAAGCCACGAACTAGAGTAGATAAGGATAGCTGTCATCTAGCTATTATTCATGGGTGGTGTACCAACCGCATTTGCAACTGACAAGTCGGTGACATAAATGCACAACGGTCACCCTGGCATATCACGAGTGGAGCTCGATATCTCAACATGAAATTCATTGCTTGTCTTTGCTTATATGGCTTGTTTGGTATATGATTGCTGGGATTTGGCAATCATGTCTTTAACCTCATAAAAAATAGTAGCGTGCATAGTAGCAATATCATTAGCGCTCTGAATTCTATTTGATAAAGATGCAACAGGTGTAGACAATCTATAACCATAAATCACTTCAAACGGTGCTTTCTTTGTAGATGTGTGTGGTGTATTGTTATATGCAAACTGCAGTAAATGCAAATGTGTGTCCCATGTCTGTGGTTTAGAAATAATGTAAGCACGTAAAAGATCTAGAATAGTACTCTTAGTGGCTTATGTTTGTCCATTAGTTTCAGGATGAAATGCAGATAAGAAATCAATTTTTGTTCCTAGGTTAGCAAACAAAGTAATCCAAAAGTTGTTACAAAATCTATCATCACGATCAGAAATAATAACTTTTGGTAATCCATGATTAGTAAAAACAGTTTTCAAAAACAATTGTGCTGCCTGAGATGATGTTAAAGTTTTCTTACATGGAATGAAATATGCTTGTTTACTAAACCTATCTACTACAGTCCAAATCATGTCATGGTTAGCTTTAGTATTAGGTAAACCAGTAATAAAATCCATAGAAATTTGTTCCCATGGTCTTGATGGAATAGATAAAGGCATAAGTAATCCATACTGTTTACCGTGATGTCTCTTAACTCTTTGACAAATTAAACATTCATAAACAAAGTTAGATACATCAGTGTCTATATGTGGCTAATAAAAATCTTCAGTTAATGTACGTAAAGTAGATATGATACCTCTATGACCTTGATATGGAGGACAATGAATCTCATTCAAAACAAAAGATCTGAATGGAACTGTAACACATAATCTCTTTTCATAAAACATGAATCCATCATTATAAGACAGTGAATCAATAGGAATCCAGTTATTTCTAACTAATTTATTCCAATCAGCATGAAAAGTAATGTCCTGATGATAAGTATCTTTCATAGGGGTTAAACAATCAAATGATATAACAGAAATATTATAAATGGTGGGTCTTCTACTCAATACATCGGCCACTACATTTTCTTTACCGGGTTGATATTGAATGATGGGATGAAAACTCTGAATAAAGGCCACCCATTTGATATGTCGGTCAGATATTTGGGGTTGGCTAAGTAAATGTCTAATACTTTGTTGGTCAGTCTTAATCATAAACTCAGAACCCATTGAGTAGTGTTTCCATTGTCTTAAAGCTTGTACTACAACTAATAATTCTTTATCATATGTGGAATATTTAAGTTCGGAGGGTTTCAGTTTACAACTAGAATAGGCTATGGGATGATTATCTTGCATAAGTACGGCTCCTATTCCAGATCCACTAGCATCAGTAACTACTAAAAAGAATGGTCTATTAAAATCAGGCAGTTGTAATACAGGAGCATGGATTAATGCATGTTTCAATAAGTCAAAGGATTTCTGTTGATTATCAGACCAATGATAGACAATACCTTTCTTTAAAAGTTTAGTCAAAGGCAAAGCAAGTAATGAAAAATTTCGCACAAACTTCCTGTAAAAACTAGCAAGACCTAGAAAAGATCGTAACTCATGCACATTTTTAGGTATAGGCCAGTTTAATATTGCTTCTATCTTCTTAGGGTCAACTTTAATACCATCAGATGATACAATATGACCTAAATATTCAATTTCTGTTTTAAAGAACTCACTCTTTTCCGGATTAGCATATAGTTGATTATCTTTCAACAACTTAAAAACCAATGACAGATATTCATAATGTTCTTTCTCATTTTGACTAAACACCAAAATATCATCAAAGAATACAATAACACAATGCTGATATTTCAAAAATATATGATTCATCATTCTACTAAATGTAACAGGTGCATTAGTCAATCCGAAAGGCATCACTAAAAATTCATAATGACCAAATTGTGTTCTAAATGCAGTCTTGAATATGTCAGACTTATCTAATCTCACCTGATGATAACCATATTTAAGGTCTATTTTACTAAATATGGCAGAACCTTGCAGTTTATCCATAAGGTCATCGACTCTAGGAATTGGATACCTATTCTTTACTGTGATCTTATTTAAAGCACGATAGTCAATGCACATACGATAAGTATTATTCTTCTTCTTTACCAACAAAACAGGTGCACCAAATGGAGAACTACAAGGTCTAATCAATCCTCTATTTAGTAATTCCTCAACTTGATTTTGAATTTCTTTTTGCTCTATCTGGTTATGTCTATATGGTGCTTTACAAGGTGGTTGTATACCAGGAATTAAATATATTTTGTGGTCTTCTAGATGTGAAGGAGGTAAACTAGGTGGTAGATCTTCTGCAAAACAGTCTTTAAAGTGTGCAAGAAATTCTTTATGCCTAGGGTGCATATGGTTTTCTTTAACTTGCAGTTCATTCATCCAAATGAGATAAGATTTACTACTTTTGCGTAATGCACGTTTAGCTTGAGTATGAGAAAGGAGTGGAAAAGCATTAGATGCATGCATACCATACAATGTAATATGTTTTCCTTGAAATTGAATATTAATTGAATGCGTGGAATAATCTATATCAGGGTTATGCTGATGACGCCAAGGCATACCTAAAATAATATCACTGGACTGTAATGGTACAACTAGAAAATTCCTTCTTTCAGTGTATTCGCCAATTTGAATTTCTAAGTCATGCACCTCTTGTGTTCCATTATACCTTGTGCCTAAGAATGCTGCTTTAATGCGATAATGCGTAGGAACAGTTTGTAATTTCAATTCTTTCACTAACTTTGCAGAAATAAAATCATGAGTACTACCATCATCATGCAAAATAATCTTTTCTTTTCCATACACTAAACATTTCATTGTCAATAAAGAATATGGAGTTGGCATACCTGGTAAAGTATCCAAAGGAGTGGTAATGTCGTCTTCATCTTTCGTGAAATCAGGCATTTCTTCATGTTCTTCATCTTCCATTCCTCCAAGATAGTTGATGTGAACATATGGCTTCTTCGATTGGCAATTGGCTGCTAGATGTCCAGGTTGGTGGCATTTGTAACACACTATAGGTTTGGCTTTAGATACATTATTTGCAATGGCAGGAAGTTTAGGAATATTAGGATTTGGTTGTGAAATTGTATTGTGGTTTTGATTGGTATTCGATGGTAAAGCATGTGGTTTTGCCCAAGTTTTACGGAAAGATGATGAAGGAAAACGACCTTGATTAAATCTTCTAAAATTTGAATTGAATTGCTTAGATCCATAGTTACCATTGGTTTGAAATTTACGTGGACACTTGTCTCTTCCTCGAAGCCTGTCTTCAGTGTCATGAGCTAAAGAAATTGCATCTTCAAGAGTTGCAGGCTTGAACATATTGACTTCAGCGTAGTAATGCCCAAGTAATCCAGACATATACTTGCGATTGTGAGTCGCTTCAGGTACGTCTTCAAGCATGCGTAACTGGAGTAATGCATTCCAAAAGCATTTGGTGTACTGAGGAATAGGCTCATGATCTCATTGCTGAAGAAGGTCCCATTGCTTTATGGCTTTTTCATGAAATTGTGGAGGAAGGAAATCCTGCATAAACTTCTTCTTGAAATTCTCCTAGGTAGTGGGATAATCTATGCTCTTACGAACCACGGTCCACCAAAGAGATGCTCTATCCACTAAATGATTAGTGACACACTTGATTTTATCTTTTTTTGCATATGTTTCCTCATGAAAGTAATCATCAAACTGACTGATGAATGCAATAACAATTTTTCCATCTCGAGTGCCATTGAAAGTACGGAATTTGAAATTTCTTTTACTTATCTTTGTTTCTTTGCGGATGGTTTGAGCTTCGAGAGTCGCATCGATGGTACGTCGGATAAGATCTTCCGATTGTGGTTCCTCTTTGTTGGCAGTCGATCTTTGTAAATTGGCCAATTGAACTTGTAATGCTTGACAGGCTCGTCGTTCTTCATCCAACTACATCATAATTAAATCCAGCTTTTGCTCCATCATAGGTTTAGGGAGATCGCCTTCAGTCTCATTAAATCATCCATATGTGGTTCTGTCATCCTGCAAAACTTCAAAAGACCTCACACTCTCAAAATCCAATTAGCGGGATGAGCGTAGCTCAAGATCGGGTATACAAGGCTTATATATTTTTATGTGTGGCTTTCACAATCTTCGTCTTTGGCTATTGCGAGATTTGTAATCTTTGAAAAATCTACGTTTTGACCTTCTGTGTGTGCTGAAACTGGTTCAGCAAGTCTGCGTATGCGAATAGTACCTTCCAGTGACAACTTTGCATTTCGAAGTTTCTGCGCAGGAACAGTCCTTCTAGGAGTTTTGAGCATAAGTCAGTTCTGACTTCGGGTGACTTGTCTGACTTGCAGAGTTGTAGACTTATGAGACTTGCAGAGTACCAGAACTTGCAAAACTTGAGTGACTTAGAAAACTTGCAGAATAAGTAACTTTGAACTTGAGTAGTTGGGAAGCCTTAGTAAACTTGGTTTACTAAGAAGCTTTTAGCTTCTTAATCAGTCGACGATTTTTAGGACATGAGTATATCCTCGGTGGAAATTTCAGTGCCCTGAAGGTCCTAACATCCTCGTTGATCAACGATTTGAAGCTTTTATAAAGCTTCAAATTAGACTAAGCTTTAAAACTTTAGAACTTAAGCTTTTAAGCTTGACAATAGATATTGCTTATCTCTGTAACTCCACGCCTTGTATAAGAGGATGTAGGAGTGGTCCTCCGTCGTTGCAGGCTAGTCCTTTGCAATCAGAGGATGGAAACAGAGGTTCTTGACCCCTAGGAATCCACCCATATCGACCGTTCGCAATGGGATTGACCATAGAGCTCGATCGTTCTAGGAGCTCCACCTTCGTACAAGATGGGCAGCGATTGGAAGCTCTCGATCTCAGCTTCGCTCTGATACCACTGGTGCGCAGATCGGATGCCGTATGCTTGCGTAGTGAATGCCGGAAGGTCCCCCAAGAACAAAAGAACTCTACTTTTTGCACAAAACTCAAGGTAAAGAGCATACACGACATGAACAAGAGACCAATTGGGTGCAATCCCCCATGCCTTGTGTAAGCGCTCCACAAAGCATGTATTTTTATGTATTAATCATCTTCAAGCTCAAATAATAGCCCAAATTACAAAATAGCACGCTTTTGGCTTTTGAGTTTGCTTTAGCACAAAATAGAAATAAAGCTAATGGGCGGCGCCCAAAGAGTCAGGCATACCCAATATAATGTCCAAGTACAAATAACATAATCGTGCGCCCATGCGCATACAAAATAATAAACAAATATTCAACGCCTCAATAAATAGGCGTGACAAAATATAGGCGCCATGCCTAAGGTATGCGCCCATCAAAATATAAGTGATAACTCGAATACTCGCTATCCTCCAATGCTTTCCTCCGCCACTGCTGCTATCTCTACACATCAACTGAAGCATTCACAATCGTTAGTAAAATAATACGATTAAACCGACGAAAGTGAATACCTAGCAGTCTTCAGCTACATAAATAAATCAACTGGTTAGAAATCAATCCTAACCTTAATTTATTACGAGTGCGCACTCTGAACTCATAAATATTTATTAATTTAATATGCATTTTGCAGAATCACCCGCTATGGAATCACCCATGTACACACTAAATTAATGAAATGCTCGAAAAGGATAGGCGTCCCCATCAACTTCTCGCACAAAGAATCCACTTTGTGTATGAGCCTTGGTCAACAAAGTCTACGGAATCCACCATAAAACCTCACGGAATCCACCGTGGCACGGAATCCACCGTGAAATATGCCTCCTGGCATCAGGATACCCTATAAAAATTCATTTAATAGCCTTTAGTTCCATATTTTTCTCAAGCCATCAGGGACATGAGCATAACATACACAACCAAACACCCTAAGATATGCAACTATAGGTGACCTTCTATACATCTTCTCATATGGAGACATGTGATGAGTCAAAGCTGTAGGTGTCCTATTCATGATATAGATATCAATATATACTACCTCAGGCTAATAATTCAAGGACATACGCATCTAGTTCATCATTGCCCTTGTTACTTCTTCAATCATCATATTCTTCCTTTCACCACACTATGTTGTTGTGGTGTACACCTGCATGTAACTTGTGTTTTGATTCCATGGTCTTTCAAAAAGTAAGAGAACTCATTTATGGCTTTAAACTCTAACAATTTTTTTAATGCTTCACTCTTATGTTGTAAAAAGTACACCCATGTTATCGTGTTGAAATTATTAATGAAAGTGATATAGAACTTGCATTTTCCACTTGACAAGAAAACATTCTGACATGGACACCAAATGTGTGAGTGTACCATTTCCAAAGGATAACTACTCATTCTCCCCCTCTTCAAAAGTAGGAGTTTGGACTACTTGCCAAATTGATAAGCCTAACATACATGATCATAATTTACATGACCAAACTATGGAAGCCCATGAGCAACCTATCTGGATTGCATCTATTTAAGAATTTGCAAATTCACATTTTTGATTCTTCTATGCAATAGTTGACATATTTATCTTGTCCATGCCCAACCTCAACATACATAGAACTATGTATGATGGGGGTTCTTGCATCCAAAGCAAATAACCTATCTTTCTTTTCACCACAAGCTATGAGTTTGCTAGCTTTTCCATTCTTGAATTTCTCAATGAAGCAAACACACTTGTTAAACCTTATTTGCAACCCTTAATAAACCATTTGACCAATTGAAGCCAAATTTTTAGTGATATTAGGTACATATAAAACATCCCCAAGTCTATTTTATTTCTTATCTCTAGTCACCAAGGGAACATTGCCAATATGCATTATCTTACATAAGGTGTCATCTCTTATAGCCACATACTCTTCAATTTTTTACATTTTCTGAAAGGAGTGAGCAATGAAGTGGAAGCAAGAGATATGATGGAAGGAGCGAGAGAGAGAGAGAGAGAGAGAGAGAGAGAGAGAGAGAGAGAGAGAGAGAATATATGGGAACTCCAATAGTCACAATGTGTGATCGTGGCCTTCCCTTTATTCAAATGTCACTGAACGAATATATAATAAAGTGGCAGTGATGGGCATTTTTCCACCTACAATGTACAAGTGTGTCGGTAACTAATACACAGTGCAATTATTGTCAGTTTAACTAACACATGTGTGGCTAGGCACAAGCACATTTACCCCTAACAACCTCCCACTTAAAGGTGAATGTGCCCTTAGTGAGGGGAGAACAAGAAAAAATAACAAAATACAAATGCACATAAGTATAATAAGATAAGTAAAGATGTCATCTCATCCAACACCCATCGAATGCCCATCAACTTTCTAAGGAAGGCACGACGCTCCACTGAGAGACTCTTAGTGAGTGGATATGTAGGATTTTGGTCAGTTGAAACTCAATGGACTTGTCCTTATTAATAACCTCCCAAATAAAGTAGTAATGCACCCCAATGTTCTTGGTCTTCACATGGAAGACTGGATTCTGGGCCAAGTGAATAACACTCATGGAATCCAAATGAAATGTGGGGATCTCATTAGTAATGCCAACGTCTGCCACCAATCATCCTGATTAGAGAGCCTCCTTGCAAGCCTCGCTGGGGCTGCAATATACTAGGTGTCATGCAATCTTTAGTCTATGGTGTGAAAATGAAAAAATTTGAGTGCCTTATAGGTAGGCACAACTTATCTTTGTAGGGTCATATGACATGATCATGCAACACTTGGGTCTTCAAATGTTTTGATATACACTATGATAAGTATTATGGTATATGACATGAGATAGAGAGTACAAAGTCACCTAAGTGACTCAATAATCATTTGATCAACAAGAATGAGAAAAGTGTGAAGAAAAGGAGGCTATTTTCATAAAACATTGGTGTAAATAGGTTGAGGGGCTGCCTGCTCCGATCGACACTTGGATAGAGGAAAGGATCTCATGCAAAGCGAGTGTGAGACGAGGAGAAAGAGCCCTCACAAGTGGGAAAGGAGGAGGATACCTAGAGCATGATTTTGGAGAGGGAAAGAGAGCTTTTATGCAAATTGAAGTGGATTGTTTTGAATAGAAAAAATAGGGCTAAAAGCAACCATAACACTTCAAGGTTCAATTTTTAAGCTTTGGAAGAGTTCTATCACTTAAATCTAGGCCCCATACCTTAGGGGAACCATCTCTAACCATCAACGAGAAGTTTAAATACATGAAAGCTCTTATTCAGGATTGTTATAATCCATTATTCGTTGTCTAAAATAGGGTAGCAAGTTGCCATAAGCCAATCAAGGCTTCTGCATGGTGCTTTAGGAGATCTAATGCTTGGAGAACGATTTGAAGTAGTAGTAGAAGTTGTCTAGATAGTTGAATAATCATTTTTCTTGGAGTTTAGCCATCAAATGATCCATTTATCATTGTTGTAATAACTAAGAATACAAAGGGCTAAAGTGTGTTTGGAGTCCCATACAAGGATTTTATTTACCTTCTCAAGTTCTATCATTACATAGTGCTTCGAGGAGAAGTACTTGATATTTGAGCATTGTCTTTGCCTTGTGTAAAGGCTTTGGCAGACTTGGCAGAAGGTTTTATGATTGATTCATGATGTATGGACATGTCTTGAAGAGAACTTGATTTCCAACATTCTTGGGGTTCATTTGGATCTCCTACCTATTCTTGTCCTTCTCTTCTATCTCTTATTCTCTACTTCCTTCTCTCTTTGATCTCCAGTGGATATGACCTTTTGACTAGAACCCCTCCAACATTGGTGAACTTGATGTGAAAGGTCATAGAAAGTAAAGGTAGGATGGGAGAATCTTTAAGCATAGTTTTTAGTGATGTTTTGCAGCAATTAGTACATAATATGAACATGCTTATGTAGGTACATTTATACCAACATGTGATGCATGCTTTTGCTCAAACAAAAACTGTTGTGGTGAATGTTCTATAGGTAGTAGAGCATGAGATGAAGTTGTTTAATGGTAGGAATGTATCTACATATTTTCTTACCTATGCTCAAAATATGGAGTTCTTTGGGTGGCTCGACTTGCATAGAATCGGTATTTTGTAGGGGTCATTGTGCATCTGAAAGCCAGAGTTATTGCATTGTACATGCAAAATTCTAATTGGGTAGCTTTTAAGAAGATGCTCTAGGAAGAATTTTACATTGAAGACACTAGTTTGAATACCCACAAGACTTTTCACGAGTGGGTTCTAAAACCCAATAAGGGTCTTATGCTATAGAGTTATCAAGATAATTTGAAAGTCAGTTTGAGTAGTTAGATCTTGCAGAATAGAAGGCTATTGCAAGTCAATAAATTGAATTGTTTCTAGAAGTGGTAGACCTTGAGCTTCAAGAGAAGCTTGATAATTAATCAGAGGATTAAACTACAAAGACATGGCTTAAAATAGAGTGGAGTCATGTTATGTTGTTTCTACACTGATGAAAAAGCATAGAAGAAGAGAAAGATTGCATATATCTAGCTTGCCCACTATTACAAGAAAAAAAAATTGATGTATCTAGTAAGCGACTTGCTTACATGGCTAACATTATAGAGTTGCATCTATTGTTTCCACAATTAGGGAAGATGTATTAGATGAATTGGTTAAAGGTATGTGGGATCTTCAGTTGAAGGTTGCAAAATTGAATGAGAAAGGATAAGAGGAAAGGGGATGGGTAGCAACCCCTAAACTAGGGAAAAGATATATGTGGTGTGATAGTTTGCAAATCAAAGGAAGGATTGTGATGCTTATCAAGAGGCCTTGGAATGCTAGCTCATCTTTTGGAAAGATGGCAAGATCCATGCACAAGAACCAAGATTGCCTCTTGCTTTGAATTTTTGGAAAGGGAGGTATGAAAAAGTTATTGGAAGACTTTGCTATTTGAAATGCTTATATGGTTGTACATGCTGCTACTTTTGGTCTCTAATTGGATATAATGCTTGGCCAAGTGTGGTTGGTTGCAATATGGACACATTCTTTGCATTCATTTGAAAAGAGGAAGGCTACTAATAGTAAAATGTCTCATGCATGGCAAGATATTCGTGACATGACTAGTTGGGAATCACCAGTACATGCATATTCAGTGTATGCATATTTAGTAAAAGTGCAAAATATGGATGTACTTGTGAAATAGAAATAAAAGACAGATGAAGATAATGTAGGGATATCTAAGAGAGTGACAATAAGAAGTGTGGAGTAACCTAAAACTGCAAATTATCTGCCTTTCAAGCATGTTATAGAAGAGCTAAGATTGGAGCAAAAACAAGATAGCAAACAAGAGGGTAAAAAGGATAAGCAACCGGATACCAACTATAGTCTAATATTCAAATAGCCATGGATCTGAAGATGGTTCTTAAAGAATGAATTTTAAATAGTCGAGTGAAATTCACCTTAGGAGAGGTGCTTGGCATCGCCAAGCAAAAATTTCATGATGAAATCTTTGACATAATTAAGAGGGAGTATCATTTTCTCAGAAATACCACTAGCACATTGCTACCATTTGAAGAGGAAATTGGTTTGTTGGGCATTCACGCTTAATATAAGCATGATGATGCAAGTGTTGGTTTATCAATGGATGATGTTGCTAATTAGAGGGCAGTATGTGGAAAAGAGAAGAAAGTGGCTGAAAATGCATTTTTTTGCATCAATATACATGGTGAAGTAAGGCAGATGAAACAATATTGGGAAGAGACTCCAAGATTTATTCCTTAGAGTCATTACACAAGAAATCACTGGGCAAGGGCTACCACCAAAATGGTAGTGAAAATAGGGGATGAAACTCCTTGTCTTGCTTCGCTTGACCACCACGGGTCTGAGATTAATTTCATTGAGCATGGATTGTATGAGAATGGAGCATGGCCTGTGGACACTGATTATGGTTGGCGTATGAGGGTTGGAGATTGTATTGCTCTATGATCATAATAGTAGGAGAGAGTGACATCCTATAGCTGTGGCTATAGTAAACAAAGAAGCGAGTTGCTATCTTGATTGAAATAAATATAACATTTGGTCCACATCTTGTTGTTGGACAGATTTATGAATGAAGTGTTTGGTTTTTGCAAAAGAAGGCTATGTATAAGAGTCTTCATAGAGCAATGCTCAAGAAGATTTGGTAGCTTTCTATATCAATTTGTGATGATACCTTACATGCAAGAGAAAGCTTAGAAAGCCATGGGGGAGTTTCCTTGATAATTTTCATTACTATTACATTGCTGGAAATCAATGCAAATGGCACAAAATAGGATCATGTACTCCATCTGCATGTTTTGCGAGATGTAAGTGACATGATAGTTGCTTGTCTCACAAGATACTCCAAGGAATCAAGCTACAGAAGGATATCAATCCATAAGAGCTAGTGAGTAGAGATTTCTTGTTGTTACTGATTTTTCCATGGAAGCCCTCAAGTATAAAGAAGAAGGAATCTCTTTTGAAAAAGTAATGACACTTAAACCTCTCTCCATGTCTTGTGAGCGGCTTTCTTGAACTAGGAACCCCTAAAGTTTTACCTCAAGTTGATGACAATTTGCTAAAGATGATCTACATACCTACAACTTGCCCATGGCTCCTATGAGATCCCCAACAAACGCTACTAACACCTTGTGGTACTCCATCACTACTCCTTAAAGATCAATACGTCCCACCTACTATACCTATCTAAATTAAGAAAGAGAAAGAGGAAGGGACAAGGAAACAGAGAATTCCTGTGATAAGACAGATTCTGACTTTGGACTAGATGTTTAAAAGGAGTTAGCATGCCCCTTATTATGGTACAATTGATTATCTGAAGGTCTTGCACAGTTAATACTATGGTGCAGAGCTTACTTTTTGCATTGGCTTCCCTCCCGACAGTGGAAGCGGAAGCGCTGATTGGGAGCTTGTTGCATCCGAGGACCCTAGTTCCCCCTTGCCTCAATCCAGCTATGAGGATTACGGCCTCACAGGTATAGTGCAAAGCAGTCTCAGATCAAGAAGCGCAAGAGCTCGCCGCACAGCAGTTCTTAGCCCCAGCGCGTCTCTACTTTCCCTTCTGACGTCCTGTCCTGGCTGCATCGTTTTGTGCATATAAATGGTTCTTACTCAAACCAAATATACATGAACACATTTGAGCCACTATTGTCATGTACATTTCCTAAGATAATGATGAGATTATGAAACCAATTCTACCAATAACACTTCTATTGAGTGTTATGAAAACAACCATAGTAACAATACTATGGTGGAAACATTCTGTTTTTTATAGCATTCTTTAGCCATATGACCCATTTTACCACAGTAGTGGCATTCAACATTGTTCAATTTGGCCCTATGAAATTTATTTAACCCATAAGTGCCAATGGTTGGAGGTGACTTGTAGCAAATGGTCTAGGGGCATAAAAATTGATGGCTTTGCATGTACCTTTCAGGTTCATCCGGACATGGAGAGAGGTGGTGGATAGGAAGGGGTGATTGCACCTAGTGAATTGGCTATCGCTCATATCCTTTAGGAGCGCTAGGCAAAATGAAGGTAGAAGGCTAGCCCGCATCATTAAGTGGGTCATAGCGCAACTATCATTAGCGTTAGGATCAAAAAAGAGGGGAGGCAAGGTACTTCATGGCTTTGATTTGCTTTATTACTTCTGATCTGATTCACCTTACCCCTTCCCCTTTTAGTCTGAGAAGAATCCTTCCTAGGATGAGGGTTAGAAGGTGTAGTTCTTTCGGCATGGATGGCTACTTGTGAAGGAGCCAAGTATAGAAATTGGGGTTGTATTCCAAATGGGCTTCACGATCTAGGTCGGAGGGTTTAATCTCCACTTGGGTGATGTATGTGAGAACATCAGTTAGGAAGTCGCCTGAGTTGATTCGGCTAGCAATGTGTAACTCTTCTTCTGTCAACAGGCGGTCGAGGTAGGGGTGTCCCTTGATGTGGTCTTCTATAGGGCAACCTCGCAGCATGGTTAAACACTAGATATGATGTCGGTTTGCATTTTGGCCTCTTTGCCATCCACCACGACGTCTTTGGCTCCCCCTGCCTCTAGAGTTACCACGTCCTCCTTCATAGGACTGGTTTTCTTGAGTCTGCTACATAATTTGATTTCTACCACGGCCTTCAGATTGGCCTCCTCTACCTCTGCCTCTACCTCTTCCAACATTTGAGTAGAAGACAGCTTCTTTTGAAGTTCCTCCTAAAGAAGATGCACCACCATTTCTCTGATCCTCAGAAATTAGAAGAGCAATCAAGTCCTCAAAATCAGGAAATCTTTCATGGACGGAAATCGATATTCGGAACTATGCATAATCCTTTCCTAGACCATTCAAGGTCATAGAAACTAAATCATCATCTTTCACTGGCGACCCAATGGAAGCAAGTGCATCTGCAATCTTCTTCACCTTCATGTGGTAGTCATTGATGCTCATACTTTCTCTTTGCACATTGTGCAACTCTTGCTTGAGCTGCATTTTCCTGGCTTGCGTATTTATGCTATACATTTTTGACAAAGTATCCCATGCCTCCTTTGGCATACTTCCATCTTGAATATGCACAATCATAGAGCCTGAAGTGCTGATAGACAGCCAGTACATAACATTCCTGGCTCTCTCATGCCATCCTTTAAATGCCTGCATTTGCTATTGATTGGGAACATCAGGAAGAGCTGGTTCTTCTTCATTTCCTGCAATGAATTTCCAATATCCTTTTCCCATAAGGAAATTCTTCATTCTAAACTTCCATGCTTGGAAGTTGTTCTTGTCAAGCTTTTCAGTGACAATCTATGAAAGAGAATCAGACGCTATTATAGAACACTGCAAAAAATTCTGTCACTGCAAAAAACACAGCTTCAGCCTCACAAGGGCAAATCTGCAAAATTGACGAAAGTGGTATTTGACCACACAGTCACTTCCTAGTGACGATTTTGCATCAATAGGCAACAAGGATGATTCTGTAACTCCCAATGTCTCTACGCACATGCATATGATGCAATTTCTACAGTAACTTTTCACCGATCTGTAGAATAGTGGTCGCACAATAAAAAACAGGGCCTTTTCCTGAGTGCGTGCGGAAAACTTCCCCCTCCAAAACAAGCACCGAAATGGCCTCAAATCAAAAAAACAGGGCAACCATGGCCATAGCATATACTGCCCTCTTGCTACACCGCGAAGGGTCTCTCAATTTGAGACAATGCACTCTTGCACTTTCCAGCTGTGCTACCTGCAGAGACTTGCTCCCAAACTCAAAAAATGAAAGCAACACTGGTCCTTTTACCAGAACACCACGAACTTGGTTTGCTTTCTTGAGCTCCTTACCACGAACCACGCTCTGATACCATGTCAAGATTGTGGGAGAGAAGGAAGGAGTCTCACTTGTAGCTTTCTCACTTACACAATGGGGGTTTGATGATGAGTTGGATATTCCTTCTATTGTTACACCTGGAGTAAGGAAGACCAGGGATGTTTTGAGAGCACCTGGGAGTGAACCTACTTTGCGCAGGTCTACCAGAGCTAGGTATCCTGTGGATAGGCTGAAATATGATGGATTTACAGCCATTCACTATGCATATATGGTCAAAGTGATATAGGAACCAGAACACACTTCTTTTGATCAAGCTATGGAAAAAGAAAAATGGGAGAAAGCCATGGATGAAGAAATGGATGCCTTGGAAGCAAATGCTACATGGAAATTGGTACCTTTGCCTAAAGATAAGAATGCAATTGGTTGTAAGTGGGTTTATAAGGTGAAGCACAATGCAGATGGTTCTGTGAACAGATACAAGGCAAGATTAGTAGTCAAGGGGTATGCACAAACATATGGTATTGATTATGAAGAAACATTCAGTCCGTTTGCAAGGATGGCAACCGTAAGAGCATTCATTGCTATGGCTGCATCAAAGGAATGGTCTTTACATCAGATGGATGTAAAGAATACCTTCTTGCATGGTGATTTGCAAGAAGAGATATATATGGAGCAGCCACCAGGTTATGTGCATGCTGCTCATCCTGAGTTTGTTTGCAGGTTGAAGAAAGCATTGTATGGCTTGAAGCAAGCACCTAGAGCATGGTCTGACAAGATAGGACAGTATCTTGTCACTATTGGCTTTCAGATTTCCAAGGCAGATTTCTCACTTTATGTGAGAAAAACAGAGAAAGGTATTATGCTACTTGTCATTTATGTTGATGATTTGATTATGACAGGTGACAGTGATGAAGATATCCTTCATGTGAAAATGCTATTGAAGCAGAAGTTTGAGATGAAAGATTTGGGAGAGCTGCGTTATTTCTTGGGCATTGAGGTGATTAGATCACCAAGTGGGATATGGCTCTTACAGAGGCAGTATGGATTGGACATGCTGTCCAAATATGGGATGACAGGCTGTAAGCCTATTTCAGTTCCTTTGGAGCAGAATGTGAAGCTGAGCGCAGATGCAGGTGAGCTTCTGGAAGACCCTACTATGTACAGACGCATAGTAGGAAGTTTGATTTATATGACTATTACCAGGCCAGATTTGAGCTACGTTGTTGGATTGGTAAGTTAGTTTATGCAAGCTCCAAGGAAACCGCATTTGGATGCGGCTAGACGCATACTCAGGCATGTGAAGTCCACATTATAGTATGGACTATTTTATGAGACTGGGGTTCAGATACAGTTGCATGGATACACTGATGCTGATTGGGCTGGTAGTATTTCTAATAGATGATCTACCAGTGGATATGTGTTCTCTTTTGGGAGTGTTGCAGTCACTTGGAGCAGCAAGAAACAGCCTACAGCTGCCTTGTCGAGCACAGAGGCTGAGTATAGGGGCGCAGCAATGGCTGCATGTGAGGTAGCTTGGTTGCATAAGCTACTTTATGATATGCATTAGCCTAGAGATGGGCAAGTTGTCATTTATTGTGACAACATGAGTAGTATACACTTGGCAAATAACCCAGTCTATCATGCTAGAACAAAGCACATTGAGGTACATTATCACTATGTGTGGGAGAGGGTTTTACTAGGTCTTATTGATCTAGTTTATGTCAGCATAGAGGATCAGGTAGCTGACATATTCACGAAGGCATTGGGCGCACAGAAGCTGCGCAAGTTCAGAGACCTACTTGGTGTGCAAGAATTGGGATTGAGCTCGAGGGGGAGTGTTGAGATATCGAGCTCCACTTGTGATATGCCAGGGTGACCGTTGTGCATTTATGTCACCGACTTGTTATCTGCAGATGCAGTTGGTACACCGCCCATGAATAATATCTAGATGAAAGCTATCCTTATCTACTCTAGTTCTTAGCTCAGTTAGTATGCCACCTTAGTTAGTTGAGTTTGGTTTGAGACCCATATATAGGGTTCTTCTATTTCTTTGTACTAGAGTTCTTTTTGGCTTTCACAACTAAGAAGAGGAAAACTGTTTTCAGCTTCCACCTTTGTGTGTATTCCCCCATTGTGTAAGTGAGAAAGCTACAATTGAGACTCCTTCCTTCTCTCCCACAATCTTGACATCGAGTCCATCTTACATTCATTTTCTTCTTATTTCAAATCACTACATACAATGATACAACATCTAACAAAAGGCATAGGAATTGACGAGCTAGAATCTCATAGATGTGAGAGAGGCACAAAAAATAACATGATACATGTGTTGCAAAGATTCCTAGTGGCATGCCTAGTACATTTCATGGTAAACCGTAGGTGTAGTCTCAATAAGAACCCCTCTTGATTAGGATGTTCTTATCAATCACACTGACTGCCACTATCCTCAATGAGAGAAAATCATACATGTGCAATTACTAGGCCAATTAGGACTAAAAAATTTAATTGAATATTTCTTACAAACATAAAAAAAGTAGTCACCATACTAAGGTGTTTTGGTCCTGCAGAAGGTTATATGCAAGGACCATCGAGGTGGTTGTGTTTATTCTTCACATGTTGAGATTTAGGGTGATGTGGATGTATTCTAATCTTGGGCCCTTTAGATGAAATAGGCCCCACTCTAGCAATCACAGAGGATATAATTTCTTTTGTTTTATTTCTTTATATATTTTTAGTTTAATCTATGGTGGCAAGTTAATGATGCAACACTATTCATTGGCTTTGGATTTTTGAGAATGAAGGTATTGTAACAAGCTAAATATATTTGATAGCAATAGCCTATGGTCATACTTTCCATGATAATATATATCTAGCTTCAAAATTTGTTTGTTTAATAAATAGGTACCATCAAATATGAAAAAGCTTACTATTTATGATGTGAATTGAATGATTCTATGTAGGTGGTTGAAATAAACAAAGCCATTGCTAGTCCCTTCCTTGAAACTAGGCAAATAGTGGCTTATCGTATGACTATTGATTCTGAAGTTCCTTGGATATAGTCATTATTTTTTCAATATTAATATCTAGAGATTGGTTATGGACATAAACTTAAGGAAGCGACTTTGACTTCTAGAGAGTGAGTACAGAAAATGTCATGACTGAGGCACTGGTGTTATTCTTTGAATGTCGATAAAGAAACCCTTCCCTTGGCTTTAGACATCAGATATACTAGAATATTAAGAAGTAAAGCTATTACAAGAATAAAATGCATATTTAAGATCATTTTCTAGTTTATCAAATTCTCATCCATTAAGTCACCTAGTTTGGAAGACATCCATTGGAGGATTTGTTTGCTCATCATTAGTTATCTAGTGGAGTGGTTAATGTGACCACTAAAGTGAAGCTTAAGA
Source organism: Lygodium microphyllum (assembly GCF_053477565.2). Classification (NCBI taxonomy): domain Eukaryota; kingdom Viridiplantae; phylum Streptophyta; class Polypodiopsida; order Schizaeales; family Lygodiaceae; genus Lygodium; species Lygodium microphyllum. The sequence goes on along the minus strand of NC_141140.1, from coordinate 98,918,358 downwards.
TACAAAATTTCCATATTTCCTAGACTATGAGCACCAAGTATCTTATTTTTTATTCATAAGGAATACCATTTCCATTATCTCCTCCTCAAATGATGGCCTATTAAGGAAGGCATTCAATCAAGAAAGTGATTGTGAGAGCTCTCTCTTGACCGCCAAGACCCACAGACTACTTATTGTTTAAGCATTCCAAGCAAGCTCTAGTGGTTACCTCTCACCTAGCTTACATGCCTCCAAACCTATGAATGTAGTGAGCTTTCCTCGATGCAAAAATGAGTTGCCTCCTCCTTCACACACACCGATAGCTCCATGATCCTAGATGCTAGCTCAAGCATCCTCAAGCCTCCTCCTTCAAGCTCCATCAACCATAGCCGTGCGCGAGCAAGAAAAGAGAAGAGAAGAGAAGAAGAGAAGGGGGAATGGTGAAGAGCTTCACCCTCTTGATTCCTCACTCCCACATGCTCACTCCCTCACCCTCTCAATCTGCCTCTCTCTATACCTATCTCTATATCACACACACACACACACACACACAAATAAGAGAGAAGAAGACAAGGAGAGAGGTCTTTTGTTAGCCACACACCAAAGAATGACCTTCCATTCACTTTTTGAATTTTATATACAAGCCCTAAAATCCCATGGGCACCCATTCCTTTTTACATGGCTGGACTTTGTGGCAAGGTCATTTTTCCTATTTCCCTTTTCTTGCCTCATGCCTTAAGCTACACCCGTCTATTCTTTTACAAATGGCACAAAAGGGAGCTTGGTGCTCTTTTACAAGAGTTTTTTGAGTTTTTTGAGGCACCTTCTATTTAAAATTGTGCTTTTCCCTTAGCTTAGATTTTATTGGCCGCCTCTGCAACTTTTCTATTTTCCTTTTCTTTTTGTCCTTTTTGCTTCATATTTCTACCATTCGAACTGAGGTTAACATTACTCCCCTTCCAGATGGGTGCAAGTCCCATGGCAGTTCACGGTCTTTGTTGTGGAAGGGTGGGGTCTGGGCCAATGGCTCGGGAGGTGATGGAGCCGCATGTGGACTCATTTGATTGGGATGATTTGGTAATGATTTGGATAGAGAACCCAAGGTGTGTCAACTGGATGATAAGGGCCTCCGAAGTTGGTGGTTTGTAGCATCTTGTTGTACCTGGAAAGAGAAAGTGCTTGACCTAAGGGAAGTGTCTACCTTGCCCTGCGGTGCTCTGTGCTCATGTTGGTGGAACAGGGAGTTGGGTCTAACCCTAGGTAAGCCTAGGTGATGTCCCACACTTGAGGACCCATTTTGTGCAAAGGGAGGTGCGGTGTATGTAGCTTAGGTTGACAGGCCTAACCATAGGCGAGTCTTATCTCCTTAGGTATGTCCTACCCTTGGGGTGCCCTAAGCATGAAGTGGGGAGGCAAAAGGGTTAGGGGGTTAGGACCAGAGCCGACCGATCGAGGCCATTGGATGTGCCAAACTTGAGGATCCTTAGGTGCAGTGATTGGGAGCTATGTGCCGCGACTTGCGTTTGGACATGTCACGGGCTCCTTTCATTTTTATTTGTTTACTTTTATTTTTAAAAAAAACTTGTTGAGGTATAGGATTCGGGCAGTCGCTAATTGCTAGTTCTTGTCATCAGAAGGCACAACCGTGATGCCCGCCTCAAGAACCACACAAGAGCCGGTGTTCTGCCCTACGAGCTTCTCCGGCCGACTTCCGCTCCAGGCGTGACTGGACATGGGTGCCTAATAGCATCTCCATTTGAAGATGTATGGATCAGTGGAGTGACTCTAAAAATTTCAACTCTGCATGAAACCCTTAAGATTCAACAAGACCTAGAGAGGGGTGGTGGAGAGGAATGTATGCTTACAGTAAGTGAATTGGCTGTCACTCATATCCTCAAGAATAGCGAGGCAGAAGGAAGGTAGAAGGCTGACTTGCATTATTAGGCGGGTCATCGCACAGCTATCAGTGGCGTTAGGGTAAAAAAAGAGTGGGGGGAGACCATGTTCTACCAGGGTGGGGTCCTGCCTAAGTAAGATTTTTAATAGCCTAAGATAGTTGCATGTGGTAAGGAAGGCAAGATCAGGATAGGACGACAAGTCAGCAATAAACTGGGTCATTGTGGCATCTAGGCTATCGGAGGTGAAAGTGAGGGCTTGGGCTAAGGTGGAAGTACATGGGTTATTATGACGTGAAAGTTGTAACGGCCATGGGTGTTTGCATCAAATTCTAATCCTACCCTACGAGGATATGCCATGAATGTGGGTTTGTTTCTCTCAAAAGGGAGGGTATTACAAAAAGCCATCCATGGCAGCACATTGTCGTCGCAAATACATCTCCACCACAGTAGTTGGCACTCGTATCCAGACATGGACCAAGGCACTTCAAAAACCTTATTTTTCCAGTACTCGGCATCCTCGGTGCCTTAGAGGGTGGGATTCTTCTCTCTGTCTTCCAACCATTGTTGGCTTAGTTGGCTTCCGATGTCGATCACCTCGTCCACTATTTTAGGAGAAGGGACTCTGCGCAAGGCATTGGGGATGAGAAAGCTGAAGTTGAAAGGATGTTTCTCTTTGTCACATCTCTCCCAAACTATGAGCTCCGCATGAAAATTGGTCGGCAGGTCATTTGGGCATGTGGAAGGGGTACAAACAGTTGTGCCATAGGGTTAGCCCTCAATCTTTGTTTGGCTTCTTCCACCATTTTTCTTCTTTTCTCCCTCGGGGTGGTTTTTCTTTCCACAGATTTGTCTGTTGGCTGCCATTGCTCTTCAGAATGGGGTGAAGGGGGTTGTGGGATCACTTCTTCGAGTCTGCCCATGTCAAATTGCAATTCAGCTTCATTTCCTGGGCAATCTTCCTGTTTTACCTCCTCTACAAACCCTAGAGCATCAATCTCCTGGGGGGTTAGGCCCACCAATAACAAGTACCTATGTTGTTCATCACTTGTCTGACTTGCAGAGTTGCAGACTGATGAGACTTGCAGAGTACCAGAACTTGCAAAACTTGAGTGACTTAGAAGACTTGCAGAATAAGTAACTTTGAACTTGAGTAGTTGGGAAGCCTTAGTAAACTTGGTTTACTAAGAAGCTTTTAGCTTCTTAATCAGTCGACGATTTTTAGGACATGAATATATCCTCGGTGGAAATTTTAGCGCCCTGAAGGTCCTGACATCCTCGTTGATCAACAATTTGAAGCTTTTATAAAGCTTCAAATTAGACTAAGCTTTAAAACTTTAGAACTTAAGCTTTTAAGCTTGACAATAGATATTGCTTATCTCTGTAACTCCACGACTTGTATAAGAGGATGTAGGAGTGGTCCTCCGTCGTTGCAAGCTAGTCCTTTGCAATCAGAGGATGGAAACAGAGGTTCTTGACCCCTAGGAATCCACCCGTATCGACCGTTTGCAATGGAATTGACCATAGAGCTCGATCGTTCCAGGAGCTCCGCCTTCGCACAAGATGGGTAGCGATTGGAAGCTCTCGATCTCAGCTTCGCTTGATACCACTGGTGCGCAGATCGGATGCCGTATGCTTGTGTAGTGAATGCCGGAAGGTCCCCCAAGAACAAAAGAACTCTACTTTTTGCACAAAACTCAAGGTAAAAAGCATACACGACATGAACAAGAGACCAATTGGGTGAAATCTCCCCCCATGCCTTGTGTGATCGCTCCACAAAGCATGTATTTTTATGTATTAATCATCTTCAAGCTCAAATAATAGCCCAAATTACAAAATAGCACGCTTTTGGCTTTTGAGTTTGCTTTAGCACAAAATAGAAATAAAGCTAATGGGCGACGCCCAAAGAGTCAGGCATACCCAATACAATGTCCAAGTACAAATAACATAATCGTGCGCCCATGCGCATACAAAATAATAAACAAATATTCAATGCCTCAATAAATAGGCGCGACAAAATATAGGCGCCATGCCTAAGGTATGTGCCCATCAAAATATAAGTGATAACTCGAATACTCGCTATCCTCCAATGCTTTCCTCCGCCACTGCTGCTATCTCTACACATCAACTGAAGCATTCACAATCGTTAGTAAAATCATACGATTAAACCGACGAAAGTGAATACCTAGCAGTCTTCAGCTACATAAATAAATCAACTGGTTAGAAATCAATCCTAACCTTAATTTATTACGAGTGCGCACTCTGAACTCATAAACATTTATTAATTTAATATGCATTTTACAGAATCACCCGCTATGGAATCACCCATGTACACACTAAATTAATGAAATGCTCGAAAAGGATAGGCGTCCCCATCAACTTCTCGCACAAAGAATCCACTTTGTGTATGAGCCCTGGTCAACAAAGTCTACGGAATCCACCATAAAACCTCACAGAATCCACCGTGGCACGGAATCCACCGTGGCACGGAATCCACCGTGAAATATGCCTCCTGGCATCAGGATACCCTATAAAAATTCATTTAATAGCCTTTAGTTCCATATTTTCCTCAAGCCATCAGGGACATGAGCATAACATACACAACCAAACACCCTAAGATATGCAACTATAGGTGACCTTCTATACATCTTCTCGTATGGAGACATGTGATGAGTCAAAGCTGTAGGTGTCCTATTCAAGATATAGATATTAGTATGTACTACCTCAGACTAATAATTCAAGGACATACGCATCTAGTTCATCATTGCCCTTGTTACTTCTTCAATCATCATATTCTTCCTTTCACCCACACTATGTTGTTGTGGTGTACACCTGCATGTAACTTGTGTTTTGATTCCATGGTCTTTCAAAAAGTAAGAGAACTCATTTATGGCTTTAAACTCTAACAATTTTTTTAATGCTTCACTCTTATGTTGTAAAAAGTACACCCATGTTATCGTGTTGAAATTATTAATGAAAGTGATATAGAACTTGCATTTTCCACTCAAAACACCATATTGGGGAATATGGGACTTTCCCATAAGTTTGGGACATGTGGTCAAATCTTTGGATTTGTCATAACTTGAACACTATAACTGTAAATTGGGCGCCCTATAGCTCAATAGATTCCATTTTTCAAGCGCTTTCCAATGATAGGTCACATCTTGTGGTTTCGAGAAACTTATGGGCATGTTATCCGGGTGCCACCTTTTTAGTATTCAAAGAATGGGAATTGGGAGATTCCCAAACTCACTAATATTGTGTTTCAAGAAAACATTATGACATGGACACCAAATGTGTGAGTGTACCATTTCCAAAGGATAACTACTCATTCTCCCCCTCTTCAAAAGTAGGAGTTTGGACTACTTGCCAAATTGATAAGCCTAACATACATGATCATAATTTACATGACCAAACTATGGAAGCCCATGAGCAACCTATCTGGATTGCATCTATTTAAGAATTTGCAAATTCACATTTTTGATTCTTCTATGCAATAGTTGACATATTTATCTTGTCCATGCCCAACCTCAACATACATAGAACTATGTATGATGGGGGTTCTTGCATCCAAAGCAAATAACCTATCTTTCTTTTCACCACAAGCTATGAGTTTGCTAGCTTTTCCATTCTTGAATTTCTCAATGAAGCAAACACACTTGTTAAACCTTATTTGCAACCCTTAATAAACCATTTGACCAATTGAAGCCAAATTTTTAGTGATATTAGGTACATATAAAACATCCCCAAGTCTATTTTATTTCTTATCTCTAGTCACCAAGGGAACATTGCCAATATGCATTATCTTACATAATGTGTCATCTCTTATAGCCACATACTCTTCAATTTTTTACATTTTCTGAAAGGGGTGAGCAATGAAGTGGAAGCAAGAGATATGATGGAAGGACCAAGAGAGAGAGAGAGAGAGAGAGAGAGAATATATGGGAACTCCAATAGTCACAATGTGTGATCGTGGCCTTCCCTTTATTCAAATGTCACTGAACGAATATATAATAAAGTGGCAGTGATGGGCATTTTTCCACCTACAATGTACAAGTGTGTCGGTAACTAATACACAATGCAATTATTGTCAGTTTAACTAACATAACAAAATACAAATGCACATAAGTATAATAAGATAAGTAAAGATGTCATCTCATCCAACACCCATCGAATGCCCATCAACTTTCTAAGGAAGGCACGACGCTCCACTGAGAGACTTAGTGAGTAGATATGTAGGATTTTGGTCAGTTGAAACTCAATGGACTTGTCCTTATTAATAACCTCCCAAATAAAGTAGTAATGCATCCCAATGTTCTTGGTCTTCACATGGAAGACTGGATTCTGGGCCAAGTGAATAACACTCATGGAATCCAAATGAAATGTGGGGATCTCATTAGTAATGCCAACGTCTGCCACCAATCATCCTGATTAGAGAGCCTCCTTGCAAGCCTCACTGGGGCTGCAATATACTAGGTGTCATGCAATCTTTAGTCTATGGTGTGAAAATGAAAAAATTTGAGTGCCTTATAGGTAGGCACAACTTATCTTTGTAGGGTCATATGACATGATGATGCAACACTTGGGTCTTCAAATGTTTTGATATACACTATGATAAGTATTATGGTATATGACATGAGATAGAGAGTACAAAGTCACTAAGTGACTCAATAATCATTTGATCAACAAGAATGAGAAAAGTGTGAAGAAAAGGAGGCTATTTTCATAAAACATTAGTGTAAATAGGTTGAGGGGCTGCCTGCTCCGATCGACACTTGGATAGAGGAAAGGATCTCATGCAAAGCGAGTGTGAGACAAGGAGAAAGAGCCCTCACAAGTGGGAAAGGAGGAGGATACCTAGAGCATGATTTTGGAGAGGGGAAGAGAGCTTTTGTGCAAATTGAAGTGGATTGTTTTGAATAGAAAAAATAGGGCTAAAAGCAACCATAACACTTCAAGGTTCAATTTTTAAGCTTTGGAAGAGTTTTATCACTTAAATCTAGGCCCCATACCTTAGGAGAGCCATCTCTAACCATCAAAGAGAAGTTTAAATACATGAAAGCTCTTATTGAGGATTGTTATAATCCATTATCCGTTGTCTAAAATAGGGTAGCAAGTTTCCATAAGCCAATCAAGGCTTCTGCATGGTGCTTTAGGAGATCTAATGCTTGGAGAACGATTTGAAGTAGTAGTAGAAGTTGTCTAGATAGTTGAATAATCATTTTTCTTGGAGTTTAGCCATCAAATGATCCATTTATGATGCCAGGAGGCATATTCCACGGTGGATTCCGTGAGGTTTTACGGTGGATTCCGTAAAACTTAGATGACCGGGGCTCATACGCAAAGAGGATTCTTTGTGCGAGAAGTTGATGGGGACGCCTGTCCTTTTCGGGCGTTTCATTAATTTAGTGTGTACATGGGTGATTCCATAGCGGGTGATTCCGCAAAATGCATATTAAATTAATAAACGTTTATGAGTTTAGAGTGCGCACTCGTAATAAATTAAGGTTAGGATTTATTTCTAACCAGTTGATTTATTTATGTAGCTGAAGACTGCTAGGTATTCACTTTTGTCGGTTTAATTGTGTTATTTTACTAACGATTGTGAATGCTTCAGTTGATGTGTAGAGATAGCAGCAGTGCGGAGGAAAGCATTGGAGTCTAGCGGGTTTTCGACCTTTGGACTATATTTTGATAGGCGCCACGCCTATATTTTGTTATGTCTATAGAGACATCGATTATTTATTATTATTTTGTATGCGCTTATGCGCCTGGATATGTTATTTCTATTTGGACATTGAGATTGGGCGTGCCAGACACTATGGGCACCGTCCATTAGCTTTATTTTCTTATTTTTGGTAGAAAGCAAACTCAAAAGCTAAAAGCTTGTCATATTTTTGTAATTGGGCTATTTTTGAGCATAAAGATTGGAAATATACATTAAATACATGCTTTATGAAGCGCTCACACAAGGCATGGGGGAGATTGAACCCAATTTGTCTCTTGTCTCATGTCGTGCTTGCTTTTACATGGGTTTTTGTGCTAAAAAGTAGAGTACTTTGTTCTTGGGGACCTTCCGGGATTCACCACGTGAGCTATCTGCGTCCGATCTGCGCACCAGTGGTATCAGAGCGGAGCAGAGATCAAGGGCTTCCAATCGCTACCAATCTCGGGCGAAGGCGGAGCTCCAGGAACAAACGGCCTCTACAGTCAATCTCGTCGCGAACCGTCGATACAGGCAGACTTCTGGCGATCAAGAACCCCTATTTCCACTGTCAGATCACGAAGGACCACTCTCTGTCGGCGGAGGACCACTCAAACACTTCCTTCATGAAGTCGTGGAGTTACAGATAAGATCTTTCCTAATCAAGTTTAGTTTGAGCTTAAAGCTTAGTCTTAAGCTTAAGAAACTTTAAAAAGCTTCAAATCGTCAATCGACTGGCAAGAAGACACCTCCGAAATTTCCGCACTGTGAAAAAACGCCCCCCCCCCCTCACGATCAAAAAAACGGCGGACTTACTTAAGCTTATTAGCTTAAGCTTAACTAATTAAGCTTAAGTCCTACTATACTCTGCAAGTTCTACTGGGCAGACAAGTCGGCAAACTCTCGGTCACGCACATCAGAAGTCAAGTTTCGCAAGTCGACACTAATCAAGTCCTGCAAGTTCTGCAAGTCGGCTAAGTTCAGCAAGTTCACAACCCTGCAAGTCTGTTAAGTCTGCAACTCTGCAAGTCAGACTAAATCAGAACTGACTAACGCTCGAAACTCATAGAAGACTTGTTCGTTTGCAAAAACTCTGAACTGGAAAGTTGTTCGCAGCAAGCTGTTTTACCTATCTGCAAGTTCGTTGAAGTACTTTCAGCAAACGGAGACAGAAATATTTCAGAATTTCTGAAAATTGAAGAAGAAAATACCCAAAAATACATAGCCTTGTAATCCCAAAATTTGAGCTACGCTCATCCCGCTAACTGATTTTGAGTGAGAAAGGTTTGTTGAGTTTTACAGGATGACTACCCCACATATGGATGATCCTATGGCTGAAGACGATCTACCCGAGCCTACTATGGAGCAAAAGCTGGATCTTATCATGCTGCAATTGGACGAAGAGCGAAGAGCTAGGCAAGCCTTGCAAGCGCAATTGACAAAGCTACAAGGAGCGTCCACTGATAAAGAAGAACCTCAAGCTGAAGATCTGATTCGCCGTACCATCGACGCTACTCTTGAAGCACAAACCATTCGCAAGGAATCCAAGATAAGTAAACGAAGTTTCAAGTTTCGTACTTTCAATGGCATAAGAAAAGGAAAGACTGTTTTATCATTCATTAGCCAGTTTGATGACTATTTCCATGAGGAAACTTATCCTGAGAAAGATAAAATCAAGTGTGTTACTAATCATCTGATAGATAGAGCATCACTTTGGTGGACTGTAGTCCGCAAGAGCATAGAATGTCCTGCTACATGGGAAGATTTCAAGAAGAAGTTCATGCAAAATTTTCTACCACCGCAATTTCATGAGAAGGCTATCAAGCAATGGGATTTACTTCAACAACGCGATCGTGAGCCTATTCCACAGTATACAGAGCGTTTTTGGAATGCACTCCTACAGCTACACATGCTTGAAGACGTACCAGAGACGACCCATAAGCGGAAGTACATGTCTGGACTTCTTGGACATTACTACGCTGAGGTGAATATGTTCAAGCCTGCTACCCTTGAAGATGCCATCTCCTTAGCTCACGACACTGAAGATAAGTTACGTGGAAGAGATCGACGACCACAGCCATTCCAAGCAAACGGTAATTATGGATCTAAACAATTCAATTCAAATTTCAGAAGGTTTAATCCAGGTCGTTTTTCATCACCATCTTTCCGCAAGAATTGGCCTAAACCACCTGCATTACCATCCACTGTCAATCCAAATCCTAAGCCTATCCAACAAGCAAATCCAAATATACCCAGACTCCCAGCCATTGCAAATAATGTGACCAAAGCCAAGCCCATCGTATGCTACAAGTGTCACCAGCCAGGCCATCTCGCAGCAAATTGTCATTCAAAGAAGCCATTAGCACATATCAACTACCTTGGAGCTATGGACGAGGACGAGCATGAGGATATGCCGGACTTCACTGAAGAAGAAGATGATCCTACTACTACTTCCGACACTTTACCAGGTATGCCTACTTTACATTCATTGTTGACTATGAAATGTATGGTGCATGGAAAAGAAAGAACTGTATTGCATGATGATGGTAGTACGCATGACTTTATTTCAGCAAAATTGGTAAAGGAATTAAAATTGCATACAGTACCTACGCATTATCGCATAAAAGCTGCATTTTTAGGAACTAGGTACAATGGCACACAAGAAGTTCAAGATTTAGAAATTCAAATTGGTCCATATATTGAAAGAAGAAATTTCTTAGTTGTCCCATTACAATCTAGCGACATTATTCTAGGAATGCCATGGAGACACCAACATAATCCCAATATAGATTATTCCACACACACAATGAATATTAATTTTCAAGGAAAATCTATTACATTATTTGGTATGCATGCATTTCATATGTTTCCACTGCTTTCGCATACTCAAGCAAAACGTGCACTACGCAAGAATACTAAATCATATCTCATTTGGGTGAATGAATTACACGCAAAGGAAAATCATATGCACCCTAGGCATAAGGAATTTCTTGCATATTTTAAGGATTGTTTTGCAGAAGACCTACCACCAGGTTTACCTTCATCACGTCCAGAAGACCATAAGATTGACCTAATACCTGGCACACAACCACCTTGCAAAGCCCCATATAGGCACAATCAAATAGAGCAAAAAGAAATCCAGACTCAAGTTGAAGAATTACTAAATAGAGGTTTAATTCGACCTAGCAGTTCCCCATTCGGTGCACCTGTGCTCTTAGTCAAGAAAAAGAATAATACTTATCGGATGTGTATTGACTACCGAGCATTAAACAAGATCACTGTAAAGAATAGGTATCCTATACCTAGAGTTGATAACCTTATGGACAAACTGCAAGGATCTTCTATATTTAGTAAAATTGACCTTAAATCTGGATATCATCAGGTGAGGTTAGATAGATCCGACATATTTAAGACTGCATTCAGGACACAGTTTGGCCATTACGAATTCTTAGTTATGCCATTCGGATTAACTAATGCACCTGCCACTTTCAGTAGAATGATGAACCGTATTTTTCTAAAATATAAGTATTGTGTGATTGTTTTCTTTGATGATATTTTAGTGTTCAGTCAAAGTGAAAAAGAGCATTATGAGCATTTATCATTAGTTTTTCAATTACTGAAAGAAAATCAATTATTTGCAAATCCTGAAAAGAGTGAATTCTTTAAGATAGAAATAGAATATCTAGGTCATATTGTATCAAAAGAAGGAATAAAAGTTGATCCTAAGAAAATTGACGCAATATTGCATTGGCCTATTCCTGAAAATGTACATGAATTACGCTCATTCCTTGGTCTTGCTAGTTTCTATAGGAAGTTTGTACGTAATTTCTCATTACTTGCTTTACCATTGACCAAACTTCTTAAGAAAGGCATTGTTTATCAATGGACCGAAAACCAGCAGAAATCCTTTGATTTACTCAAACGTGCATTGACCAATGCCCCTGTCCTACAACTGCCTGACTTTAATAGACCATTCTTTCTAGTTGTGACTGATGCTAGCGGATCAGGAATAGGAGCCGTGCTAATGCAAGACAACCATCCAATAGCATATTCTAGTTCTAAGCTGAAACCCTCTGAGCTCAAATATTCCACTTATGACAAGGAACTCTTAGCAGTTGTACAAGCATTAAAACAATGGAAGCATTATTTAATGGGTTCAGAATTCATGATAAAGACCGACCAGCAAAGCATTAGACATCTACTTAGCCAACCCCAAATTTCTGACCGCCATATCAAATGGGCTTCATTCATTCAAAGTTTCCATCCTATCATTCAATACCAACCTGGAAAAGAAAATGTAGTTGCTGATGCATTGAGTAGAAGACCTGCAATTCATAACATTTCTATCATATCTTTTGATTCTTTGATTGCTATGAAAGACACATATCACCAGGATATTACTTTTCATTCTGATTGGCAAAAATTAGTTCAAAATAATTTCATTCCTGTTGATTCATTGTCATATAATGATGGATTCATGTTCTTTGAAAAGAGACTGTGTGTTACTATTCCATTCCGATCTTTTGTTTTAAATGAAATTCATTGTCCCCCATATCAAGGTCATAGAGGTATCATTTCTACATTACGCATGTTAACTGAAGATTTTTATTGGCCGCATATGGATGCAGATGTGTCTAATTTTGTTTCTGAATGTTTGATTTGTCAAAGAATAAAAAGACATCATGGTAAACAGTATGGGTTATTAATGCCTTTAACTATTCCATCTAAACCTTGGGAACATATATCTATGGATTTCATTACTGGCTTACCAAATACTAAATCTAACCATGACATGATTTGGACAATTGTAGATAGATTTAGTAAGCAAGCATATTTCATTGCATTTAAGAAAACTTTAACAGCATCACAAGCAGCACAGTTATTTTTGAAAACTGTTTTTACTAACCATGGATTGCCGAAAGTGATTATTTCAGATAGAGATTCTAGATTTTGTAATAATTTCTGGATTACACTGTTTGCAAATCTAGGCACAAAGATTGATTTTTCATCTGCATTTCATCCAGAAACAAATGGACAAACAGAAGCCACAAATAGCACCATTCTAGATCTTTTACGTGCATACACTATCTCTAAACCTCAGACATGGGATACTCACTTACATTTATTACAGTTTGCTTACAATAATACACCGCACACATCTACAAAGAAAGCACCTTTTGAAGTTATTTATGGACATAGATTATCTACACCTGTTGCATCTTTGTCTAATAGAATACAAAGTGCCGATGATATTGCTGTTATGCATAACACTATTTTTGATGAAGTAAAGGATATGATTGCTAAAGCCCAACAATCATATACCAAACAAGCCAACAAGAAAAGACAAGCCATGAATTTCAAAGTTGATGACTATGTTTGGCTTAGAATAGAAAAGCGTAGACTGCAAAGTGTAGATAGACATCCAGTTGTTAAATTAGCCCCTAGATTCTACGGACCATTTAGAATCATTCATAAGATTAATGACAATGCATTCAAGTTAGAACTGCCATCACATTGGAAAATTCATAATACATTTCATATTAGTTTATTGAGACCATTTAGAGGACAATTACCTATCCACCTTGTCTATGAAAACCCACCTTTACTAGAAGAAGAGACTGAAATACTTGAACCAGAAGCCATCATAGACACTGATTACATGACCACTAGAACTGGCCGAAGGTATTCTAGATATCTAGTGAAATTTAAGAACCATCCTGTAGAAGAAGCACAATGGATGCACGCTAGAGACCTAAATGCTTTCCCCACTCTGTTAGCTCCACATTGAGCTAATAGCAATTGAGGTCAATTGCTATCCCACCCCGGGGGTATGATGCCAGGAGGCATATTCCACGGTGGATTCCGTGAGGTTTTACGGTGGATTCCGTAAAACTTAGATGACCGGGGCTCATACGCAAAGAGGATTCTTTGTGCGAGAAGTTGATGGGGACGCCTGTCCTTTCGGGCGTTTCATTAATTTAGTGTGTACATGGGTGATTCCATAGCGGGTGATTCCGCAAAATGCATATTAAATTAATAAACGTTTATGAGTTTAGAGTGCGCACTCGTAATAAATTAAGGTTAGGATTTATTTCTAACCAGTTGATTTATTTATGTAGCTGAAGACTGCTAGGTATTCACTTTTGTCGGTTTAATTGTGTTATTTTACTAACGATTGTGAATGCTTCAGTTGATGTGTAGAGATAGCAGCAGTGCGGAGGAAAGCATTGGAGTCTAGCGGGTTTTCGACCTTTGGACTATATTTTGATAGGCGCCACGCCTATATTTTGTTATGTCTATAGAGACATCGATTATTTATTATTATTTTGTATGCGCTTATGCGCCTGGATATGTTATTTCTATTTGGACATTGAGATTGGGCGTGCCAGACACTATGGGCACCGTCCATTAGCTTTATTTTCTTATTTTTGGTAGAAAGCAAACTCAAAAGCTAAAAGCTTGTCATATTTTTGTAATTGGGCTATTTTTGAGCATAAAGATTGGAAATATACATTAAATACATGCTTTGTGAAGCGCTCACACAAGGCATGGGGGAGATTGAACCCAATTTGTCTCTTGTCTCATGTCGTGCTTGCTTTTACATGGGTTTTTGTGCTAAAAAGTAGAGTACTTTGTTCTTGGGGACCTTCCGGGATTCACCACGTGAGCTATCTGCGTCCGATCTGCGCACCAATTTATCATTGTTATAATAACTAAGAATACAAAGGGCTAAAGTGTGTTTGGAGTCCTATACAAGGATTTTATTTACCTTCTCAAGTTCTATCATTACATAGTGCTTCGAGGAGAAGTACTTGATATTTGAGCGTTGTCTTTGCCTTGTGTAAAGGCTTTGGCAGACTTGGCAGAAGGTTTTATGATTGATTCATGATGTATGGACATGTCTTGAAGAGAACTTGATTTCCAACATTCTTGGGGTTCATTTGGATCTCCTACCTATTCTTGTCCTTCTCTTCTATCTCTTATTCTCTACTTCCTTCTCTCTTTGATCTCCAGTGGATATGACCTTTTGACTAGAACCCCTCCAACATTGGTGAACTTGATGTGAAAGGTCATAGAAAGTAAAGGTAGGATGGGAGAATCTTTAAGCATAGTTTTTAGTGATGTTTTGTATATATTTGCTCCTTCACTATTTTTTCCTTGTTCTTTGACAACATCCAAGGTGCATGGGGTAGCTCAATCTTTCCTCTGGGTCCAATGCGTGGCCAGGCTCATTCCATGCGACCAATGTTACGTAAATCCTCCCTTACATTAACTGAATCACAAGCCCCTATCAAGTGATCCCATAATGTAGATACAACATTTTTGAATATGTGCATGGGGTCCAACAGGTGATTGATCTTGAGTTCACATTTGTACGGAAGACGATAAAATATAGAGAACCTAACAAACAAACAATATATTATGTAACCAATTCATCATGCTAAATACTTTAAAGTCAATCGAGAGAAATGCACTTATTACCGACTCATGCCGAGTGGAGGGTGGCTGTCGGCATTAATCCATCTCTCCTTCCAATCTCGAATGGTTAGAGATTGTGGAGTCATTCCATTATTAGGGAGAACATATTTGGGATGGTCAATAGGAAGAAATCGATGATGATTGTCGTAGATAACCTTCTTTAAACGTGCCGGCCTAGAGGAAACTAGAGAGGGACCACAAATAGGACATGCATGATATCCTGATGTGGTTAAACCTGAAAAAACAAGTGAATTAATAAAATGCAATTGATTCAAGTCTTGAATTTCAAATATAGAGTTATATACATGTACCTGAACACTCTTCATATCCTGGAAAGTCATGCATGGTCCACAACAACATGGCCTTCAATGTGAAATCTCTAGAGGATGCAGATGCACTTGTATCTTGTACCTCAATACCTTCCCATAACATTTCTAACTCTTCAATCAAAGGCTCTAAGTAAATGTCCATGTTTTTTACCTTGTGTTTTCCAAGAATTAGAAGGGACAACATTACATGTCCCTTTTTAATTGCCATGGATGGAGGAATATTATAGTTCACCAATACCACTGGCCATACACTGTATGATGTGCTTTCGATGCCAAATGGATTGATTCCATCCATACCTAAACCAAATCTCAAATTTCTTGGCTCTTCTTTGAAAACGAGCAACAAATTATCTATATGTTGCCATGTCGATGTGTCTACAGGGATCCTCCATTTTCCATCACTTGAACGATGACTAGCATGCCATGACATGAGCTTTCCAATAGACTTACACTTGAACATAAGTTTTATACGTGGAACAATCGGAAAATGTCGCAAAACCTTACGAGGCACATCCATTGACTTCATCTCCACTTCGTATCTTGATTTGTCACAAATAGAACACTCTCGTGAGAACTCATGAATCCCACGAAATAAGACACAATCATTGACACATGCATGGATCTTGACATAATCGAGGCCTCCCAGAGATGTCAAGCAATGTCTTGCTTGCTCTCTCTTAGTTGGCAATTTGTTTCCTTTTGGAAGCATTTGTGATAATAACCTACATATATTTTTAAAAGTGAGTTAAAAAACCACCAACATATATTTCTCTCTGATTTTAAAATAGAATAATTAATATTATGATTCATAAGCCAAACTGAATTGATACCTACTTCAATAACGCATCCAAACTAACATTACTCCATCCATAAATTGTTTGCAAGTTAAGTATCTCGAGGGACGCATGAAGAACGGAGTACGTACAACCTTCATACAATGGACTAGATGATGCTACATATAGTGGATCATCTGGCTTTGTAAGGTGACCTTCTCCCTGAACCGGTTGCAAAAATACATGGTGTACCATGTTGTCCAAAATCTCATCCTCTACGACTTGATGGGGCATTTCATGAGGGCTACTATCATGGTCATCAGTCTCTACTCTTCTTGAAGACTCTGCCTCCTCGCGTCGACGTTTTGCAGCCTCTCGATGCCCGGGAGGGAGCATTTGAGGATGTGGACCGCATCTTGCTCAACCACAAAAGGGAGTTTCATGTACGTTGATATATAATTCCCATAACATAGACTAGCAATCTTAGTGGTAAAAAAAACAATTAATATCGGTGATTTTTCTCAGTCCCATTCTCCATACAAGCTGAGGTGTGACATTGCAATTCGACGTGCTCGAAAAATATACCCTCGACAACGATCACACATGCATTTAATATTTCATCGTAGCCATGCATCTCGATTATGAAGACGCAATGTTTCATCCTCACTTGAGAATGTGCTCATTGACTCATCAGCATGCACCGCACTAGGTAATGACGACGACATGATTAAACCTAATTCATGACAATATCAAAATATTTGTCATTCATATGTTTACATAAAAACTTAAAGCTAGCGTATTAATTATTCTAAGATCTCAATTTTAAATACAAAAAAATCATCATAAATACATTAAAACTTATGATAAGAATTCACTATCAAAAGTTATCTTAAAGACAAAAAATTATGATAAAGCCTAAATGCACATCTATATCCGTGTTTACGTACGCGTCTATATTAGCGTCTACTTGCGCGTCTATGTTCGCGTCTATAGTCGCGTCTACATGAACAATAGATGCGCATATACATGCAAAAATAGACGCACATGTCAAAGTTCAAACCATACTTAAATCATTTCTTTTCAAACTGCGCCTTTCCTTTCCTGCGTTTTTTGTGGTTCTGAAGCTTGATTTTAGCCGACATGTAGTCTCTTCATGCCTCACCTCCTCATGACTCACCTCTTCTTTCATTTCGAATACACAAGAAGGGAAAAAGGAAAGCCAAGGAGAGGAAGAAAGAGAGAACAAGAGAGGAGAACAAGAAGAAGCAGTAAGCAAGCATCAAGGGAGGGTAACTTACCAAGGAGAGGAAGAAGGAGAAGGAAGAAGCGCCACCACCCGCCACACCAAACACCCAAGGTGACTCTCTCTCTCTCTCTCTCTCTCTCTCTCTCTCTCTCTCTTTCTCTTTGTTTCTCTCTTTCTCTCTCTGCTCTGTCTGTGTATTTAGGATTTATGATTCCATTATGTATTGCATTTTGTAAATCATCAATGGCGGTCGTCGGCCTAAAATGAGCCGACTGAGCGCGTCTGATAGCACGTCTACATTTTCAGTGTAGACACAGGTATAGCCGCAAAAAAATATTTCCTCTCATTGCGTCTGAGGGCGCGTCTTAGAGCGCGTGTGCTGGTGCGTGTGCAGGTCAATCTACACACGATGATACACGCGTACGTAGATTGACCTAGAATTTGCGTCTGACAGCGCGTTCTGTACTGCATCTCAGATGCGAATATAGACGCGCTGAACAGAAGGTTGACTTTGGGAGCGCATCTGAGAGCGCATCTAACCTGCAATTTAGACGCGGTTATACATGCGCCAGCTCTCCCAGCTCTGATAAAAAACAATATATTTTTGCAATGATGAATGTGACCAATCCCATGTTTGTGTTTATTAGTTTTCTTGTTTATGAGAAGCATTAGCACTTGAGTTTTATGCTCAATGTCTAAAAAAGCCTCTTTGAAAATGTAGGTAATATATGATTTTTTGTATGCAAACAAATTTGTCTTTTTTCTGTGTTTTTTTTGCAGATGTCATATCCTGGTTCATCTAGCAATGACCCGAATTTGGATCGCATGAATGATATATTGGCCTCGTTTGGCAAGGGGGTCAATGTATTTTTTGGAGGTTTTCCTAGTAGGAAAGACTTCATGGGAGAGATGACCAGACACCTTGGCAGCTCTCCCACAGCGGACAAGGTGTTTAGTGTCATGTTTGGAACGCCTCTGACGTCTTTGCCTGGCACTACTTTCAAAACTCCACATGCAGGTACTCCACATGCAGGTACTCCATATGCAGGTACTCCACGCGCATCACCTGTACGTGCATCATCTGAAGCACAAGCATCTGCAAAAGCACGTGCATCCAGCGAGGCAGAGGGTAGTCGACAGAGAGGGAGGAGGGAGAGTTGAGGGGGAGGACGAGGCTTGTGTGGGGGTTGCCTAGGAGGTGGCGAGCGATCACCCTCACCAGTAGATCACGTAGAGGAGCTTGTATGGCAGTACTATAGAGTTACAGATGCTGGTGGCATCTTCCATGATGATGAAGGAAGGGATGTAATGGCGTACATGAGTGTCGTGCATGCGACGTATAAAGATTGTTTCATTGCCTTCAAAAATCAGAAAAGCGGCTTGTGCCAGGAGGTGTTGAGGGCAGTCCATAGGAGGTACCCAATTCCTGAGGGTCAGCGATTCTCGGATGATTGGGGACGCACAAAAGTGAGGGATATGCTTCACAGCAAAAGATCCCACCTCATGACACGCGCCACGGACTCACTGCAGAGGCAGGAGGAGGGGCGTGGAGCCTATAGCCAACCACCTATGTGCCATCGCATAGAGTGGAAGAAAGCCAAGAAGAAAGCAGCAGAGAAAGTGAAGAGTCGCCAGCACGCAGAGGCGCGACGGATCCAAATGGAAACCATGGGATTGTCGCATTACGGATCAGACGGAAGAGAGTCATGGGAGGCAAAGTTTGTAAGTATATTTTGATTTCTAGTTTTTTAAAATTTATATTTCTTTCAATTCTTTATATAATTTATTCTAATATATTGTGACTCATAATTATTTGTATATATCATAATTGTTTTGCAGACTACTGTCGTTGGTAGGATACCTACTCCTAGAGAGGTAGGTTACCATCGAGGCCATAACCGCGCAGCCACATGGCTTCACTTCTATGAGGAGGGTCTCATCACTGAGGACCAATACAACCGGGCCATGAGGATTCGATAGCCATAGGAGGTATGTTTTTCTTACTTTCCTATTAAAAGTATAGCTAATTATAACTTTTTCTCCACCATGTCTATGTAAGCAACCTTGATCTTTTGTGTGTGTAGGCGAACCCGGATGTGGAGCATAGCGAGGAGGGGGATAGCGACGCTAGTAGCCATGGTGGTACTAGCGAAGATGTTTCTTCTTCAGATTCGTAGAGGAGCACCATACCTCCTCATGAGGCCTTGTTTTCTTGTATATGTATGATCCATCTTTGAGCCTACTGCTTGCGGCCACGCTTTAGGTCGCAAGCGCTTAAACTTCCCATGTAAATGCTTTTGATCTATAATGAATACATGGACTTTTATTTTCAATTCTCGTGCCCGTAAGATACATTGTCTTTTTCCCAAATGCACAATCTGATGTATGGGAGGGGGAAAAAAAAACCAGAGAGCATGTGGTTGGAACCACGTGCTCTCTGGTTTTTTTTTTCGGTTCTGTTTTGCACGTCTATCCACGCATCTAAATTGCAGAAAATGCGCGTTTATATGCGCGTCTACAATGCAGAGTACACACGCTTATACACGCGCTCCATAATTCAAATTTAAAAAAGAAATTAAATATCTTTTTTAAAAAAATGGGATTTTTTGTTTTCCGTTCGCGTCTACCAGTGCTTGTAAAAGCGCGTCTATAAGCGTGTCTATATGCCCGTCTAACTGCCAAATAGACGCGCTAATAGACGCATAAAATGAATTAAATAAATAGCAATTTTTGTTTATTATGCGCATGTATTCACGTGTATATATGTGCGTCTATTTTTGCGTGTAAATTCGTTCATACATGCGATTATAGACGCAAAATGGTAGACGTGCAAATAGACGGGCAGATAGACGCGCCCGTAAGATTTTCTCTATATTCAAAAATCGCGTCTAAAAGTGCATCTATGAGGCCTTTTTGTTGTAGTGAAATCAGTCCCCAAAAACTCAACCAAAACAAGGGCAAAATAGGAGGGAATACTAAAGTGTAGAGCCATTGACAGACTACAAGCAATAGACTTTCAAAGTACAATGTTTACTCTCCAAGTCAATGTTGAGAACTGTGATTATAGTAATGTTGAAATAAAGATAGTTGTATATGTCAATCTAATTGTGGTAAATAGCCACGAAAGCAAGCTTCCACTACCAAGGATTCCATGGCATGATGTGCTTCGATTAGAGCAAATTGCATGTGAGATAGAGATGATTCTATGTTCCTTTTCTACGATCAAGGTATGTCTATGAGATACATTGACATTTGTGCTTCTTTGGAGATGGTATCTAGAGTGAAAGTGGCTATCCCAACTAGATTTCTAGAGGTTCTTTTGAGATGTTGGCAATATGGTAATGATAAAGATTCTTTGGTGGCTATGGTTCTAAGGTCACATTGTGGTCATCTTGAGGTTATTCTAGGGTTGCTAGCGAATGGTGGACCTCTAAGGTATGCCTATGAGCTACATTGACATTAATGCTTCTTTGAAGATGGTGTCTAGAGTGGAAGTAGCTATCTCAAGTAGCTTTCTAGAGGCTCTTCTAAGATGTTGGTAATATGGTGATGATAAAGTTTATTGGGTGGCTATGGTGGCAAGGGTACATTGTGGTCATCTTGAGGTTCTTCCAGGGTGTTAGGGCAGATGGGAGATGGTGGACATCTAAGAATATTTTCCATTTCATTGCATACAGTTTTGTACTTTCCACCCCTAATTTGAGAGGCAGTGTTAGCATTATACATCCCACCGTGGTCCATGCATATTCATGGTCTTTGTGTTCTGGCTTAACTGGTTCCCAAGAAATCATGTTTCCTCTTTAGACACTCTCATTTGGCTATATTGGATTATATTGGGCTTTTGCTTACTTTTAGCCAACTTATATTAGGATTGGTATTGGCTTAAGATGTTTTAGTTCAAACTTGATATGGAAGTCATATTTGTAGAGGTGATTTCAATATGGTAACTTTGCTTGATATTTTTACTACAAGGATATGGAGGTATAGCGATGCCATTTTGTGACGAAAAATAGTGGAGTCGCTATTTGCGTCACTATTAGCATCGCAAATGCGATGCAAATAGCGACGGTACTCAAAGGAAAAAAACGCGAGCCAAAACCCGAGCACGTTATTTTGCGCGCATACACGAAAAAGAGAGCGAGAGGGAGAGCGAAAGAGAGAGTGAACATCTTGCATTTGAGAGGGAGAGGGAGAGAAAGAGAGAAAGAGGGAGAAGGAAAGATTTTCACCACTGCCGCCGCCGTTCGTGAAGAAGAGAAGGAAGCATACGGAGGGCGAAGAGAAGCCGTTGTCGCAAAGAAGAGAAGGAAGCATACGGAGGGCAAAGAGGAGCCACCGAACCCTTCTTCGAGCCTTTACAGTGAGTGCATTGTTCCTTCTTGCTTTGTTTTTGTGTTTTCTCTTTCTCTTTCACTTGTTTTTGTTAAAATTCATGTGTATTGAGAGAGGGAGAGGAAATGAGAGAGAAAGAGAGGGAGAGGGAGGGAGAAGAAATAAGAGAGGGAGAGGAGGAGGGAGAGGGAGGGAGGGAGAGGAAAGAAAGGGAGAGGGAGAGGAAGAGAGGGAAACATTAAACATAATAGGGAAAGAGAGAAAGAGAGGGAGAGGGAGGGAGAGGAAATGAGAGAGGGAGAGGGAGAGGGAGGGTGAGGAAAGAGAGGGAAACATTAAACATAATAGGGAAAGAGAGAAAGAGAGGGAGAGGAAGGAAGAGGAAATGAGAGAGGAAGAGAAAGAGGGAAAAAAAATTAAACATAATAGGGAAAGGAAGAAAAAGAGGGAGAGGGTAGAGGGAGGAAGAGGAAATGAGGGGGGGAGAGGAAGAGAGAAAAGGAAATGAGAGAGGAAGAGGAAGAGAGAAAAAGAAAGAAGGAACGAGAGAAAGAGGGAAAAAGCATTAAACGTAATAGGGAAAGAGAGAAAGAGGGAGAGGGAGGGAGAGGAAATGAGAGAGGGAGAGGAAGAGAGAAAAGGAAATGCGAGAAGGAGAGGAGACAAGAGAAAAAACATTAAACATAATAGGGAAAGAGAGAAAGAGAGGGAGAGAAAGGAAATGAGAGAGGGAGAGGAAGAGAGAAAAGGAAAGAAAGAACGAGAGAGAGAGGGAGAAAACATAATAGGGAAAGAGAGAGAGAGAGGGAGAAAACATAATAGGGAAAGAGAGAAAGAGAGGGAGAGGGAGAGGGAGGGAGAGAGAGAAGGAGGGAGAGGTTGTTGTTTTCTTGTTTATAGTAGTAGTAGTAGTTTTTTTCTTTTCTTGTTTTTTTTTTTGTAGTAGTAGTAGTGGTATTTTTTCTTATTTTCTTGTTTATTGTAGTAGTAGTAGTAGTAGTTATTGTTGTTGTTGTTTTTTCTTTTCTTGTTTATTATAGTGATAGTGGTAGTGGTAGTGGTAGTCGTGGTCATAGTCATAGTCATGGACCTGGTCGTAGTCGTAGTCATAGTCATGGTCATAGTCGTAGTCATCGTAGTCTTGGTTGTAGTAGTAGTGGTGTTTTTCTTGTTTGTTGTTGTTGTTGTTGTAGTAGTAGTAATAGTTTTTTTTGTTTTCTTGTTTATTGTTGTCTAGTTTTCTTATTTGGTGTTGTTGTTGTAGTAGTGGTAGTAGTAGTAGTTTTTTCTTCTTTTCTTATTTATTATAGTGGCAATGGCAGTGGCAGTGGTCGTGATCTTGGTCATGGTCGTGGTCGTAGTCGTAGTCGTAGTCGTAGTTGTAGCCGTAGTCAGAGTCGTAGTTGTAGTCGTGGTCATGGTCGTGGTTGTAGTCGTAGTCGTAGTCGTGGTTGTAGTAGTAGTAGTGGTTTTCTTGTTTGTTGTTGTTGTTGTAGTAGTAGTAGTAATAGTTTTTTTTGTTTTCTTGTTTATTGTTGTCTAGTTTTCTTATTGTTATTATTGTTGTAGTAGTGGTAGTAATAGTAGTTTTTCTTTTCTTTTCTTATTTATTATTGTAGCAGTAGCAGTTGTTGTTGTTGTTGGAAACTGCGAGAAAGACGAGAGAGACGAAAGGAAGAGAGGAGAGAAGAGAGATATGAGACACTGGAAGTGGAACCCCAGAAGTGTGTCTACTGAGCATACGTGATAGGAATATATAGAGGGGACTTGGGGCGCTATATATAGACAGACTATATATAGCTAACACCCTCGCTCAAATAAAGGTCCCTTACTATGGATGAAAAAACCCTTGGAGGCTCAAGGGAAAAACCCATAGCTCTATATAGGCCTATCGTTATATTAGTATTCAAAATATAAAATTACAAAGTTGAACTTACAAGAGCCTATTCATAGGCATCAAAGGAGCTACATCACTCGTGAATTACAACATCAACGGAGAAGGAGGTACATCACTCTTGAATTACAACAACCTACTTAGAGGCATCAAAAGAGCTTTATCACTCCTAAATATACAACATGTAAAATAAGGATAAGTGACATCACTACAAAAGATAAAATCTCCAAGAAATTCCTTCAATAAGCGACATCACATCAAAAGATAAAATCTCCAAGAAATTCCTTCAATAAGTGACATCACTGCAAAAGATAAAATCTCCAAGAAATTCCTTCAATAAGTGACATCACTGCAAAAGATAAAATCTCCAAGAAATTCCTTCAACTGAACTTGAGATGTAAGCAGTATATCTGTCACATCAAAACTTAAAGAAAAACGTTACAGTGACATTAGAACAACACAAGGTCTATAGAGACGGTTCGCGATGCCGCTCTATAGACAATATAACACATGTGGGGCCCCACGAACAGAATATAAATAAAACAATTTGTCATCAGCTGGAATATAGATGCTCCTGAGCTGGAAAGAATATAAACAAAACAATGATACTCATCAGCTAGAATATAGACGCTCATCAATGGAATAACAAAGGAGGACGATCATCATGAAGCATGACAATATCAACATCCAAAAGTAATGTTGATGTTAAAATGTAAAGAGAGAGAGAGAGAGAGAGAGAAAGCTTATTGACAGGAAGCTTATCTGCTAAGTGGCTCTCATAAGCTACCATGTTTCTAAACAACCTCTCTGTATCATCTCCCACTCATATTTTGGGCAAATACAGAATGGCCTTCTTAGCATCGAAACTGATTGAGTTCATGTAACCTGGTGCTACATGTTGGAATTTGATACCACAATTGTAATTCCCTGTTTCAAATTGTGCCCTGTAGCAGAATCACCTAAGTTGTAATCGGTATCTTGCAAATCAGTCATATGTACATTAATCACTGAATCTTCCACTTTGTCTCCTTTCCTATCAAGCTTGTCTTCTTTCTTGTCAAGCTCACTGCTTCTATGGGCAGAGACTCCTTTTTCCCTTGGACTACGTCTCAAATCATTTCGCCAGTCATCCAAAACTGTATCAGTTTCACATTCCTCATCCAAAAAGGCATTAGGAAGAACAACAGGCTTTCTAGCCTTTTTTTGCTTGAGAGAAAACTGTATTTCACGTTTGAGCATGGGGTAGTCATTCTTCTTCTGGCCATCGCATACTTTAATGGGCTTTGAAACCGGTTCTTTGATTGAATTTTTCATTTGTAATTCAGAATCTTTATCTAGTGATACAAAGAGAGATGTGGTGGGAGAATTAACCTTTGCAGGAGTTCCTTCAGACAATCTTTTACCTCCTTTTGATGGACTGCTATTATTCTTGCGGAGTTCCTTCAGACAATCTTTTACCTCCTTTTGATGGACTGCTATGATTCCTGCCCTGATTACTGTGCTCCATAGATGGTCTTATTTTTCCCTCTTCTGAGAAATTATCAATATAATCATTGCTCTGCCTTACAAATCTGAGAAATTATCAATATAATCGTTGCTCTGCCATGCTTTCGTAATGCCAGGACTACCACTTTCCATTTTTCCAAGAATAATACTTGCACTACTTTGTGAAGGACTTCTTGCTCCCTCTCTGGATGCTGATCGTCTGATTGCCATATGCCTTTTATTTTGATCCCTTTCCTGCTTTGGAGAATCGTTTCTCTCTCTTCGATGGTTAGGAGATGGAGAGTGAGATCTCCTCTTGGGGAACGTAGAGACACTGTGGGACCTCCTACCTCTTGTCAGAGAGAGAACCAGGGAGAGAGAAAGAGGAGAGAGAAAGACTGCAGAGGAGAGAGAAAGACTGCAAGGAGAGAGAGAATAAGAGTGACGAGGAGAGAGAAATACTAGAATTGGAGAGAGAAAGACAGGAAAGATGGGGAAGCCATGGAAGCTTAAAGCAAGATGGGAGAGAAAGATTGTAAATGTATTGATTTGTCAAAAGATATGAAAAATTACAACTTCTCTCCTTATATACCAGTGTCTATGTGACATGGCATATTATTAGCATTGAACCAGGGAGAGAGAAAGAGGAGAGAGAAAGACTGCAGAGGAGAGAGAAAGACTGCAGGGAGAGAGAGAATAAGAGTGACGAGGAGAGAGAAAGACTAGAATTGGAGAGAGAAAGACAGGAAAGATGGGGAAGCCATGGAAGCTTAGAGCAAGATGGGAGAGAAAGATTGTAAATGTATTGATTTGTCAAAAGATATGAAAAATTACAACTTCTCTCCTTATATACCAGTGTCTATGTGACATGGCATATTATTAGCATTCTAACTATTCCCAGCTTCTTACAATCCATCCCTTCCCAAAAGTTTTTGTCCTAAAAAACAAACCTAGAAAGAACTAAAGAAGAGATGGATAGAACAGAGTACTACTCTGTTTTACAGCTTTACAAATGGGAAATGAATGAAGAATTATCATTACAAGGGCTGAATTTGAAGAACAGAAAGAGGACCCAACTATATACATGATTTGAAGAACTTCAGAAGCAAATGGAGCCATAGAATCTTCAACATATAGTTCCAGAAGAAAGTAGACAGCTTGCTGAAATAACAGTCCCTGCTGGACCGAATCTGCCATAACTTTTGATAGAAGTGTCCAAATGAGATGTACCACATATCAAAACGAAGCTCTTGAAGAGTACTTTAATCTCACGTAGATAGCTCAATTCTGAAAATGAAGTACGACAAAAACTGTTCGAAAACAGCGTGTTGTCCTGAACCAGTCTGCATCAATACTAGCTCCATAAGCAATAGGCTTCAGCCACCAATGTATCCCTCAAGTATGGATACTCATCCAATATTGAATCAGGTCTCCAAGAAGCCTCTTCAGAGGGTAAACCTCTCCATTTAATCAAATATTCCACAATAGAACGTGATCGAAGCGTCTTTTCACACTGACCTATAACAGCCTCTGGGATGTACTGAACAAGACCATCTTCATCAATAGGTGGCAGCTCATCAACTATATCCACTGGATCACCATAATAAGGCTTGAGCTAACTAACATGGAAGACGTTATGAATCTTTGTAGAAGAGGGAAGCTCTAGTCTGTATGCCAAATCTCCAATCCGCTTAAGGATCCTGTAAGGGCCATAAAATCTGTGGGCAAGCTTATTACTGGATCCATCTTTCAATGTAGAGTACTTAGATTTGGGCACCTTCAACAAAACCAGCTCTCCTTCCTGGAACTCTAAAGGCCTCCTCTTCTCATCAGCATACATCTTCATCTGATCTTGAGCCTTCCTTAGATTCACCTTGCATTGCTAAAGAAGAGTCTGCATTCTTTCCAACTCTTCCTTCCCATGAGGGTTGATCTTTTCATTAAAAATGACTGTGGTGGGTAAGGGCACCTTGTAACCATACAAAGCCTCAAAGGGTGAAACTCCTATGCTCGCATGAGTGGAATTGTTATAAGCAAACTCAGCCAAGTGTAACCAAGAATCCCATGAAGTTTGGACATCATAGCAAAAATGGCGAAGATAAGTCTCCAACCATTTATTAACTCTCTCTGTCTGTCCATCAGTTTGGGGATGATAAGCCGTAGATGGAGCCAACTTAGTACCCATAGATGTAAACACCGCTTGCCAAAAATTACTCATAAACTTTGAGTCCCTATCATGGACAATCACCTGCGGTAATCCATGCAATCTGAAAATATGCTCCATAAACTGGTTGGCCACTTGAGAAGCAGTAAACTGAATTTTTGTTGGGATAAAATGAGTTGCTTTGGTGAGTCTGTCAACCACCACATAAATACTATTCCACCCCTTCTTGGTAGTAGGTAAGCCAGTGATAAAGTCCATAGTAATATGAGTCCATTTACCCGTAGGAATAGGCAATGGCTGCAACAAACCTCCTGGCTTATGGGTGCTATCCTTATTTTGCTGACAAGGCATACACTTCATAACGAAGTCCTTGACATCTTTCCACAGTCCTTTCCAATAGAAGCTCTTGCTGATCCTGTCATAAGTCTTGAAAACTCCCAAATGTCCAGCTAAAGGGGAATAATGTAATTCCTCCATAATTTTCCGCTTGAAAGAAGAAGTAGAGGGAATAACAATCTTGCCCTTCCACCAAATAAGACCATTTTTAAGCTGGTAACGCGAGTTTTCTTCCATAAGACCTTGGTGTAATTTCTGAAAGATTTGGCTGAATTCCTCATCTAAGATATATGCCTCTTGTAGCTCTTCAATCCAATCACTATGTAATTCTGTCATGGCTGACACTTTGCAGGCCCACATACGAGAGAGAGAATCAGCCACTATGTTATCTTTGCCCCTTGTATGAGTGATGTCAAAGTCATAATTTTGTAATGTTGCTACCCATCGTCGTTGCTTTGGAGTGAGATTTGACTGAGTAAGGAAATACTTGAGTACCCGATGATCACTATGTACTCTGAATTGGCTGTCATATAAGTAATGGTGCCATTTCTTGATTGCATGCAAAATAACCAACATTTCCTGAGTCATAAACATTCATGGCCATCTCCTTATCAGTAAGCTTACGGCTTTCAAATGCAATTACTCCACGCTCCTGAAGCAAAACAGCCCCAATGCCACGGCCACTCGCATCACACTGTATAGTAAACTCTTTAGAGAAATCTGGGCATACAAGAATAGGAGCAGAGGTAAGTAATTCCTTTAACTGGTTGAAGCTGCTATTTACAAGAGCATCCCAAAAGAAAGCCTCTTTCTTCAACCTGTCAGTTAAAGGGGCTGCAATTGCCACATAATGCTTTATAAATGTGCGATAGAATGAAGATAGACCAAGAAATCCTCTAAGAGAGGTAGTAGTAGTAGGCGTTGGCCAATCTTTTATGCATTGCACCTTCTTGGGATCAGCTTGTATTCCTTTTTCACTAACTATATGTCCCAAGTATTCCACTTCAGCCTGCATGAGACTCAGCTTTTCGATCATGGTTTCCATTTCTCTGTGGTGTTGTTCCTCTTCTTGCTTCCTTCCTTATTTCCTTGCGGAAAACTCTTTCATGCCTCGTTCGATCTAACCTATTTTTGCTACCAGATCATCATGTTGTATGATTCAAAGCTTATAATCTCTTTGCATTTTCACTAGCTCTTGATTTTCATCTACAAGCTATTGTCGCTAGCTTTGCTCCTTTTCATCTTTGGCCTTTAGTTCCCATTTCAAATCAAGGATTTCCTTTTGTTGCATAACCATTTGCCTTGTCTTTTGGAGCTGGAAGGCTGCCACCGACTCCTTTTTCACTTTCAACTTAGCCACCGCTATCTTTCTTTCCTCCCTTGCCTTCTCTAACTGAGAGAGCAATTCAGCAACATATTCATCATAATTTGCTAGTGGCGTCATAGTAGTAGGGATTGGGATGGTCAAAGCTTCCATCTTTTGGCATTTTTGATCTTTCCTAGACTCGATATCTCTGGCCGGCCTTTTCTTCCCAGTGGCCATAGTCTCCATCCTTGCCTCTAATGACCACAGGCGGCATGACTTCAGGTACGTGAGCACTTGAGCTGGGTATGTTAGTGCTTGAAGAGGAAGTCATCTGTGGGCGGACTTAAACCCCCTAGGCCATCGAGTCAGCTTTGTTGTTCTATGGACCGGCGAGTTGCTTCGGCCATGTCACCCTCCTCCTTTATCCTCAGTTCCGCCTCCGTTTCCACAGCTCTTCCTTCTCTCTGTTTCTCTTTTTTCCTTGATTCTTTTGGCAGCTTTTCAGCTTCTTCCTTCTCCTTCTTCTTCCTCTCCGCAGCCTCTCTTAGGGATTTCCTTTTGGCTCTCTCTAGATCTTCTTTTTCTTCTTCTTGCCCTCATTCTGTTACTTCTTTTGAGCTACCTTTTTACTAGGCTTCTTTGTTTTTTCCCTTCTGGATTGAGCCTCCTAATCCTCCTTCTCTGTCTCAGTTTTTGTCCTTCGCTCGATGGCTCTTTTCCTTGGTGGGTCGGCCATCTATCTGGAGTCTCATCTGCTCCTTCATTTTCTTGTTGGGCTTCTTTTACAACCTCTTGGATGATGGCCGTCAGCACACTTCCATACTCGATGAAGGAGGATTCTGAGGAAGGTTTCTTCCTCTCCATATTTTTAGAGGTTGGGGATTCTCCACCTGCCTGTCTATTGCCCAGGGCTAGTGCTTTGGCTACTTGGTCTATAGTCTTGCGCACGTAGCTGTTCCAGTCCACCTCATCCAAGGTGTGGGCTACCACATTCATGAATGAAAAATTGCAACAAGGAAATTATGCATCTTCTAGTAGACAGGGTGATGACAGAAATGAGCATTTGTTTATGGTGCAGCACATGACCAATTCTGTGATAAGTGCAGAAGAAAGAAACGATGTGTGGTATGTTGACTCAGGTGCATCAAACCACATGACAGGTCATGCAGAATGGATGCAGGATGCAAGGAAAATGGAAAAACCAGGATTTGTGGAGACTGGTGATGATACTGCACATCCTATTGTGCAGATTGAAAAAATTCCTTTGTCTATGCAGGATGGGAAAAAGAAATACCTGTCGGATGTATTTCATGTCCCAAATATCACCAAGAACCTGGTTTTTGTTGGTCAAATGGTTGAGCAAGGTTTGCAGGTCAGATTTAATTCTCATGGATGCTTTGTTGAGGATATGAAAAATAAAGGTCGCTTGATAGCAAAAGGAAAGAAGAAGAGTAGAATTTTTGCGTTGCATACAGACATGCCTGAATTGAGTGCAACAATGTTTGCACATGGGACCGGTGTAGTTGCAGATATTGATATCTGGCATAAACGCATTGGTCATGTTAATGTACAGCGACTTAAATCAATGCAAGCCCAAAATATTATTGCAGGATTTCCTAAATTCAAGGTTGCAGAAATGCATAAGGTATGTGAAGCCTGTCAATTTGGAAAACAGGCAAGGAAAGCGTTTCCTAGACATGTTCAAGAGAGTAAGAAGTCATTGGAATTAATCCACTTTGATGTGTGGACTACTAAAGCTGCATCTATTGGAGGCTATCATTATTTTGTCACTTTTATTGATGACTATAGCAGAAAAGTTTGGGTGTATTTTATGAAAAAGAAAAGTGAAGTGTTTGGGCATTTCAAGACTCTTAAAGCTATGGTTGAAAAAGAAGCAGGCCTACAAATAAAATGCCTAAGGTCAAATGGAGGGGGAGAGTACCTCTCAAATGAGTTTGCAAGGTTCCTGCAAGAGCATGGCATAAAGCAGCAATATTCATGCAGCCATACCCCACAACAAAATGGAATTGCAGAAAGGAAAAACAGGCATATTGGAGAGGTATCTCGTGCCATGCTCAATGAAAAAGACTTGCCAGATTTTTACTGGGCTGAAGCAGTTGCTACAACAGTCTACATAATGAACAGTACTCCCACTGCAGCAATACATGGGATGACTCCAGAGGAGAGGTATACTGGTAGGAAACCAGATATTTCTCATTTAAAGATTTTTGGTTGCATTGCCTATGTTCATGTGCCAGATGAGTTGAGATCCAAAAGCTGAGAAGTGCATCTTTATTGGTTACTCTTTGCAGCAGAAAGAGTATAGATGCTATAACCCTTCCACTCGAAAGTTTATAGTGAGCAGAGATGCTATTTTTGATGAGATGAGTAGCTGGTATAAACCAATAAATGTGATTGATGATATAGATGCACAAAATGGTAATGCTGCACAGAATTCACAGCAGCAGTCACAAAATATTAGTGGACCTAGAGTGTCCTCTAGCAGTGGTTCACATTCTTTGCTATGGATAGGCAGATTGAGATCAGGAGAATCTCCTCAAAACAATGCAGATAGTGATATGCAGGTTTCACAAAAAGGAAAAGAGAAGGTAGATCAGCCCATG
This sequence comes from Lygodium microphyllum, assembly GCF_053477565.2. Lineage (NCBI taxonomy): Eukaryota > Viridiplantae > Streptophyta > Polypodiopsida > Schizaeales > Lygodiaceae > Lygodium > Lygodium microphyllum. The sequence goes on along the minus strand of NC_141140.1, from coordinate 98,886,812 downwards.
CTTGATGTGAATGCAGGTCACTCTTATGTGGATGGTGAATCCAGTGGCTCAGAACAGAGCATTGCTGATGAGTTGGGTATTCCTTCTATTGTTACACCTGGAGTAAGGAAGACCAGGGATGTTTTGAGAGCACCTGGGAGTGAACCTACTTTACGCAGGTCTACCAGAGCTAGGTATCCTGTGGATAGGCTGAAATATGATGGATTTACAGCCATTCACTATGTCTATATGGTCAAAGTGATACATGAACCATAACACACTTCTTTTGAGCAAGCCATGGGAAAAGAAAAATGGGAGAAAGCCATGGATGAAGAAATGGATGCCTTGGAAGCAAATGCTACATGGAAATTGGTACCTTTGCCTAAAGATAAGAATGCAATTGGTTGTAAGTGGGTTTATAAGGTGAAACACAATGCAGATGGTTCTCTGAATAGATACAAGGCAAGATTAGTAGTCAAGGGGTATGCACAAACATATGGCATTGATTATGAAGAAACATTCAGTCTGGTTGCAAGGATGGAAGCCGTAAGAGTAGTCATTGCTATGGCTGCATCAAAGGGATGGTCTTTACATCAGATGGATGTAAAGAATGCCTTCTTGCATTGTGATTTACAAGAAGAGGTCTATATGGAGCAGCCACCAGGTTATGTGCATGCTGTTCATCCTGAGTTTGTTTGCAAGTTGAAGAAAGCCTTGTATGGTTTGAAGCAAGCACCTAGATCATGGTTTGACAAGATAGGACAGTATCTTGTCACTATTGGCTTTCGGATTTCCAAGGCAGATTTCTCACTTTATGTGAGAAAAACAAAGAAAGGTATTATGCTACTTGTCATTTATGTTGATGGTTTGATTATGACAGGTGATAGTGATGAAGATATCCTTCATGTGAAAATGCTATTGAAGCAGAAGTTTGAGATGAAGGATTTGGGAGAGCTGCATTATTTCTTGGGCATTGAGGTGATTAGATCACCAAGTGGGATACGGCTCTTGCAGAGACAATATGGATTGGATATGCTTTCCAAATATGGGATGACAGGCTCTAAGCCTATTTTAGTTCCTTTGGAGCAGAATGTGAAGCTAAGCGCAGATGCAGGTGAGCTTCTGGAAGACCCTACTATGTACAGACGCATAGTAGGAAGTTTGATTTATATGACTATTACCAAGCCAGATTTGAGCTATGTTGTTGGATTGGTAAGTCAGTTTATGCAGGCTCCAAGGAAACCGCTTTTGGATGCCGCTAGACGCATATTTAGGTATGTGAAGTCCACATTGCAGTATGGACTACTTTATGAGACTAGGGTTCAGATACAGTTGCATGGATACACTGATGCTGATTGGGCTAGTAGTATTTCTGATAGACGATCTACTAGTGGATATGTGTTCTCTTTTGGGAGTGCTGCAGTCACTTGGAGTAGCAAGAAACAGCCTACAGTTACCTTGTCGAGCACAGAGGCTGAGTACAGGGATGCAGCAATGGCTGCATTTGAGGTAGCTTGGTTGCATAAGCTACTTTATGATATGCATTAGCCTAGAGATGGGCAAGTTGTCATTTATTGTGACAACATGAGCAGAACATACTTGGCAAATAACCCGATCTATCATGCTAGAACAAAGCATATTGAGGTGCATTATCACTATGTGCAGGAGAGGGTTTTACTAGGTCTTATTGATAGATAAGGAGGGATAGAGTATTGATTGATGAAGATTGAGATCTTGTGAAAGTTTATTGAATGGTTTGTGAGAGTTTGGAATGGTTTGAGAGTGAGTTATGTGGTTTTGATGACCTTCTGTAACCTTCTGTAGGTCTTCTGTAGAGCTTCTGTCTCTGTTCGGTTCTGTTCTGTTCTGTTCTGTACTGTAGCTGTTCTGGTACTGTTCTATAGACTGTTCTGTATGCTTCTGTATGTGTTTTGATGGATGAGAGTGTAGCTTGGGAAGTTTTCTAACCTTGGAAAGAGGTGAATATAAGTGCAAAAGAGCTGAAAGAAGTGGAAGAAGTAGCTGCTGAAGACTCAAGTGAAGATTAGAGTGAAGTACTGACAGTAGTGAGCTATGAAAGGACACTGTAGTGGCTCTGGTGACTCTTCATATCAGACATACCTCTTGGGAGGAGTATCCACGACCTAAGAAGGATTATTGAGAGTGATTTTTGAGAGATTGTAGTGAGGATATGATGTATTATTGATGGAGAGAGAGAGAGAGAGTCAGAGATAGCCAATTCTACTGAAACAGAGTGATTGTATATGAGAGATTGAGAGAGAAGACTATGAAGATATTGAAGATGAATACTATGTGATGTATTTCCATTCAAAGATGGTGTACTTCTTTGCTTTCTTTGTTCTATTGATGGATTTTATGAAGATATTGAAGAATATGGTTGATTCTATTAAAAACCGTGGGAGATCTACATGATGCTGCGTGAAGATTTGTTGTGCCTGGTGTTCTTTTTCTTCATTGTGATCATATGAAACATGATAAACAAGCTTGTTGATGTTACAAGATAGATTTTCTTGCAAGATAATTCCTTTTTCCTTGGTGTTCCTCTTGGGGCTCCATGTTTTTGGTGCGCAGCCAGGGAAACTTGCCATCAACAAGCACCAGAAGAGGCTGAAAATGAAGGAAATGGCATTGCCAAGAAGAGAAGAATTCAATGGATGATTGTAAAGTTCCTTCTTCCACTGAAGAGTTGGAATTCCTCATAATCAAAGCCACTTTCCACAAGAAGTTCATCCCACAATGGCGGAAACACATCACCATCATGATGCATGCTCTATGTGGTGGACAGTTTCCTCTTCCTATTGAAGCAGCAGAAACTTGCATCTTGGTGGCAAACTGTTTGGGAACAAACTGAAGAGAAGAAACAGAGAGAATGACCATCCATGGAAGATTTGGCATTCATTGAGAAGTTTCCAGACAATATCAAGTGGGAGATTGTGAAGAAGCTTCAGGAGTCTTGGTCTGTAGAGGTTCACAGGGACAAGAAGGAAAAGAGTTGGAATTTGTTCGTGGACGCTCAACAGCAAGATACATGGGATGCTTGGTGTACTGATAATCTTTTGTTTGTTCAATTAGCAACTCACTGGAAGTTGGTAGACAGAGTGTTTTTCACAACATACACTATTGAAACCATCAGAAGCTGGCATTACTATGATGATGGCACCACCACAATGCTCAGACGTATGCATTTTGACACCTTCAGAACCGAATATCTTCCCCTGTGCAGTGGCATGAAAGCAGAATTCAGGGACGTTGAAAAGAAAGAAATAGAAGAAATGTTGGCAAGAGAGTCCTCCAGAGACTGAAGCCTTTTGTTAACCCTCTGTGGAGCACTAACAACCTAGTGGAGCCAACCCCCTGATGAATGACGCAATAAAAAGGCAAGCGTTAGAACGAGTCCAGAGGTACGTGAGAAGAGAGAAAGCAAAAATCAGAACCGAGAGCGAGCTCGCAGCAGAAGCCGCCTTTGACGCCCTTGCGGAACTCTTTACAGAAGTCCCAATGGCACATCAAGCCCTTCCTTCTCCTGCTGGAGGTCCACTTCCAAGCCAGATCCGTCCTGGAAATATTGATGACAGGCCAGCGAATGTAGTCCCATTGCCAGTTTTTAAGGGAGAGTACAATGAAGACCCCGATCTTCATGTAGCAGAGTTTATGGTAGCATGTGTGGCTAACAATGCCAGAACCCCTGAGTATTGGTTAGCAATATTCCCCGCCACTTTCAAGGGCGCGGCGTTTCAGTGGTATGAGAGACAAGCAGCAGGAACTTTTGGCACATGGGACGACCTGAAGTTGGCCTTCCTCACTAAATTCAGGCGTGAAGGTTTTGAAGAGCGGATGAGAGAGGAATTTATGAACCTAAGTCAATCCTCTGGAGAAAGAGTAGAAGCTTATGTCTCACGAATGGAATCCATCCTGAAGAGATGGACTAACCATAATCTAGATGATGGCATTCAGAAGGGGGTGTTTCTCAGAGGATTACAACCAGAAGTTCGTAAGTTTGTGGAGCTGCAAAGACCAGCCACACTGCAAGCTGCAACGGAAGGTGCAAGACTATACGATGAAGTGGAAGCTCGATTAGCGATGAATACAGGAAGAGGAGTCCTACCTCCTCTGATGCCAGGAATGATGTACCCACCAAATGCAGTTCCAGGGACTGTTCCCTACCCTTACCAACAGATGTCCCCGGTATCATAGTACAGTGCACCAAATCCACAATGCCCACAATCCATGCCTCAAATGGTGGTTCAACCACAACAACAATGGTCCCAACCAATTTCCTCACTACCAAATCAGCAGCAACAGTGGAATCCTACCAACTGGAGCCAACAGCCAACAGTTCAAACAGGAGCTCTGAATCAGAACCAGAACAGAGACCCCTCTGTACCAGCCCAACCCGTTTATGCAGTGATTACAGAGACTCCTCAAAATCCTCCTGCCAGTGCCTCAGGAGGAGAAAGCTTGAAGGATTACTTATCCAACTCAGTTGCAAACATCAAAAAGGAGTTGATGGATGTGATTACAGAGCAGTTACAGACGTTGAAAGTGAACACCGCTAGCATATCCAACGTTGCAGGAGCAGGAAGAGATGTGATGCGGTCAAATACTTGGTGTGGTAAGTGTCATCAAGCAGGCCATTTAGCCACTGAATGTACACGAAAACCAACTATTCCTGGGGCCTTCTGTTCCTACTATTTGCGGAAGAACCATACAGAGGACATTTGCTCTCTAAAGGAGATGCATGATAGGAGAAGAAAGGAAGAAGACGCAAGATTCAATTTGCTGGAATCCAAAATGACAACACAGGATATTGGACGCAAGCCTAGAGAGTTTGGTCCTAATTTCGGACCCAGAAGATTTCCTTCCCAAAGTTACAGAGGAAGACAGTCTGGCGGTGGTTAGAGATCAGAAGTGGAGTGTTACAGATGCGGAGAAAAGGGACACATTTCACCAAATTGTCCAAATCCTCGAAGGTCAGTGGATTACAAGCCCTTATGCAGTCGATGCAAAGGAGAAGGCCACACTGCAAAAGACTGTCCAAGCCCAGCCCCAGTGAAAAACAGTGCTACTGATAGTCCGGCCAAGGCCCAAGAGCCTACCTCCAATTTAGTAGAATTGGAAGTTGCTGCTATCACGCGTGCAAAGCAGAAGGAACCACTTATCAAGAAAGAAAATAACCCTCCTGCCAGAACAGTGAAGTTCAATCTTCCACCATAAGAACAGAACAGAACAGAGCCTAACAGTGCCGTACAGAGCACTACAATGCCACAGAGAGTTACAGAGACAGTTGCAGAGACAGGACCAGAGGTCCAGGAGACAGAAGAGGAGGAAGTGCCACAAGTGGCAGAAGAAGTTCATGTGATTCCCCTGTTGGAAGAAAGAGGGAAAATGAAAATGGGTGTTGCCCCATTCCCTAATCGGTTAGAGAAGCCAATGGATCCTATTAAGGAATACGATCTGGTCAGAGATCTAGATACCTTTAAACCAAACCTCACATTCCGACAATTATTGATGTCTCCCAGTTGCCGGAAAAGGTTCAAAAGTATACTGACAAGAAGACGTGGTTTAAGGATTGCTCCCTCAATAGCAACAAAGTCCAACAAGGCTTCAGAGCCTGTAAAAGAAGTGGATGTGGCTAATGCTTTCCTAGATCGAGGTACTCCAGAGACTGGCGTGTGGATAGAAGGCTGCTTTATTTCAAATGCACTGATTGATGGTGGTTCATCAGTGAACATTATGACGGATATTACAATGAAGGATTTAGGCCTACAAGGTGTGCAACCCACCCAATGGCTCATCAGACTGGCGGATCAGAGTAGAATCAAGCCTTTGGGCATTCTTCCATATGTGAAGACTACAGTGGCTGGAAAAGATTATTGGCTGACCTATCTGGTGGTAAAGCCAAACTCTTATGGTACATCCTACCCTCTCTTACTGGGCAGACCATGGCTTTTTGAAGCCCGAGCAAGGACAGATTGGTTCAAAGGAACTTTGACCTTGGGTAGAGGACCCAACAAAGTGGTGCTGAAACTATATGGTTCTCAAAAAGGACATGGATCCACCTCCTTGGAATTATCTTCTGATTCCCCTAATGAGGCTACGGATGGAACATCAGCAGATGAAGATGCTGTCAAACAGATCCTTCCCAAGAAAACAGTGGCACATTCCTTAACAGTGGATATTGTAAGCCGACTTCCAAAAGATGCAAAGCCATTATCAATGGGTGAATACTTCCTGCCTGAACCAGGCATGACTTCTGAAATCACTTCTGACAGTGAGATAGAAGCACGGATGTACTGCTCTCCCTGTTACATGGCCATAGCAGAGACAGAGACAGAGGCAGGAGAGGAAACAGAGAATCTGTTCTTCTGTTACAGAGCTCCTACAGAAGCAGAAGCAGAAGCAGAAGCAGAAGCAGAAGCAGAGACAGAAGCAGAAGCAGAGACAGAAGAGGATGGATATGATATGGATGAAGAAGATTATGAAAGTGAGACGGAAGAGTCTATCCCACTTGAAGAGGATACATTTGAGGAAGAAGTTCCAGAAGCATCAGAAGCAGATGAGCTCATGCTATGGGACAGAATGGTGATGGTACCATTTGGTCTGGTAAATGGATCTTCTCATATACAAAATCTTTATAAGACGTGGATTAAGAAGAACAAGCTGTCTTTCAACAGTGGCTCATGCCATCCTAACCCATCCTTGCCAAAGAAACATGATGATGATGCACCATGCCAACAAGCACCAGTCCCACAAACCCAACAGGCATCAGAGGATCCCTGTTATGTGACGTTCCTGGATGTGTCTTCAGAAGATGAGTATTCAAGCCAAGAGGTAATTAATCTTGAAACCAAACCCGAAACGGCTCTAATCCCATTTCAACATCTTAGGAAGCAACCTAAGTCTCCACCAAAAGAAGAAATTGGTTCTAGTGGGACATCAGAAGAGGACACCACTCCCTTGAAGGAGTCGGATCTGTACCCAAAAGCAGTCCGCGGGACCTTCATCCATGAAGTAGAAGGTGAAAGGCAGTTAACCTTTGTGGATGCAGATGGCACTGAACGCCACTTGAAGGTGGGTAGCAGTCTCCCAGAAGAGGAGTTGCCAACCTTGTACAACTTGTTGAAAGAAAATTTGGACGTGTTTGCATGGTCCTACAAAGACCTAAAGGGGATTGATCCCACAATATGTCAACATCATATTGACTTGGAGCCTGATGCCAAGCCAGTACGGCAACGACAGAGGCGAATGAATCCGAATTATTCCATATTGGTGAAAGCGGAGCTGCTGAAGCTTCTGGAAGTCGAGTTCATCTATCCAGTGGCAAATAGTGAATGGGTTTCACCCATCGTGGTTGTACCCAAGAAGAATGGCAAATTGAGAATATGTGTGGATTTCTGAAAGCTTAATTCCAAAACAAAGAAGGATCACTTTCCTATTCCTTTCACAGACCAACTATTGGACACAGTGGCAGGACATGAGCTTTATTCTCTTCTGGATGGATTCAACGGATACAACCAAGTCCAAATCGCAGAAGAAGACCAGTCCAAAACAACCTTCACCACAGAATGGGGGACCTACGCTTACCGAGTGATGCCATTTGGACTATGCAATGCCCCTGCTACTTTCCAGCGAGTCATGATGGTTGCATTTCAGAATCATCTGCACGACTTTATCGAAGTATATTTGGATGACTTCTGTGTCTATAGTTTGATCCGTGAACACTGGAACACCTGGAACAATGTTTTGACCGATGCCGGGAGTATGGGATTTCCCTCAACCCCGACAAATGCATCTTTGGGGTCTCTTTTGGAGTTCTGTTGGGCCACATTGTCTCTGCACAAGGGATATCAACAGACCCTGCAAAGATCTAAAAGATCGCAGCTCTGACAGCACCTACCAACCTCAAGCAGTTGAGGGGATTCTTAGGCCATGTGGGTTACTACAGACGGTTTATAGCCCATTTTGCGACAAAGGCAACCTCCTTGCACAAGCTTCTGAGGAAAGATGCAGAGTTTACTTGGACGGAAGAATGTGACAAAGCCTTCCACACTCTGAAGCAGTGTCTGATAGAGGCACCCATTCTGCAACCTCCTGATTGGACGAAAGAGTTCCATGTACACACTGATGCATCAATTGAAGGCTTAGGTGCTGTCCTTTGCCAGAAGGGCTCCTCCAAATTGGATCAACCGATCTATTATGCAAGCCGAAAAGTCACTGATAGGGAATGGAACTATACAGTGACAGAGCTGGAGTGCTTGGCAATGGTGTTTGCCCTAGAGAAGTTCCGCCATTACCTCCTATCCACCCACTTTAAATTTTATGTGGATCATGAGGCCCTGTCCTTCTTGATGAACAAAGCAGATGTGAAAGGACGAATGATGAGATGGCTCCTTTTATTCCAGGAGTTCGACTTTGAGGTGATTACTAAGCCTGGTCGTTCCCATGTTCTGGCTGATCATCTGTCGCGGATCCCACAAACTGCAGATGAGGAACAGGATGACCCAGACCTCCCTGATGCTTCCCTCTTCTTGGTAGAAACTGTAACTCCCTGGTATGCAGACATTGCCAATCTGCTGGCAACCCAACAGTACCCTCCTGGTATCTCTAGTCGGGAAAGGAAGAAGCTTATGCTAGAATCAGCCCCCTATACCCTGTTAGGCGGTGCACTGTACAAGAAAGGCAAAGATGAAGTGCTCAGAAGATGTGTTGCAGGAGATGAGATTGGGATTGTTCTGAAGGCTTGCCATGACGAACCATATGGAGGTCACTTTGCAAGAGAAGCTACAGCCAGGAAGGCTCTGCTAGCAGGATATTGGTGGCCTACAATTCACAAAGATGCTTATGATTACTGTAAAAGATGTGATGCTTGTCAAAGAATGGGGAAACCCACCAAGACAAGTGCCATGCCACTGCAACCTATCCTTCCTTTGAAGCCGTTTGAGAAGTGGGGCATCGACTTCATAGGTCCGATCGATCCTCCTACCAGAAGGAAACAGAACCAATACATCCTCGTATGTACGGATTATGTTACAAAGTGGCGTGAAGCTAAAGCCCTAAAGCAGGATGATGGTAACAGCGTGGCCCTATTCATGTATGAGAATATCATCACCCGTTTTGGTAGTCCCTTAGAGCTGGTAAGTGATAGAGGCACTCATTTCCTCAACAAAGTCATGGAAGAGTTGACAGAGTTGTATAAGATCCACCATCGCAAGTCCACTCCCTATTATCCCAGAGCCAACGGCCAAGTCGAAGTCACCAATCGCATCCTCTGCTCGATTCTGACAAGAACGATTGCCGCACATCGTCGTGATTGGGATGATCGACTTACAGAGGCCCTTTGGGCGTACAGAACCTCCCATAAAGCAGCAACAGGACAGACACCTTTCCAGCTGGTGTATGGTACAGAAGCAATTTTTCCTATTGAATTGGAACTACCCTCTTTGAGAGTGGCCATCAAAGAGCGTTTGGGGGATGATGATTCACTGCAACGTCGTCTCCTGCACTTGGAATATTTGGATGAAATTCGTAGGATGGCTCTACAGTGCATGGAAGCCACGCAAGCTCGACGCAAGGCTTACCATGATAGCTTCATCAAGCACAAGGAGTTCAAAGAAGGTGATTTGGTCCTAGCCTATGATTCACGCTTTGGCAAGTTTCCTGGCAAGCTCCAACAGCGGTGGATGGGCCCCTATAAGATACTTGCCGTCAACCCTAATGGTTCTGTCCAAGTGCAGACCGTTGATGCCTCTGATGATCCCTTTCTGATCAATGGATATCGCCTGAAGAAGTACTTCCCTCCTTGGGGATCTTGATAGTTACGGACACTTGATCCTTTCCCTCGTTGGCGCGGCACTATACTTCTTATGATGCTACTTCTGATAGTCGTTCTTCAATCACTCCTGATGAAATGGACGCAACCCTTTGTCCCCTCAAACCCCCCTTCCAGCCTTGATCTCTTATCCTCTATTTTCCACCAGCGACAGTGGCGAGGTGGGTTCTGACAAATGGTAGTTCTACCATTCCCTTGCTCAATTCGAAAAAAGAAAAAAGAAAAGAAAAGAAATAAATAAATAAAAAGAAAAAAAAAACAAAATGTATTGGTCATGGGAGAAAAGGACTTAGGTCCCTGTCATGCCGACCTATTCTTCGAGAAAATGTGGAAACACCCTCGGGAATAGGGGAAAACAAGAAAAAGAAAAGAAAAGAAAAAAAAAAACAAAACAAATCTGTTATGAGAGAAAAGGAAGCAATTCCCTGTCATAGCAGGCCTCGTTCCAGGAAAAGGTGGTCAACACCCTTGGGTGAGAAGCTGACTGTGGAAAAGGTGGTAACACCCAGCAGTCCAGAAAGTGGATTCATTAATTGATATTCCCAGGATCCAATTCCGAAGCTACCTCCCTTGGTACGCTGTGTCCTGGGTCCCTCTGCAAAGTGACTAACTGTCCTCTAGCAGACGACATGTTCCTGTCCAATACAACGTTCGATCTGATGGCTACCTCCCTGGGTACGCCTCTTCAACAATTGATGACGCGATCTTCATCGACAACCCCTTGAGTGATGTGAGCTTTCATCCTAACCGGATGGGGAAGTGAGTAAGGTTGCCCTCTGTAACTATCAATAACGAGTGAGACAGAGGGTGGGTCGAGAGACCAGTCTTTTCCCTTCAAATCAAATGAGAGGTGAGTAGTGTGAATGAAGTGTTGCACGCACGGGATGGGCCTCTCAATGCATAAAGCACAATTTGTTTCTGTGCACTGCATTATAAGGCTCCCTTGCCTTCCTTCTCGCACCGTATGCCGGCACAGGGCAGGATGCACAGCTGCACCATCAAATGCACACAAGGCATACAATCTTTGCACAAGTGACCGTGAGGATTACATCAATGGGTTTCAGGAAAAGGCTGCCCTTCTATATGTATCAACAGAGCGTGAGACAGAGGGTGGGTTGAGTGTGACTGGAGTTTCTTCAATCAATTACCGAGAGGTGAGATTGAGGGACATTACGACACTTGGAGTCAGGTATGTTCCCCGTTTCCCTGTGCACCCACGGGATGGGTCTTTGCCGTCCTCATAAGCCACGCCACCCTGTTCTGTACACTGCACCATAAGGCTCCCTTGCCTTCCTCCTTGCACTTATGCCAGACGGGTTGGACGCACTAATGCACCATCAACTGTGCACCCTGGCATACTCTTTCTGCACCATTTCCCCCTTGTCGATTCCTCAACCGGGTATGTAATATGGGTTTCACTCCTTATTCCTCGAGTGATATTAGTCATGGGGCGAGTGACTGTTCTTTCATTTCATTTGAGTGACTGTGAGTTGAGTGCAATATCCCTCATTATCGACGAATTTCCTGCGATTCCTTCAATCAGCTACCTCCCTGGGTACTGCCGCGTGGTCCCTGCCATGACGAACGTGTGCCGAGAAGATGCCTTGGTACCTCCTGCCGTCGACAACAACACTGGACGTGCTATCGACACTCCACCTTGATTCTTGACGAAACGGGCCAAGTTTTTCTAACCCTCCCACTTTGGTTTCTCAGTGACGGTCATGTTTTAAGTGTGGGGACGTTAGTGGATGGTCTGTGGCGTGGTCCTAGGTCCCTGTTGCTCGGTTAACCCTATCCGTTAAGATCTTAAGTGTGGGGACGCATCCCTGCGCGTCTACCTTGTATACCCTTTTGCATATGCTTTAATCTGCTCATGCATGTATGCCATGACTTTCTTTTACCCTCCTGGGGTCCCTTCCCACCCACCCGGTTATGTTTCACCCACCCTTGGGGCTGTTCCCTTGTAGTTTTCCTTCATTCCCTGCTTTTATGGTCTTGCCATGTGAATGCACCCTACGTTCCCCAAAGTCCAAATCCAACCTTATAGCCCTGTTCATTCCTTTGAATTGACCATTTTTCCTTTTTACCTACCCCTATTCCAGTGCACGGTTTTTGAGTTATTAATTTTTGAAGCATTTTGCGTAATTTAGCCGGTTTTCCATGTGAACGCGCTTTTCTTGCTTCGGAACCATGCTCTCACGTCATAGCCCTGCCAACCACTTTTCCCCTGACATTTTTCATTTTTACTCCGAGTCATTTTGCTACACGGTTTGTCCACTATTAATTTTCCGGTTTTTTAAGACTTTTTCGTGCATCTTTTTGACCTTTTTCCATGTGAACCTGCCCTGTTTGCATCGGACTTCCAATTTAATCCGCCAACTGTGTCCCCTGTGCCTTCCCCCACCTTTTTCCTTTTTTCTCCCCCCTCTTTCGACTTCCGAATTTTTACTTATTAATTTTTAAATGAGTTTTCGGGCGTATTTTTGGAGTTTTTCGCATATGAACCCCTCCTATTTCTACGAGAACTACAGTTTAACATGATAACCCTGTGCCACTCCTTCCTGCGGACATTTTCCCTTCTTATTGCATGTCATTCCGGTGCACGGTTCGTCCGATATTAATTTCCGATCCCATTTTCGGTTTTTTTTTGGGTTTTTTCCACGTGAATACATCTTATCTCAGTCAGAATTATGTTTTGATGTGATAGGATTGTCGGGCACATCTTTCTGCACAGTTTTCCTTTTTTCTGCACCTCATTCTGATGCACGGATTTTTCGATATTAATTTTTAATTGCGTTTTTTGGTTCGTTTTTTGTGTTTTTTGCACGTGACCGCCCTTTACCCTTCCCGAACCCTCCGTCGTCTATTTTCCTTGTCTTCCGTCTGTCGCCCTGCCCACTTTTTGTTTTTATGCTATTTCGTTTTGACGTCCGGATTGGGAGTTATTAATTTTTCTTTATTTTTACGTGTATTCGCGCGCCCGTTTTGCGCGTGAACGCGCCCTTTTTCGATTTTACGCGTCTCCACGTGTCCCGGTCGTGTTCGCATGACCCGTACCGTCATCCCCGCGCCATTTCAATCCCGTCACGGCAAATTTTTTTACCCCGCCCCGCGCACGTGCGCGGGACGGGGGTACGCGCCCATTTCCACCCCCCCATCCCCTACCCTACCCTACCCTATTCCACCCTTATCCTTTTCTTGGGTACCCCCCACCCCCCTTGTCCCTGCCCACCCCTATTCCCCTACCCACCCCCATGGGCACCCACCCCCCTTGTCCCTGCCCATCCTCCCCCCTTGGGCACCCTCCCCTATCTCCCCCCTACCCGCCCTTTCTCTCTCCCCGTCCCCCAACCGTCTCCCTCTCCCTCTGCGTTCTTCCCCTCCCTCCATCTCCACCTCCCTCTTCACCTCCATCTCCTTCCTCTCCTCCCCTCCGTCCTCCCACCTGCCCTCCTCTTCCCCCTCCTTCTCCCTCCTCCCTCCTCTTCTCCCTCCCCTCCATATTCTCCTCCTCCCTCCTCGTCTCCTCCCGCCGCCCAGTCTCCTCCCTCTTTGTCTCCTGCCCGCTGCCGCCTGCACAGGTCGCCGAAGCCGCCGTGGACGCCGCCTGCGGCCGCCTAAGCGCCCTCCTCCCTGCTCCTCGCCGTGCAGCCTGTGCAGGCGCTGCCCAAGAAGCCGCCGTCGCTGCCTAGGAAGCCGCCGTCGCAGCAGGTAGCCGCCGTCGCAGCAGGCAGCGCCTCCGTCTCCCGCCCTGGCCGTCGTGCCTTCCACCGTCCCCGACGCCCTGCTGCCTGCCGCCAGGACGCCGCCGCCGCCTCTGGACTGCTCGTCGCCAGCCCGCCGTCGCGCCCGGAGCTCGCCGCCTGCCATCGTCGTCCGTCGGTGCCACCTCCTCCTCCTCTACCCGCCGCCGCCACCTTCCTCCTCCCCATCCTCCTTCCTCTCCTCCTGCACCTCCACCTCTAACCACCTCCTCCACTAACCATACTAAGGTTAGTCACTAATCTTGGTTAGTTAATCACTAACCTTAGTTAATCCCACTTAACTTAACATTAGTTCCCTCTAACTTAACTCTAGTTAACCACTAATTAACTAACCCTAGTTAGTTGGTTACTAACCCTAGTTAGTTCATTAACTCACTCTAGTTAGTTGCAACTAACCCTAGTTACCATCCCACTAACCCTAACCCTAACTAGGATCCCACTAACCCTAACCCTAACCCACCTTAGGTTACCTAACCCCCTTTAGGTTAGTTTCTACTAACTGGACTAATCTGACTTATCTAACCTAACTAACCTAACCTGACTTGACTTCCTGTGACTAACATGACTTACCCAGATTAACCAGACTTAACTGACTTATTTCTAACTGATTTATCTGATTAACATGATTTATATGATTTAATTAATTTCTAAATTAATTTTCCATCAAAATAATTCAGAAAAATTTCTAAAAATTCCCTTTGCTTTTTGCCAATTTTTGGGAGTTTGTCCGCTGGAAATTACCGACCCTAAAATTTCTGAAAATTCAATATTTCCTAATTAATTCCCCAAATTGCCAATAAATGTAAAAAATTCATTTAAAAATAGTAAAAAAATTCTTAAAAAATTCTCAAAAATTCTAAAAAATTCCCCTCACCTCCCTTGCTCATTTTCCATTTATTCCACCATAAATAATCACAACTTAACACAAAAAAAAATAAAAAATAAAAAAATAAAAATAAACAACTAACACAAACCAAATTAACACATCTGCTAAGGTGTTATCGTTGTTGTTTCATCAGTGGTCTTTACTTTTCCTTTACTGGATTCACTTCTTTTGGGAGACTCTTTCGTGCGCATTTCTGCATTACATACACACCCCTTCCAGGTATTTATTTTATGTGATTTATTTATTTTCATTTCCCCCTTAATCACAAATCAATTGTTAAAATGAACTCTTTATTCACCCACAGTTTCCACGCGCATTCGCGCTAAACACACATACTTTTTAATTAAAATAAACCAGCCGTTCACTTAGCACGCGCTACGTGCGCTAAAGAGGCACTTTAAATTTTAATTAAAATGAACCAGCCGTCACATGAGCACGCGCTGGCAAAAAAGCGCTCCACATCACCTTAAATTGTAATTAATGAACTTGCATTTAGAGACCCAGTCGGGTATCGAAGTCAGGATTCGAATAAACGCACCGGTTTAACCTAATAATGGGTAATTTAATTTATAATAAGGAACCGCCGTTTTCTTGCTAAGCTTTATCACCTAATAAAAATTCACCCATTTTTAATAATTTATTAAAATCAACCCTTCATTAAATTAATTCCCCCCTCACTGCACTTAATTTCCCTTTTTAATGAACCGTTTCATGGGATGGGTATGCGTAGTCCTGGTTTATCACCGATGTGGTCTTGATATGTGTCGGATATGGTATTGTTTTGATTTACTGTCTTTGTTACGGTTGCGGGTACGGTATGCAGTTTTTTTTCTTTTATTGCCTGATACGGGGTTCTGGGTGTTTGTCTGATGCATCGCATGAAGCTTTCGGTCGCATTTGTCTCAAGGTCATGTCGAATTTTTTCTAGCATGTGGTTTGCTTGGGATTAGTTGGTCGAGTCACGTTTTCTTGTTTGGTTATTCTCTTATCCTTGGATTTTGTCTGTTGCTTTGCAGGCATTCTCCTTGATTGTCTGTGTTTGTGGTGTGTGTGTAACCATCTGAATGGCGCCTTCTCATGCTCCTCCCCTATCCAGTACGTCCCACTAGTTAGTAGGGATTACTCTTCCCTACTTACTTTTGAGCCTCTCACGAAGGCGGGCCTTGCTGCTTTTGTGGCTACTCCTTTTCCCCTGCTTCCAGAGGATCCGTTGTTATGTGATGAGTTCCTGGCCTCTTACAGCAAGAAGACTGGACTAGTCCAGGGCATTTCTATGACTTTGACATCTCGAGGCTTAGGAAAGGCTCTGTCTCTACCCTTCAAAGGTGAATCTTTTGTGACCACTCGTCAGCTTTTCTCTAATGAAGAGATTCTAAAGCTGTTGCAAAAGCAGACAAGGAAAATGCTCGATGTTAAGAAGGTGATCAACTCTTCAGGAGTTTCCTTTTCTATGATCACTGATCCCGTATGGAAGACGATTTGTCAGTTCCTTCAGGACAGGTTTATGCCTGCCAAAACGCCATCCCACTATTTGTCCAAAGAGCTTTTCACAGCTTCCAGGATGGTGTTGAAAGGAGTTGCTATTGATTGGAGCACTTACCTCCTCACTAAAATGGATCAGCATTTTGTTAAAGTTACCAGGGATAATGTTACCAATGTCACATATGGATCCTATTTGTCTGCCTTCTTGACCTATTCAGGTTTACAGAAGACTGTGCCTCCACCTCCTCCATCAGATCCAGTACCTCCTCCTCCACCTTCAGAAGAGTCAGAACCCATTGACATAGAGGATGATGATTCTCCGCCTCCCCTGGTCATACAGCGCAAACGCTTGAAGAGGGTAGCGGATAAAGCTCCTTCAGTACCCATCCCTGCTACTTCTGGCAGTGAACTCCCTGGGTATCTCACTTGTACTAACCTGTTTAGAGCACATCGAGAAGGATCATTGGACATCTCAGTTCCCTCCCTGAACAATCTAGTCTCAGGAGATGCCATTCCTTTCCTCTGTAACGATATTCAAAGTTCCATTGAGTTGTCAGTGACAGCCTGTGTTCAACAGCTGTAGCGTCCTTTTATGAAGAGCTCATGCAGTCTAAGGACCAGTTGCATAAGGCAA
The DNA here is from genome assembly GCF_053477565.2 of Lygodium microphyllum. Classification (NCBI taxonomy): domain Eukaryota; kingdom Viridiplantae; phylum Streptophyta; class Polypodiopsida; order Schizaeales; family Lygodiaceae; genus Lygodium; species Lygodium microphyllum. The sequence goes on along the minus strand of NC_141140.1, from coordinate 98,870,217 downwards.
CATCCGAGTTAGCTTATGCTAAAGATACCCTAGCAGATTTATTTAAGCAAATGGAACAGCAAACCCAACTGGTTGCCACCCAAAGTGATGAGATTTCTTCTTTGAAGACCCAGTTACTCGAGGCTCACTCCCAGGTTACTAGCCTTTCAGAGGAGAAGGAGAGGATGTCCCGAGAAGCGAAGGAGTTCCAAGCTATCTTAGATGAAAAACTTTCAGCTTTACAGATTGCTAATGACACAGTGGCAAACCAAGCCTCCCAAATCCTGCAGTTGCAAGATCAACTTGCAAAGTCCCGCTCTGTTCCTCCAAGCCCTCATGTTCCCTTGATTCCTTCTCTTTCACAGCAGGACTTGGCTGCTCTTCAGAGACAAGCTACTTTGTGCCCTCTATTCCAAGATAAAGTGGAAAGATTGCACTCCAGAATGGACTTATTATGGTCTACCTTTGAGCAGTTTCAGGAATCTGTTTTACCAGACCATTCTTTCTTTGTCCACTACTACTTACAGAAGTTGGTCTTCTACCTGAAGCTTTCCACGATGGATTTACCTTTTCCAGAGAATGGCTGGAGTGGGGCTTGGTCTGCTGAGTTGTTGACAGAGGTAGTCAGAATGGTCTTTGAAGATTCTGTCATGCCAGATACCATGTTGATGTCATACATGTATCTACGAGGAGATTTGTTAATTCCAGATGAGGTAGATATGGCATGGTATGTGGGGGATGTGGTCTTACAGGCTGTTTTGTATGTCAATCATTTGGAGTTGCGCATAGCTGACATGTTTCAAAGTTATTCCTCCAAAGTGGCTGATTGTCATGATCATTCGTGGCATCCCATGATTGATTCGGTGGTCCTAAATCAAAGACAAAACACAGCTCCTACCTTTGCCCAGAGTACTAATCAACTGAGGATGGATCTCTTAGCCTATCTTTCAAAACATAATCCATTTGATGCTCCCTTCTTTGATGCCTATCATAAACGATCTCTCTTAGGACCTTCTGTTCCTACCCTCCTCTATTACCAACAAATGGCTCACCGCTATGCTATATATCTTTCCCTTTGTCAATCTAATTTCACAACTATTTCACCCCTTCTTTTCCAACCTTCATCTTTCCCTCAAATTTCCATTTTCACTTACTGTTCCTTTATTGAGGATAGGGTATTTTCCCCTTCTCCGCCCTGCCCTTCTCCCTCCATTAATGTACCCTCTACATTTCCTATTTATCAGTTAACACTGTTCCTTAGTGATTCCTTACAAATTTCTGCCACTCCTTCTTTAACCTTTTCTTCTTTTTATGATTTTTCCTATCCTTCCCTTCATCCACTCTTTCTTATTCCACTACCCTCTCCTAACACTTCTATATCTCAACCACCTCAGTTGGTTAGTGACTGTGACGGGTTTGATAATCAGATTTCCAGAAGAAGGGGATGGAGTTCGGATGATTGCCTTACAGGACCTCAGATTAATTGGCCAGTAATTCCAGGAGAATGGACAGCTTCAAGTCAAGCTTATCAGAACTATGTTCATTTTGCTCAGCAGTATTCACAGTCTGCCGATCCCTCAGTGAGATTAACTGCTCACTTTGCTTGGTACCTGGCATATATGCATAGGCACTCTCATAATGATTCCAAGCCTATTCCAAAGTTATGCATGAATGTCAATGTTAGCATTGATTGCCAGCAGCTGGAGATACTGTATTTTCATGCCCTTTGTTTGCCTAGTAGATACCTGGTCCTGTTGGAAAGGATGTGCTGTCTCCAATTTTTTCAAAATCCTCCTAAAAACTTTGTAGATGAATCCTTATCTATGGATCGTTTCCGACAACATCAATCTTTTAAGAGGGATCATCTTCATTGATACCTTTCCAATGTATGGTGGAAGCTTTTTAATGAAAATCTTTCTTTTTGAAGGAGTCATTCAGATGGTTGTGTTGTGTATTAGTGTTTGTGTTGTGAGTTCATTTATGTCATACGAACGTGGTGCTTTCCTATTGGATTTCGTGTAGGAGCTACATTTTGGAGATTTGTGGTGCTGGGTTCCTGGTTGGAGAATTGAAGCAGATGCTGATGAAGACGAAGAAAACTTTTATATCCTTTACAGATTTGTTGTGATTTTTAGTTTGATAAGAGGTGTTAATGTATAAAGGGTTTTCCTTTCTTTGTATGTTTATCTTAGAAGCAGGTTATAAGTTGGGGTCGTGGTGGATGGATTCTTTTTGAGGAGATATTGACGATCAAAGTTGAGCTTTTCCCTGAACTTGTATTCCCTTTTTCCTGGGTCGCGAGGACGCTTCCTTATTAAGTGTGGGGATATGTTGAGTGTTGAAATGACTTGTTTTTTGGCTAATTTTTGTTGTTTTTGAGAGCTGAATGGTTGATTTTATGAGATGATTGATTGATTTGGAAGTGGTTTGAGAGTGTTTTGGATGATAATGATTGGGTTTTGGAAGTTTATGATGTTTGTTGGTGGTTCTGTGATGTTCTGATAGGTTCTGTATACCTTCTGTTTTGTTCTGTTTTGGTCTGTTTTGTTCTGATTGTCTTCTGTAAGGAGGGATGGAGTATTGATTGATGAAGATTGAGATCTTGTGAAAGTTTATTGAATGGTTTGTGAGAGTTTGGAATGGTTTGAGAGTGAGTTATGTGGTTTTGATGACCTTCTGTAACCTTCTGTAGGTCTTCTGTAGAGCTTCTGTCTCTGTTCGGTTCTGTTCTGTTCTGTTCTGTACTGTAGCTATTCTGGTACTGTTGTGTAGACTATTCTGTATGCTTCTGTATGTGTTCTGATGGATGAGAGTGTAGCTTGGGAAAGTTTTCTAACCTTGGAAAGAGGTGAATATAAGTGCAAAAGAGCTGAAAGAAGTGGAAGAAGTAGCTGCTGAAGACTCAAGTGAAGATTAGAGTGAAGTGACAGTAGTGAGCTATGAAAGGACACTGTAGTGGCTCTGGTGACTCTTCATATCAGACATACCTCTTGGGAGGAGTATCCACGACCTAAGAAGGATTATTGAGAGTGATTTTTGAGAGATTGTAGTGAGGATATGATGTATTATTGATGGAGAGAGAGAGAGAGTCAGAGATAGCCAATTCTACTGAAACAGAGTGATTGTATATGAGAGATTGAGAGAGAAGACTATGAAGATATTGAAGATGAATACTATGTGATGTATTTCCATTCAAAGATGGTGTACTTCTTTGCTTTCTTTGTTCTATTGATGGATTTTATGAAGATATTGAAGAATATGGTTGATTCTATTAAAAACCGTGGGAGATCTACATGATGCTGCATGAAGATTTGTTGTGCCTGGTGTTCTTTTTCTTCATTGTGATCATATGAAACATGATAAACAAGCTTGTTGATGTTACAAGATAGATTTTCTTGCAAGAGAATTCATTTTTCCTTGGTGTTCCTCTTGGGGCTCCACCCTGCCTCACTATCGAAGATCCTGAAGGAGTGCAACCAATCGACCTGGGGGAAACTTTGCCCACTTCTCGGTGATTCGGAGCCCGTGTAGAGATCCTATCATGCCATTTTATCCCTCACACAGGTACAGCGAGTGGAGGATTGAAGATTGAAGACTTTTCAAGGACTCAAGTACCTATAGGACCAAAACAGGGTAAAACAGGGAATTTACAAGTCACTTACAGGGTATTTACAGGTGGTTATAGGTACACCATTTATTACTGAAGCACAGGTGCAGGTACTACAGGGTACGCACAGGTTCTATATACCCTTTTGCAGGGTTTGGTAGCCATTTGGGGTTACTATCTTACATTACAAGGTCAAAACATGGCACTTACAGGTCTAGACAGGGTGCAGGATTGGACAGTTCAGACTCTGAAATCCAGCTATAGAATTTTCTGTCCTAAACCTGTTATAGCGTGCTATATCTCATCTGGAAGAGGGCATTCTTAGCTTCAATTCGCACAAAAAAGTTTTGAAATTGGAGTTTCCTAGCCAAAGTTATAGCCGTTTTTCTGACAGGGGGTACTACAGGACTACACTAATATGGCATGACATAAAGGCAAAAATAAGGTCCAGGAGGATTATGCTCAGCAAATCAGGGATTCCATGATGGATAGCACACTTCAAGAGAACCCTGAAGAGCTTCAACAACAAGGAGAAGTCAGTATACTCAATAATACTTTGTGTACCCATGAACAAAGACATAGGAAACGACATGAGGCCATCTTGTCAAGAATGGAGCACATGGTTCTATCTACTGATCAGACCAAGGCTTCTATTGATAAGTTGGTAGAATCCAATGAACAACTCATGGCACAAATCTCTAAATTCATGTAGTTGCAAATGGAATCAAAAGAAGTTAATGAGAAGGCTTGTTCAAACAGTGGCCCTTCAGTCTCACTTCAGCCATCTAACCAAAATGGTCATGGAAATGGGATTATTGGAAGAAGAGGCATTCCAAATAGTCAGTATGAAGTAGGAGAAGCTTCACAAAGGTATGATGACTATTTGGGTAGTTTGAATGGGGCCAATACTCAAGATTTTGGACTGCATACTCAAAATTCCAGGGGTACTTTACCAACAGGAAGATTACATAGTAATTCTCAGCCACCTGTTGGAAGATTTCAGTCTCAATTTGGAGGTTCTGTACTTGGTAATCCTGATCAGCCAATTTTGGGACAGCAACCCTTTCATGAAAAAAAGTTCAAGGACAAATTTTTTTTAGCCAAATTTAATGGCCAGTCATCTTCACCATCAGACTTAGAGGAATGGACCTCTAAGATGGAGTCCTACTTTGATATATACCCTAAAACTGATGATATGAAGATTCATTTTGCTTCCTTGCATCTAGAAGGATTTGCCCATACTTGGTGGAGGTATATCAAGAAAGAGAATATACTTGTAGAGAATTGGGAAGCTTTCAAGGCACTTATGGCTGAAGTCTTTGTTTCGCCTCTTGAGAAAGGGAAGTTAGCACGGAGATGGTATGGTTTGGAACAAAGGGGCCTAAGTGTAAGAGAGTATACAAACCAATTCCTCAACTTGACCATGTATGTGGAAAGCATCAGTGATGAGGCTAAGCTTCACAAGTTTATGTATGGTTTGGAGCCATCATTGTCAGCTAATGTTATGGCACAAAATCCTACTTCACTTTTCAAGGCTATTGAGCTTGCGGAGCGCTATGGAAGAAAGTATAGGAAAGAATCTTCATTTTAGCCTAGTTATGGACAGCCAAGGACTATTTTAAAGCAGGGACAAGTTGGTAACATTTATGGCAGCAATCATGTGCCTAATGGGAGCTTACGGGTACCAACTTATCCTCCATTTAATGCTTCTAGGCCTCAAAGTAATTTCAGGATAGCAAACAATCCAAAGGTTGAATTTAAATAGGGAGACAACAAGCCTAAGTCCATTTCAGCTAATACAAATCCCAAATCTATTCCCATGGATCTTTACAAGGAAAGGAAGGACAAGGGCTTATGCTTCAAGTGTGGAGAAAAGTATACACTTGATCATGCTTCAAAGTGTGTATACAAAAATGTCAAGTCAAAGCTTCAGAGTATGCTAGTTTTTGAGGACTTTGAAGATGACATAGATGAAGCTAATGCAGTGGTAATCAATGCTGAAAATAAAGATCTTGAGGAGGAAGTTGGACAGGAGTACTTTTATGATCGAGCCGACTCTTTTCCTTTTGATCTAGGTGGAAATGTTCCGTTGACCCTGGTGGATCTTGTGATGAGTCGCTTGCTGCCACAAAATGTTCTATTTCTATGGATGCTTGGACGGGATCTAAGAGCCCTAATACACTTCGTATAAAGGGAAGCATATGTGGAAAGCCAGTGTTCATCCTGATAGACAGTGGCAGTACTCACAGTTTTGTCAATAAGTCTATCATGGACAAGTTAAATTGTGTTCCCACAGACTTACAGCAGCCCATTAGAGTACAAGTGGCTAATGGTGAAGAAGAAATCAGTACACAGATTTGCCCACAGGTTTCTTTGCAGTTGGCTAAAAATTTTGAAGCCAAAGTAAACCTGATCACTCTGGAAATGGGGCCCATAGATATTGTACTTGGTTGTGATTGGTTGATGACATTAGGCAGGATCACTATGGATTTCTCACAGTTATATATGGAGTTTATCTCCAATGGACAGCTTATCCATTTACAGGGAATTCCTAGTAGATCTGATTTTCAGCTTATCACCATTCAACAACTCAAAAGAGAGTACAAGAAGCGCTCACAAATATTTGTTTTGCATTTGAACAAAGAAACACAGGATTAGCCCAATAATTCAGCAAACCATCCAGTCTTGACAGCTCTTCTTGAGGAGTATAGAGATTTGTTTGAAGTTCCTACTTCATTGCCTCCTAAGAGAGCGGTGGATCACCCCATTGATTTGGAGCCCAACTCAAAGACAATCAATAATCCACCTTACAGATTATCAAAATGTGAACGAGAGGAAGTAGCCAAGCAAATCAAAGAGCTTCTTGAAATGGGATTCATTGAACCAAGTTCTTCACCTTATGCATCTCCAGTCCTGTTAGTCAAAAAGAAAGATGGATCTTTCAGAATGTGCATTGGCTACAGGGATTTCAATAAGATAATAGTGAAGAACAGGTATCCTATACCCAAGATTGATGATTTGCTTGATGAGCTTAAGGGGGCTGGATTCTTCACGAAGAATGATTTGAGATCAGGGTATCATCAGATTCGCATGCGAGAGGGTGATGAAGTCAAGACTGCTTTTAGGACTGATCGTGAGCTCTATCATTTCTTGGTGATGCCATTTGGGCTTACAAACGCTCCAGCTAACTTTCAAAGCCTGATGAATAAGATCTTGCAACCTTTCCTCTTTCAGTTTGTCTTGGTGTTTTTTAATGACATTTTGATCTATAGCAAGACTTTACAGGATCACTTGGCATATATGAGGAGGGTTTTTGATGTGTTGAGACATCATAGGCTTTTTGCCGAAGAAGTGCTCTTTCATGCAGACTGAAGTGAAACAGTTGGGACATATAGTCAGTGAAAAAGGAATACAGGCTGATCCCAAGAAGGTGCAATGCATAAGAGATTGGCCAACGCCTACTACTACTACTTCTCTTAGAGGATTCCTTGGTCTATCTTCATTCTATCGCCGATTTATAAAGCATTATGCGGCAATTGTAGCTCCTTTGACTGACAAGTTGAAGAAGGAGGCTTTCTTTTGGGATGCTCTTGCAGATAGTAGCTTCAACTAGTTAAAGGAACTCCTTACTTCTACTCCTATCTTAGTATGCCCGAATTTCTCCAAAGAGTTTACTATACAGTGTGATGCTAGTGGCCGTGGCATTGGGGCTGTTTTGCTTCAGGAGCATGGAGTAATTGCATTTGAGAGCCGTAAGCTTACATATAAGGAGATGGCCATGAATGTTTATGACCAGGAGATGTTGGCTATCCTGCATGCAATCAAGAAGTGGCACCATTACTTATATGACAGCCGATTCAGAGTACATAGTGATCACCGGGTACTCAAGTATTTCCTTACTCACTCAAATCTCACTCCAAAGCAACGTCGCTGGGTAGCTACATTACAGAATTATGACTTTGACATCACTCATACAAGGGGCAAAGATAACATAGTGGCTGATTCTCTTTCTCGTATGTGGGCCTGCAAAGTGTCAGCCATGACAGAATTACATAATGATTGGATTGAACTACAGGAGGCCTATCTTTTAGATGAGGAATTCAACCAAATCTTTCAGAAATTACAGCAAGGTCTTATGGAAGAAAACTCACATTACCAGCTTAAAAATGGTCTTATTTGGTGGAAAGGCAAGATTGTTATTCCCTCTACTTCTTCTTTTAAGCGGAAAATTATGGAGGAGTTACATTCTTCGCCTTTAGCTCGACATTGGGAGTTTTCAAGACTTATGACAGGATTAGGAAAAGCTTTTATTGGAAGGGACTGTGGAAAGATGTCAAGGACTTCATTATGAAGTGTATGCCTTGTCAGCAAAATAAGGATAGCACCTATAAGCCAAGAGGTTTGTTACAGCCATTGCCTATTCCTACGAGTAAATGGACTCATATTACTATGGACTTTATTACTGGCTTACCTACTACTAAGAAGGGGTGGAATAGTATTTATGTGGTGGTTGACAGACTCACCAAAGCAGCTCATTTTATCTCAACAAAAATTCAGTTTATTGCTTCTCAAGTGGCCAACCAGTTTATGGAGCATATTTTTAGACTATATGGATTACCGCAGGTGATTGTCCATGATAGGGATTCAAAGTTTATGAGTAACTTTTGGCAGGCGGTATTTACATCTATGGGCACTAAGTTGGCTCCATCAACGGCTTATCATCCCCAAACTGATGGGGACAGACAGAGAGAGTTAATAAATGGTTGGAGACTTATCTTCGCCATTTTTGCTATGATGTCCAAACCTCATGGGATTCTTGGTTACACCTGGCTGAGTTTGCTTACAACAATTCCACTCATGCGAGCATAGGAGTTTCACCCTTTGAGGCTTTGTATGGTTACAAGGTGCCCTTACCCACAGTCATCTTTAATAAAAAGATCAATCCTCATGGGAAGGAGGAGTTGGAAAGAATGCAGACCCTTCTTCAGCAATGCAAGGTGAATCTAAGGAAGGCTCAAGATCAAATGAAAATGTATGCTGATGAGAAGAGGAGGCCTTTAGAGTTCCAAGAAGAAGAGCTGGTTTTGTTGAAGGTGCCCAAATCCAAGTATTCTATGTTAAAAGATGGATCCAGTAATAAGCTTTCCCAGAGGTTTTATGGCCCTTACAGGATCCTTGAGCGAATTGGAGATTTGGCATACAAACTAGAGCTTCCCTCTTCTACAAAGATTCATAACGTGTTCCATATTAGTCAGCTCAAGCCCTATTATGGTGATCCAGTGGATATAGTTGATGAGCTGCCACCTATTGATGAAGATGGTCTTGTTCAGTACATCCCAGAGGCTGTTATAGGTCAGGGTGAAAAGAAGCTTCGATCATGTTCTATTGTGGAATATTTGATCAAATGAAGAGGTTTACCATCTGAAGAGGCTTCTTGGAGACCTAATTCTATATTGGATGAGTATCCACACTTGAGGGAGACATTGGTGGTGGCTGAAGCCTATTACTTATGGAGCTAGTAATGATGCAGACTGGTTCAGGACAGCACGCTGTTTTAGAATAATTTTTATCGTACCTAATTTTCAGAATTAAGCTATTTATATGGGCTTAAAGTACTCTTCAAGAGCTTCGTTTTGATATATGGTACATCTCATTTGGACACTTCCATCAAAAGTTATGGCAGATTTGGTCTAGTAGGGACTGTTTATTTAGCAAGCTGTCTACTTTGTTCTGGGACTATTTGTTGAAGACTTTATGGCTCCATTTGCTTCTGAAGTATTTCAAATCATGTATATAGTTGGGGCTTACTTCCGTTCTTATGCATCAACATTATTAGAGAGTCACGAAAGGACAACTTAGTAATGTGTCCTATGGGTTTTTTCTATAGGAAATCACCCTCTAGGTTTGTTTTTTAGGACAAAAACTTTTGGGAAGGGATGGATTGTAAGAAGCTAGGAATAACAAATAAGTGTTAATAATATTGATATTATGCCATGTCACACTGACATTGGTATAAAAGGATAGAAGATGTAATTTTTTGCATCTTTTTGACACATTAATACAATTACAATCTTTCTCTCCCTTCTTGCTCACAGCTTCTATGGCTTCCCCTTCTTTCTTGTCTTTCTCTCTCTAAATCTAGTCTTTCTCTCTCCTCGTCACTCTTCTTCTCTCTCTTCCTGCTGTCTTTCTCTCTCTTCTGCAGTCTTCTCTCTCCCCTTTCTCTCTTCCTAGTTCTCTCTCTGACATTAATAGCCCTAGAAGATAGTATTGTCAACATGTCCGACCATATTATGAACCTCCAATCCTTCTACCGTCATAGGCCTCACACCTAGTCGAGCGGCTACTTGAGCCGATAGAAAATTGTGAGCTGCACCTATGTCCACCATCATCAATTGTGGTTGAATCCCCACCTTAGCTTGAACGAGCATATTGGTGATGCTTGGAATGAAAGTCGGCACAATCGATGAGGGTTTTGTACAAACAGCACCAGCCTTGGCCTTTGCTTCCCACTCCTTGCCTTCATCTTCTATTTTCATAATTTGAACTGTGGACTTGGGCCCCTCTATCGTTCTTTGCTTGCGCATAAGAAAATCTAGACCTACTTGTTGAGGTTGTTGCACCTCTTGGACACTCTTGAGCGAAGTGAGATCCTCCACATATGTTGCAAGACAATGGGTCTCCTCTACCTTGAATGTATCTATTTTGCGGGCCTCCATACCCTCCCTTGTTTGTGTAGGTCCCTCGGCCCACTCCCGAGTTGGTAGTTCTAGAGCTGACAGAATTGTTTGCTAGAGTTGACTCGAACGGAGTTTCCTCATCGTACTCTAGCTTGAGGGGTTTGCCTATTATTCCATACACTACTTCCATGTGCATTACTTTGAAATGATCCGTGATCTGGTCTATTTTCCCATGTTGAGCTTGTAGGAGCGGTGTTACCCCCTTGAGAGGTGTCACAACCTACCCCTCCTTGTCTGCCACCATCAAAATATGTTAACCTTTCGACCATGGTCATAGCCTCCATTACACTTATTGGCTCTTATTTTTCTATTTCCCTTTGAACCTAGGGTTCCATCCCATTCAAAAAACCATGTAACTTTGTAGTGACATCCATGTCAAGGAGTTGTACCATTAGAGATCTATATTTTTGCATATAGTCCCTCATTCTTCAAGTAGTTTGTTTCAAATTTCTCCATTCATCTCTAACTTTTAATAACTCATTCTTTGGTACAAATTAATCCTTCAGGTGCCACTGTAACTCATCGCATGATAGTTTCCTACCATATTTTTATTCTTCATACATCAACCATTTTTAAGTGTCACCTTCCAATAGTTGGAAGCCTTTCTATTTTCTTGAGACTTTGAGAAGCCTCATATACCCATCCACCTCACAAATCCATCTATTTAGACTAAGAGAGTCACTTTCTCCTTCGTACTTTTCTGGTGCATGGGGCTTACACTTCCCCACTTCATCTGATTAGGAATCATCCCAGTGGAGGGAGGAACACATGGACGTTTGCAAGATGATAGCTTGTTACAATGCTTGTTTGTGCACTTGACTTCCTAAAGGATTGTTTAAGGGGGCTTGATCTTCATGCAGTCCTACAAATCATGTGTTTTTGAAGGTGGATCTTGGATCAAGTAAGAGGGGATGATGTTGAATAGAGAAGGCTATGAAACTACTGGTGGGGGCCGGTGACAACTTTGAAAGAGATTTTATGATAGCTACTGGAGAGGATAACCTCATTAGGACTAGGTTTTGAAAAAATGGAGACTAGTGATCTATGGGGGAATAATCTCGGGCTTGTCTACAAACAAGATCTACTAGTCTCATGAGGACCGAAATTTGAAAAAGTGGATAATAGTGAGCTATGGGGGAATAATATCGCACCTGTCTACAAACAAGAACTACCAATATCTTCTCTCTTGCCACCCCAAAGACCCAAGAGGAGGATGCAAATGGATAAGAGTCACTATTTCTTTTACATTATGCGAATTGTGTAGTTGCAATAATCGTAGGTCAGCTTCTTATGAGGGCCGACAAGAAGCTAGGGATGTTGTTTTTTTAAGAACATGGCAATGCTATAGTATCAGTCGCTAAAAAGGTTCACAAGTAAGCAATTCAGTAGTGCAATAGGAAAAATCAAATCTTGATATCCCAAAGATAAGCATGATGTCCTTGGAGCAACCAAATTTGCATCAACAAAGGGAGGCTAAAGATATGGCTTCAATGTATCTTATTCGACTTAATCTTGATCATGTGCTAAGGATAAAGGAATCAATAAAGTCCATTATGAAAATAATTAGAGCATGGAACATGTATATCTAAGTTGTGAAAGTGGCTAAGAGCTAATCTCAAGATGATGTAGTTCAAAGTGATTTGTTGGCATCTCTTACTAAATAATAGGGCAACTAAAAGAACCTAAGAAACAAAAGGTTGTCAGAAGTGCAACGATCACTGTAAATGTAGGGGGGTGCCAAACCAATCAACACGTGTTTCCATGCAATAAAATGAGCAATGCTACTATCATCCCCAATACACGCACCAACTCTTTGTTAGTAATCTTTACAACTTCATCATGTTGGCAACCATATGCAGGTCATGATGCTAATCTAGCTTGAGTAGAAACCTAGTTTATGTGTAGGGATTTTCAGTTCATTGCTCCATTCCTCCCTCTATGATAAAAGTACAAACTAAAATGTATATTCATGGACAAATGAATTGTTGTCTCTTCCTTCAACTTAGAGCTTTGAAAAAAGTATGCTGTTGGGGGATTGGATGCTTCTAAAAGAAAGAAAGAAATATTATTATTATTAGATGCCAAGAGGCTAATGGGGTCTTGAAATAAACATATTAATTTTCTTCTTATTAGAGGTTTTTAGGATGCTTGTGTGCTTCTTGACATGTTGTCTACATGTGCTATAAAAGGAAAATTGAGATATGGTGGAGTTCTTGATTCTTCATGGTTGAGTTGTGTAATATTCGTGATTGTGGTATTGATGACTGAAAAAGTGCATTTGATGTTACATGGGCTATGCATTTGGATATTGCATTGGGATGCATATTTGGGAGACAAAATAGGGATTGACCCCTTACGTTGCCTTGTCTATGGAAATTGCAACTTGTTGCCAACTTCAAAAGCCCTTTATAGTGGATTATTTCAAAGAGAGAGAGAGAGAGAGAGAGAGAGAGAGAGAGAGAGAGAGAGAGAGAGAGAGAGGAAGAGAGGAAGAGAGCGAGAGAGAGAGAGAACCTTGAGTGAGAGAAGGAGAGAGAAAATGATTAACTAATTTTGAGAACAAAATATCTTATTGCGCTAGTCTAAGGTAAAATCAATTTCTAGCCACATGAAGCTTCTAACAACATGTGAGATGCTCAAACACCATGTTCATAGTATCCTATATTGGGAATTTGATGTATAATTCAATTGATACTTCGCATGTATACATTATGTCCTATCCTTAAACTATAGTCACATGATGTTAACAACAAATAATCTATGGTTTCTCTAAGAAAACTATATATATAATTCCTCTATTAGATTGGTTGTTGAAAGAGGCTCGAAAGTGTAGATTATGGCTTAAGGTCACATAAACATTTAGATCTTGACAACCTTAATAATATCCATGTAAGAGGAGATTTTTAAAAGCCAATAAGCATGAGAAAGGAATTCTAGGCATTAAGAGCTTGCTTTATTATTATTTGAAGAGAATAACATTGTCTTTATGAGCCTTGAGTTATCATTCCTAGTCTTGTTTGGTTAAGGTTCAAGTCTATGAGTCACTAAACCCTACCAAAACTCAATATTCCTTGACCACATGTGCTTTTATGGGTTCTTATTGTAGTGGCGCATGTGTCACCCTTTCTAGTGCCCATACTGAGGAGTATTGTGAGTGAATTTAGTGTAAAAATGTAACCAAACTAGTCTGGCAAGATGAAAAATTTGTTTCTTAAGTTTCATGGAAAAAAGGATGTGGATCCTTAAAGGTTCCTAGAGTAGCTGGAGTTGGGTTGCATCGATGAAAGAATTATTGAGCTCACTCTGTCAAGCTTCAAATCCTAGTTAGAGAGTTGAAACTAGTTAGAGAGCTATGAGAGGAAAGTAAATCAAAGAAATTCTCTAGTCCAATTGGAGTATGAAGCCACAAAACAAAGTTTCCTAGAACATTTTTGAGAGAGTGGGACCCCACAAGAACTATGTAAAAGGATTGAGCTATGTCAAAGGAAACTAGACTAGACCATTGAATTGTTTGCCCAAGACTTCCAAGGAGTGTGGGACCATTAGAATAGTGTCTTAAGAGATGGAGAGATATCATCAACCATGCTCAAAGTAGAAAAAATTATGGACAAAGTGAATGGGAAAGTAAGGAAAAATTTTCATGTTAAGGAACTAGACCTTTGCAAAGAGGTAGTAAGGATAGCAATAAGAAATGAAGGAAAAATTGAAAAGATGAAAAAGAGAGATCTATTTGAGAGGCTTAGACAAGAAAGACCTAGAATAGAACCTAGAAAAACTTCTCTAGATGTCAGTGGCCAAAACCATCAAGTGTTGACTATATAGGGAGCCCAACTAGCACTTGAGATAGAATATCAATTAGTTGTATCAATGTAAAATATGAGGGTAGGGGCATTTAGGTCCATGCAATGGGGAAAAGGAGCTGCTACACCTAATTTCCAAGGGGAAATGATAGAGGGTCTCCAAGAAGACTTGATTTCCAATGGCAAGATTCTTTCTCAAAGTAGTAGTATTATACATGGAAATATAGGAATGCCTCTTGTTGGTGTGAAATTAATGCTAATCACACATGCTGATCACACTACAAGGGAATAGAGCTACATTGGTGAAACTCATTAGTGATGCTTTTTGTTGGTATCACTATAACAACAATGCTAATAGTGACAGAAATAGCGATATTATACTATGGGAAAAAATAAGGCTGAAGTAGTTACCACATTTTGCTATGAATGTTTTGATAGATATACATACATATACATATATATAGATATATTCCCTCTCTCTCTCTCTCTATATATATATATATATATATATATATATATAAAGAGAGAGAGAGAGAGAGAAAGTGTTCATCATTCTAGGAGAAGAGAGCCACACAAAAAAGAGAGAGCTAAAGAGACAAGGAGAGAAAGAGAGAAACAAAATTATGATTGAAAGGGAGGAAAAGAGAATAATTGTGAAAGAAAGAAGGTGAAAGAAATTAAGAAGGAAAGAGAGAGAGAAAAAGAGAGAAAGGGGGAGAGAGAGAGAGAGAAATCATGAGAGAGAGGGAGAGAGAGAGAAACTAAGAGAGAGAGAAAGAGAGAAGAGGAGAGAGAGAGAGAGAGAGATGGTTAAAGAGAAAGTGAGAGATTAAGATAGAATGAGGGAGAGAGAGAGAGAGAGACATAGAGACAAAGCAAAGAGAGGGAACTCAGAAAAAGAGAGAGCTAGAGAAAGAGAAAGAAAGAAAGAGATTAACATAGAAAGAAGGAGAGTTGTAGGAAGAGAGAGAGAGAGGGGGGGCAGAAAGAAAAAGAGAGAGATATTAATAGAAAAAGTGAGAGAGGAATGGGGAGGGAAAAACAGAGAGCTAGAAAGAGAAAAGAGAGCGCTAGAGAGAGAGAGAGAGAGAGAGAGAGAGAGAGAGAGAGAGAGAGAGAGAGAGATCTTTCTTTAAACAACAAGACAACACAACCACTAACTTGGCTTCAACTCTTAGAGTCGTTCCACCATAATTTTGACTATGACCTACACATTACCTTCAATATCCCCTCTTCGTGATAAGATCACTCTCTCTTATAATCACCCTTATAGCTCAAATAATGCGATATTATATAGGTCCTCAAGAGGGCACCCTATTTGATCATACTATCTTATTGTTATCAAAATCATAGGAATAATTATGGGAGAATAAGATTATTATTAATTTTATTTTTGTGAAATTTTAATATTTTCTAATTGCTGCATGAGTATAGCTTATTGTGCATAGGCTTGTGTATGGCAATGGTTGCTCATGCTTGGTAGCTAAATGCTAGGAAGACTACTGTGATTTGTGTTTAAGGCAACACATTATTAAGAAGATATTATTTTATTCAAAAGTGCTTATGTTGTGTAAGGCATATTTATTGGGTGTTTCAAGTAGCACATAATTATTTTATTATGGATACACACTCTTTAGCATGATAGTTGTATGTGTGCAAGTACTAATTATTATATGTGGGATAATTTATAAAACTATGGTATTTTTATTTTATCGATATATATTTTAAGTAGATTATGATTTATATTTTAGATCTTAGCTTTATGAAAGAGATCATGAATCCTAATTTAACCTGGATGTTTCTGATGTTGATCTTGTGGATTATGGGGATGATTCCTTATATTTGTTTGATCTGGGTGGTTGCGAGTGTATGACTGGTGATAGCTTTCCTATCGTGGATCCCCTTCTATTGGGATACCTTTTGATCTAGGTGGGGATGATCATTTTAGATGTGTGATTACTTTTATTTTAGGATTATGTTTAATCCAGATGGACCTTCTTGATGATTCATGATGTTAAGAGTCTCCCAAGTTCCACTTTCAAATAAGGAGTAAAGATTTAGCCAAGTGGCTCAATCTTAACCCCATATTTGAGAGTGGTACTTGAGAGGGTTTCTTATATAGTATCTAGGAAAAATTTTACCTTCTAGTAAGGAGATAAGATTTGACCATGTGTCAAAATATTAATCACATTAGGAATTTTTGAACTTTATAAAAATTCCCTAATTCTTGAATATGTGGTTTGTTATAGAATAGGGTATAGCTTGTTGTAATGATTTTTTACACTAAAAATAATTGGTCTAACTCCATCATAATTTCACTTTTATGGTTTGGATGAGTACCATGGAGTATCTTCTACATTTGTACGCCTTATTTGCCTTATTTGTTGGAGTGTATCAAAAGCTATGACCATTTTTCTCTTGTATCCCTAGACATCCCTTGTATTTTTTATGGTTTTGCCATTTTTGTGAATTTTCTTTCTCATGGGAGATATTTACCATCTTATGCTTCCATTTTGAAGGTGTTTTTTGTGTCTTAGCTCTTTATGGAATTCTTTTGATTCCATCATTGAAGCTTTGAGGATAAAGTTGTTTCAAGCGGGAATGGTTTATAATGAAGGATAGTAGAGGATAAATGAATCCATTATTAATTTGGAAACAAGACAATAATTGGATAAGAGAGTGTAAATAGGGAGCATTATTTTAGGATTATACAAGGGAGCCTTAGTGCCATTGTCAATAATGTTTTCTCTTTTCTCAGAAATTCAAGAACTCCTATTAGTTACCATAAGCTATTACATTTTATATCTTCTTTGCACTTTAGCAACCATGGATTCATGGAAGATATTTTGAATGCATATACTTAGGAACCTATCTCTTATTTCTTAACCCATGTCACGGTTTTCCATGTATCATTCAAATTTCAGCTTCCTCTTTTGAATTATATATATATATATATATAAAAGAGGAGAAGAATCGAAGTGGTGAGGAAGAAGAGAAGAGAAGAGGAGGGGGAAAGAAGAGGAGAGAGGAGGAGGAGAGAAGAAAAGGAGAAGTGGATATGTGGAGAAGAGAAGACGAAGAGAGGAGGAGAAGAGGAAGAGGGAAAGAGAAAAGGTAGTGAAGAAGAAATGGTGAAGAAGAGAAGAGGAGAATGAGAAGGGGAGAGAAGAGGAGAGGAAAAAGAGAAGAGGAGGGGAAGAGAGAAAAAAGAGAAGAGAATAGGTCGAGAAGAAGAGAAGAGAGGAGGAGAAGAGGAACATAACAATACAAGAGAATACATTGGGAGGAGTAGAGAAGAAGAAAAGAAGGAGTAGATGAAGAGAAGAGAAGGATAGAGAGGAAGAGGGTGAGGAATGAAAGGGAGTGAGAAAAAGGAGAGCAAGAGGAGATCATATTCAACTAGTCCGGCTTGTAAAGGTCTTGTCTATCCTCACGTAAGTTACTCATGAATATATGTGTGCATCACGTGGGTTCAAAATAAGGTATTTTTAAAATACTATTTTTATATGTTTTTTACATACAAAAGGGTGTAATATAAAGGGATTATTTACAGATTGAATCCAAAAGGGTTACGCTTTATTAAGGAAAAACTCACAAATAAGGATATTTGTAAATAGGCCTTGAGTGCATGTGATGCAGAAGATATACATATAGTAACTTCCTCGAGCGTCTACCTTTCATTCTTTTTGTACTCACAAAACAAGTCCATCCTATCCCTAGAAAGTCTTGGTCTCACAAGGAGCTGCCAAACGCTTTAGAGTCCTTGATCAAGAGAGTCAAAGCTTGAAGCTAGCACTGTAGACTTCTTCTTGCGACGGACCCAAAAGGGCCATATTGGAGAGCGATGAGTGTAGGAGCTACCAATACAATCGCAAATGTGGTTGACAAGCCATCACTCACAACACAAGAGTAGGTTTCTTTGTAAATTAAGGTTCATTTAATATACGATTAGGAGTATAAATTTAAAAAAATATTTGATGAAGAAATTATAGCTCAATAAAAATTCAATGGAAAAGAAATGTTAAGATTTACATTATAAATATTATTTTAGCAACCTCGTCACCCTAACTTGATTGGTCAATTCCTCGTTACCCTAGCTTGGCAACTCAGTAACAGGATTACTCATCCTCTTGCAAGTTAGACTTGCACTAGAACCTGCCAACCTTGTTCTAAGGAATGGTAATTCTACTTTGTGATTTAACACAAAACCATGCGACGTTGCAACTTGTTGCTTAGGAGTCGCATCTGACTTACGGGATCATCTCTCCCATCAAACGGTGTTTCTTGGTCAAGAAATACGCTTGATCAAGATGTAGGGTTTGGGAGTCCTCTTGACCCAACCCAACCCTAACCTTACTAGGTTGACAACGTTTGATCCTAGGGTTTCTAAACTCAATCGAAAATCTAGTATTAGGTCATTCGATCCTTAGGGTAAAGACCCTAGATCGTTATTGTATGGGCGTCCAATTAACCTTAACATTCTGTGAATGTGGTAGGATCTTGGGATTGAAAGTCTTGACTTGGCGTCCCAAGTGCGATACTAAGCAGATTTTTTAACATAGCTAAACCCTACCTAGCACTTTGAGGTGTTCGTCGTACCACTAGTTATACTTTTAGGAATCCCTTGAGCGTTATAACATTACAAGTGGTCTACCTAAAATGATCTAATTGTCTTGCGACAAGAATGATCTTTGCTTAGAAGAGATGCGAATACTTTTCCTAAGAGATGCAAATAAATTCAAGATACAACATTCCATGCAAGTATGTGAATCATAGACTTTTACTTCTATGCAACTATGAGGTTTGGAATGACCATTTCTTTTCCTTTCCTAATCTATAATGATAGACAATTCACAACTAACTCATATAAAAACCTACGTTGAGTTTCAACAAGAATTATATCTATAACCCTTTGTCCGATGCATTGAATTCATGATTTAATATGAAAAGCATCTTTTCCTAAAACAACTCTGATAAAGAAGTTCATGCATGATGAATGTCATAAGACTATTGTTGACTTAATCCATTCAGCAGCACTTAACCTGACTTAAAAATGCAAGCATCCTCGCATGCAACAGGTAAGTTCATGGTTTCCTTTTCATGCAATGCAATTCTTTGGACAATATTCTAACGGATGTTAATGATTATTTCCTACGAATCATATCTAGGAAATCATTGCCTAAATTCATGATGCGCTTGTTCTTTCTTGCGAGGAAGACAAGTATGCATTTAAACAAATTTTCATCCTTTTAACCTATGCAATATGCAATTGGGATTGTCACTTTGGAAATGCAAGCAAAGAGCAACATGCAACTAAAACTCGTAAGACAAATGAGTAATTTACATTCATAACTTCCCCATGAAAATTAAACGTGCCCAATGGATTCCTTTTATGCAGAATTAAACATCTAAGAACCTAGGTTTGAGGACTCGCAGCGATGTCCACGTGGAAGCTTGGGTTGGAGGCTCCCGCATGAGTGCCTTGCGTCTTTTGTTTTGGAGCCATCGATGATGTAGTGGACATAGACTCCGCGAATTTTTCCTAGCCCTTATTCTCGTTCTCCGAAGCTACCTATTAGGCCGGTACCTCTTTCCTCGTGTAGAAATTGGAGCTTATGAGCCCAGTTTTTGAAACCGGGGAGGGCACGTGAAAACAAGGCTTAAGGAAGCCCCTTGGTGGAAGCTTCCAAGGAAGCTTCTATGCTTTTGAATCAGAAGCTTACGTGGAAAGAGAAGGTGGATGAAGACACCAATGATGAAGATGGTGATGATAGTGATGATGGTGACGGGCTACGCAGGCGGCAGCAGGCCAACGTGTCGGCCAGACGTCCATGGTGGCAGCTCCCTAGCATGGTGGCGATCTTCACGGTAGCCTCTACTCTCTCTCTTCTCTCCCCTCCCTCAAGCCTAGGGAGGGGGTGGTTATATAGGTTAAGGGGGGGGGGGGAATAGCCACCCCCGTGGCATAATTGCATGCCTTCTCCTCCACATGCTTCTCCACTTAACTCACTCCCTCTCACACTCCTCTCCCCTTTTTTATTTAAAAAATTTTCCATAACTTTAATCATTTATCCATTTGCCCCTTTTTTTGAGAAGGATGTTCTCGTGCGGCTTGCAGGTTTTAGCCTCGGCCTTATTTGCACAACGTGGTTGGGGTTTATTATCGCGCGCGCGGGATAAGGAATTTGCCACTAACATTATTCC
This sequence comes from Lygodium microphyllum, assembly GCF_053477565.2. Taxonomy (NCBI): domain Eukaryota; kingdom Viridiplantae; phylum Streptophyta; class Polypodiopsida; order Schizaeales; family Lygodiaceae; genus Lygodium; species Lygodium microphyllum. Next base: position 98,849,887 of record NC_141140.1, on the reverse strand, counting down.
ATTGCGGGAGATGACTTATCACAGCTTTTATGTGGGGCGTGTAGTGATCAAAGTTCTTTAATATTTTGTGCAAAAATATTACATAGAGAGAGAGAGAGAGAGAGAGAGAGAGAGAGAGAGAGAAGAGAAGGAGGAGAAGAGAAGAAAAGGAGGAATGGATAGGTGGAGGAGAAGTCTAAAAGAGAAGGAGAAGAAGAGAAGAGAAGGAGGAGAAGAGGAAGAGGGGAAGAGAAGAGGAGAGGAGAGGAAGAAGAGAAGAGAAGGAGAGGGGAAGAGAGAATGAAGAGAAGTGAAGAGGTGGAGAAGAAGAGAAGAGAGGAGGAGAAGAGGAACATAACAATAAAGAGAATAGGGGAGGATTAGAGAATAAGAAAGAAAGGAGTAGTTGAAGAGAAGAGGAGAATAGAGAGTGAAGAAAGAGAGGGAGTGAGATGAAGAAGAGCAAGAGGAGATCATCATCAACAATAGAGGGGAGCACCATTCCAACTTGTGAAGGACTTGTCTGCCTGTTGTGCTTTTTATACTTACGACACAAGTCCTTCCTCTCCCTACAAAGTCTTGGTCTCGTAAGGAGCCGCCAAAACATTTAGACTCCCTGATGAAGATTGAAGCTAGTGCTACAGACTCCTTCTCACGATGGCTCCAAAGAAATGGTACTCGGGAGCCGGAAGTGTGGAAGCTATCAATACAGTCGCGAACATGATCAAAATGCCATCATTCGCAACACAAGACCAGGCTCCTTTTTAAATTAATGTTCACTTAATACACAATGGGAAACATAAATAAAGAAGTTTCAATATTTGATAAAGAAATTATAGCTTAATTGGAATTCAATAGAAAATAAATGTTAGAACAAGTAAAGGTTTGAAATTAGAGTTTTAAAAGGGTAGGGTCAATTGCATAACATCAAAACTTTTAGAATGTATAAATTATGTCAATATTAGGACAAGTAAATTTTTTTACATTAGGAACATTATTTTAGCATTTATAAATTATGTAAGGGTAAAGAAAGGTGAAAAATAATCAAATATAATTTTTTGTATTTAGAAACTACATAAATCTAAAGAATAAACTCATTGGTATTTATAAGTCATATAATCATAAGAAAATAGCTTTTCTTGATATTTATAGTTCATTTAAAGTGGGTTAGGATAATTAAAGTAGATGATAAAAATTTATCAATTCAGAGTACTTTTTGAAAAAAAAATCACTATATTAATAATTAAGTTGAAATTATGCCATATATAGCTCATCAGAAATTATTAAATCGAATATGTAACTATTTTTAATCGAGGATATTCGAACCAATTTACTTTACCAATATTACAAAATGAACTACAAGTCCTAGATTATGAGATAACAAAAAAAGGATGATATAGTTCTCATTGAGAAGAATAAAAGCCTAAGAATTCATAAGAAAAATACTTGCCTTGTTGACTTGTTGAGATGTAGAGAGAGAATATATGTAGAGATGCGAGAGGGAGAGAAGAGACTCACCATGTACACTCCCGAAGACTATATCATATTGATTACAATCTACATATATATATATATATATATATATATGTGAGACCTAGTTTAGATAGGGTGAACTATATAGTTGTAACACCCCCACTCAAACAAAGGTCTCTAGCTGTGAATGAAAAACCTTAGCTCCTTTATACAAATGTACAAACATGATAAAAAATGATTATTGTTGTGTGTATGTAAAATGAATGCGTGCATGTGAAGTGAAACTGAATATTTATATACAAAGATGATCGAAGTCTGAGAGCATATGTGCATATGTGAAGTGTATGGTGCCTACAAGGAGTATGCACAATGGCACTACAATGTCATAGTAGATTAATTCTCAAAGATTAAAGTTGAGACAACTCCAAGTTTTGAGCAGCGCAGCAAAGTGATGCGTGCTTCATTGAGTCCTTTGGTGGATATAACTGCAATCACTTGATCACTTGGACAATGTTCAATATCATGATCGTGCCTTTCTTTACTTCATATCGAACATAATGATAATGCACTACAATATGTTTAGACTTGTTATGTTGAACATAGTCTTTAGCAAGGCTAATAACACTTTGATTATCACATCAAAGTGGTGTGTTGGAGAGAAGAGGATGGCCAATATATCTCATAGAACTTGCCAAATCCATACTAATTCTCAAGCCGCTAAAGATGCAGCTACAGTGGAAATAACAACATAACCTTGTTTCTTGCCAGTCCAAGAAATAAGACAATCATTTAGATGAAGAAACAATTTCCACATGTAGAATGTATAGATAAGTGAGATATTGCCCAATCTGCATCTATATAACTAAAATTTGAACTAAATGTAGAGAGTCAGAGATTTATTGGTGACGACAAACTAACCCAAAATCTTTAGTGCCTTCCAATACTTCAAAACTCATTTAGCTATAGTCCAATGTTTAAGACATGGAGAATTAAGATGTTGTCCAAGAAAAGTTGCAGCAAAAAGAATGGCACGACAAGAATTAAAGCCAAAACATTGAAGCCATCCAACAAGATTAGCATAAGGTTGATGCAATGGTGATTGTCTATCATTCTTTACAAAGTGAGAGTTTTTGGTAGAGCTCACAAGACAAGGAGTACTAGTAGGATGTGTAGAACTAAAACCAAACTTTGAGTAATATCTTCAATGAAATTTGTTTGATGCAGCAATAAGACACCCTTTTATTGATAATGTTGAATCTAAATAGCAAGTCATGAGTGTATGTCTGCAAGATTGACCATGTCAAATGTGGAAGATAAAACCTTATTTACTTGTTGGAAGGAAGTTGAGATTGTTAGAAACAAGTATGGTATCATCCACATATAGAGCAAGAATAACAAAACTATCATTGCACTACTTGACATATAAGTTACGATCTAAAGAACAAGAGATAAAACCATGTTTTGTAAGGAAGAGATGAATCTTTTGATACCAAGCTCGTGAAGATTGTTTGAGACTATAGAGTGCTCGATGAAGTCTACAAGCAATATTTTCCTTATGTTTGACTAGAAATCTCTCTAGTTGCTCCATGTATATCTCTTCCTTTAAATCGCTATTAAAAAAAGTAGTTCTCACATCCATTTGGTGAATCTCCAAATCAAACTCAATAGCAAAAACTAACAAGACCCAAAAACTGGTAATATGAAGAACATGTGAGAAAGTTTCTTGATAATCAACTCCTGCAATTTGAGAGAAACCTTTGGCAACTAGCCTTGCTTTGAATTTTTAAACTGTTCAAATTGCTTTTGTTTTAGTCTTATAAACCCACTTTCATTTAATAGTAGTACGTCTAAGTGGTAACTCAGTTAGAACCCATGTACCTTTATAGAGAAGAGATTCATACTCAACTTCCATGGCCTCCAACCATTGTTCCTTTTGTGGGGATGACATGGCATCACTATAAGAGAGAGGGTCTTCACAAATATTGAGAGCATTATCAAGAATATCATTATCATAAACATGGCAAGTACCATGTTCATTATCAATTGGAAGATAAACACGAAGGTCATCATCAGTAATAATAGATGCAAGTTATTTAAGAGTTTCTATGTTGTACTATTTTGTGTGTGTGTGTGTGTGTGTTGTTAAAATGAATCAAAAGAGAACCAATTCACTTGAATTCTTGCAAGAAATTTATAGTACAAATGAGAATCATGCTCATAGTATTACTTTGCAAATTACATTGCGAATACATGAGGTCATGAATGCAAAACCTTTTGATTGCCTAGTTGCTAATAGAAAATGGTATACAATAAGATATGAAGGGGTTGCACATGGTGCCTCTAAACTAGTGAGAAAGGTGATTAATAAGCATTAATGCAAACAAACCTATGATGCAGGTGTCAGGACCACAAGTTAGTTGCCATTCCTTTCACCATATCCTATAATATACCTTGTATATGTTGAAGAGGTTAAACCTGTCTACCCCCACAACCTTATATCCTAATCCACAATAAAAAGCTAAGTCTTACCAAGATAATTTTCAAATACTACACGATGGAGAAGGAGAAATAGAACCGTAGATGAGACACCTTGCTAGTAGGATACAATGGGGAAAAGTGGGGTATGTTTAAGCCTTATAGAGCTTGATTTCTGTAAAGAATAAGTCATGGCAGTCAATAGCAAAGCACTAATCACATTCATGGAAGGCTAGGAGTACCACTGGGGGATCTTAATACCCCTTGTTTTAAACAAGTAGCTTATTGCAACTTTGATCAAGGTAATCCCTTTCATATAGTTTACCCTGGACCATATATCCATACACAATGTAGATCCATACTTGTAATGTATCACCACGAAGGCTACTGTGGATGAAATTGCATTACAAGGTGAGAGGGAGATAGGATTAGGGAAGATAGGAAGAAATGATAATAGGAGTTATCATACATTAGTTGGGCAAAGAAGGAAACGATTACATGCACTTTGATGTGACAAAAACGTACTGAAAGGCTGTTGGCCTATAGCACTTGTTAATTTTATGGCCTAGCAAAATTAATTTTGCCTCTAATAGATGTGATAAATTAGCTATAGGAAAAGGTAAAGATGACACTAAATAGTCCATAAATGCACATTATATCATGGGACTCAAATAATTCATTAGTCGTCCTACTAGTAGCAAGTTGAGGAAAGGAAAGGCCAACCATGTTGAGTGAAGAAGTGGCTATCTCACAAGGGCCAACTTGGGAAATTTGGTGCACTAATTAGCCTTAGTAATCATCTGATGCTAGGAGCCATATCCCACACTGGATTCTGTGAGGTTTTTATTCCACAATGGATTATGTGAGGTTTTGCGGTGGATTCCATAAAGCTATATTTGCCAGGGCTTGTACACAAGGTGGATTCCTTGTGCGAGAAGTTGACGGGGACACATGTTCTTTTCAGCTGTCATATTAATTTAATGTGCATGTGGGTGATTCTACAAAATACATATTTAAATTAATGGACATTTATGAGTTTAGAGTGCACTCGTATTAAATTAAGGTTAGGATAGAGTTCAAATCTATTTATTTATTTTGTAGTTGAAGAATGCTAGGTATTCACTTTTGTTTGTTTAAATTTATTATTTTCTAACAATTGTGAATACTTCAGTTGATATGTAGAGCACGTAGTGGTAGCATTGGGAAGCACTAGGCAATGGCGATTATGCAAATTACCTAGAATAAATTATTAATTTTTATGGGCACGTGTCTTATCATTAAAGGCGTGGCGCTAATATTTATTTAGGCATGCTTATTTATTGAAGCACCTAACAAACATTTATTATTTTTTATGCACATAGGCACTCAGTTTGAATATTTCATTATTGGACATTGTATTTGGGCAAAACCCGAATTCAGGGATGCCCAACCGCTTTATTCTTTATTTGGACAAAAGCAAACACAAAAGCCAAAGCATGTTAATGTAAATTTGGCTATTTTTTAGCTTGAAAATTAATAAATTTATAAGTACATGCCTTGTGGAGCACTCACACAAGGCATGGGGGGAGATTGTACCCAATTTATCTTTTTGCTTCATGTTGTGCAAAACCTTCTTCTTACTTTATGAGTTTTAGTAGAGTTCTTTGTTCTCGGGGACGTTTCGGCGTTCACTACGCGCGCATACAACATCCGATTTGCGCAGCAGTGGTATCAGAGAAAAGTTGAGATCAAGGGCTTCCAATCACTTACCATCTTGCGCAAAGATGAAGCTCTTGGAAAAAATGGGCTCCACATACAGTCTTGCGAGGAACAGTCAATAGAAGGTTATTCCTGGCGATGAAGAACCCCCTATTGTGCTATGAGATCGCAAAGGACCACTCTCAGGCGACGGAGGACCACTCGGGAAGCTCCTTCATAAAGTTGTTTTTTCTCAAAGAAGGCAAATAAGAAACTTCCAATAAGATTAAGTTTAAAAAGCTTAATAAGCTTTATAAAAAGCTTAAGCCCTCCAAAGTTTGACAATCGGTGACGGCAGTATGTATTGATCGTTGTCGTCACTGTGAAAACGATGTCTATGTCCTCATGCTGATGAAACGATTAAGTTAATCTTTCTTTTATCTAAATCTTAAAGGATTGAAGCCTCTATAAGGCTCAAAACTCAATCTTCAATCTTTTCCATAGTGAAAGTTTACACACAACTAATCCGGAACCCACTTTGCAACTTCAACAAGCCTCTGTTCACACATGCATCTTGACAGAGTCAATTTCTAGCAAGCAGACTGCCACCATGAAGTCTATTTCCCACTTGGAAGAAGACCGTCATCAATTACCATACCCACAAATAAGCAAGATCATAAAAAGCCATATTTAAAAAAAAACAAGCCTTGTAAACCCAAAAATTGAGCTACGCTCATCCCTCTAACAAGATTTCGAGTGTGTGAGGTTGTTTGAGATTTTGTAAGATGTCCGATCAAAATATGGAAGAATTTATGGTTGATTGTGATTTATCGAAACCAACCATGGAGCAAAAATTGGACCTAATTATAATGCAACTTCAAGAGGAATGAAGAGCACATCAAAATTTGCAAGCTCAACTAGCTACTCTTAAACAATCAACTATTAATCAAGATGGAGCGTAACCCGAAGATGTTATATGATGTACGATGTACGATGTACAATGGATGCGACATTCGAAGCCCATTTTCTCAAGAAAGAAGCCAAGATAAGTAAAAGAAATTTCAAATTCTGTACTTTTAATGGGCAACGTGATGGAAAAATTGTTCTCGCTTTGATCAGTTAGTTTGATGTTTATTTCCATGAAGAGTAGTATGTTGAAAAAGATAAACTCAAATGCGTCACTAACCATCTAGTAGACAAAGCATCGTTATGGTGGACTGTCATCTGCAAGAGTATTGATTGTCCTACTACTTGGGAGGCATTTCAAAATAAATTTTTGGAGAATTTTCTTCCACCTAAATTTCATGAAAAATCAATTAAAGAGTGGGATCTTCTACAACAAAGAGATCGTGAATCTATACTGCAATACACTAAGTGTTTTCTGGAGTGCCTTATTGCAACTTCAAATGCTTGAACATGTTCTTGAGGCGATCCATAAGCGCAAGTATATGTTCGGTTTGCTTGGTCACTTCTATGTGGAAGTGAACATGTTCAAGCCAAAGACTTTAGAGGATGCAATTTCTTTGGCCCATGATGTTGAAGACAAAATTTGTGGACGATAAAAGTGACCGCAACAATTTTCAACTAACTGTAACTTTAGTACAAAGAAATTCAATTCTAACTTTCGAAAATTCAATCAAAATTGATTTGTTCCTTCTTCTTTCCGTAAATCGTAGACTCGACTACCCCCTTTGCCATTTAAAAAAAAAACAAATCCTAAGCCATCTCTCCCGCCTAATCCCAACATACCATGTTTCCAAAGCAAAGTCTATAGTTTGCTCTAAGTTCCATCAACCTAGACTGAAGACTGAAGATGAAGACCATGAAGATATGCTAGATTTTATGGAAGATGATGATATCTGCGATGCTTTAGATACTTCACCACGTATGCCAAATTCTCATTCAATATTAACGATGAAATGTCTTGTGCATGGTCACGCAAAGTTTGTTTTGCATGATGATGGAAGCACACATGATTTTATTTCTGCAAAATTGGTTAAAGAATTGAATTTACATACTGTTACAACTCATTATCATATAAAAGCTATATTCTTAGGCTCTAGATATAATGGTACACAAGAAGTTCATGATTTAGAAATTAAAATGAGTGATTATGCTGAGCGTAAAAATTTCTCGATTGTGCATTTGCAAGCTAGTGACATTATGTTAGAAATGCCTTGGCGTTACAAATACAATCAATGAAAATTCATTCTAACGGAAAACAAATCACATTACATAGAACACACACCTTTAATAATTTTCCATTGCTTAGTCACACACATGCTAAATGTGTGCATTGAGAAAACGTAGCAAATCATACTTAGTATGGGTGAATGAAATTGAAGCTAATGAAATTGAAGCTAAGGGAATTGAAGCTAAGGAAAATAATAGACTATCCTTAAGATATTTTTTAATGGGAACTCATAAGGAAGCAAGTTGCCTTTCGAATGTGTATAAATAAAATGTACATTACATTCGATTTACAAGTGAAAATTTTCATTACACAATGAGGTACAAAAATTGCATAAAAATGTACAAAGCCAAAATAATAAGGCTCGTGTATGCTTATGTTTGCTATTTTCATTCTTTATCGATTTCTTCAGAGATATTTTTTCTCACAGGGCCTTTCTTTGATTGTTGAAAAAATTTCACCTTTACAGGTAGTCTCTTTTCTTGGGGCTTAAGAGGGGATGGATCAAATTTAAGAGGAGAGAGCATTGGCATTCCTTTTTTCTTAGACTCTGCAGCAGTGGTCCCATTGCCTTTGCCCTTGCCTTTACCATTGCCATTGTCCTTACCCTTTCCCTTGACCTTTCCCTTGCTTGTGCCCTTGGCCATTGAAGTTTTGGGAGGAAGAGGGGAGTCAGGATTATACGGTGTGATTGCCTTGTCCAGAATCAGCTCGATGCGTCTCTCCCTTATCCACCAAACATATGATTCGGGATAGTCCTTACACTGTAAGAATAAATGTTATAAGTTAGTGAAAAGAAATCATGATAAGGGTTGCACAAACATCAAATGAAATTAACTTACATTCACTCCTTCTATTTGTAACAACTTTGAATCCACTGTTCTGCAAATGTTTGAGATTACTCTCCATCCACAAGAATGCGCATCGCTTTGCAATGGAACTTCTTGTAGAAGAAAAGTATAGGGCCTTTGAGGATCAGCAAGATCCTCGTATGTTGTATCCAAAAATGTAGAAACGAGTCTACCAGCACTGCAAAAGGAAGCTTTGTAAGTTCAAAATATTCTTTATAAATAAAATCAAAGTAAGTAATTTTCTTTCAACATACATTCGTGCTTGACCATGAACACCGCTGAGAGAATTCATAAAGATCATTTCCCTTGAAAGACAATTAATGTAGATGAGACTCCAATGCCCTCTGCAAATTCATAAAAGAGGTGAGTAGAAGGGTGAAAGCAAATGAATATAAATTTTCCTCTACAGAAAAAGAAAAATACCTTTCTACATAAGGGAAAAAGATGTGGTAATTTGTCACACTATCGAAGCCACGAAAAAATGGTGAAATATTAGAACCAGATTTTGCAAAAAGTTCCACAGAGAGAAGTGGATCAACAATGTATATGGTTCTTCGGATATCGAGAGTGAGCGAGGAGACCAATGCCCTGCAGACAATAGCAAAAGCTATTCAATACAAATTTCATCCAAAATATACTTGAACCTAAAAGACTTAACTTACGCAAAAAAAAAAAATATAAACCTTACCTTATGCAACAAAAAACCACGGAGTCAGATAGTTGGACATACCTTTTTTCCAACATGGGCTTGTCCTCGGGAGATATACTAAGATATTCCTCCTCAGGTTCCACAGAGACATTCACAAGAATCTACCCATACACTTTGCCCATCCTCTCGCTGTTGACGGGAGCAAGTAATGCGGCTGTCCTCTTGTAAACATCGTCTTCAGTTTCAAGCACCTCCTGATTTTTTTCACTCAAGAAAGCCTCCTGCTGGGTGGCACCCCTTGTAGGGTAAAGGTGAGTAACATCCTCAACATTGGCAATGACAAAAGCGGAATGTCAATAGACTTGGTCCTTATTGGTGAGACCAAACTGCTGATACGGCACGATATGGAGGAAACGAGAACAGCGTTCGGACGCCCTCGCTCCGTATCGGCACACCTCTTTTTTACTAGCGAATAAAGAACCGAGCCGAAAGACCACCGATACAACGCGAGAGTTAAGAAACGGAGAAGACGCAAGTCTTGTATCGCACCGTATCGGTAAGCAAGGCGGGAAGAGCTCGAGAAATGAAAAGTGTACACGTAGGAAAAATCACCACTTATATACCCACGTCAATCATGATACGTGTCGGACACGTGTCCGACGCTGATTGTGCCTTGTATCTGCATTTATGGTCCGTGTGCTACGTGTCAAGTAATGACCGGTCCACTTCTTTGCCACGTGGTTATCGGCCACGTGTTGGCCAACGGCTACTGCCATGTGTCGGAAACCAACGGATACTGCCAGGTGGCATAATTCCGCGCCTACATAAGGGTGTGTTCCTTATCCGTACGTTTTTTTTCGGTTTTTCGGGAGCTCTATTTGTATTGCTAATACGGCGCGAGAGCGACTGTTTGCCTTCTTCACTTTTCTCTCTTTGCGTCGTTTTGGAGGTTCTGCAGAGTCTTCTTTCAGCTCTCCTCTCAAGCTCATTCTGCCGAAGCTCGTGTGAACACCGTTGTGGCGTTCGCGCTTCTTACTGGAATCACCGATACGGCGCGAGGGGGCCTATCCGTCTGATTCGTTTCTCTCTTATCGCACCGTATCGGCAGAAGTTGTAAACATGTCTGAACCCATAGAATTCCTAGGATCCAAGGTTTCTCCAGGAACTGGTAAAAGAAGAAGGCTTTCAAAAGGCTCAAGGGCATCAACATGTGATTCTTTTTCCTCTCCATCCTCTGCCACCAGTGTGAGAAGGCCAAGTACATCTCCAGGGAAGCGAACGTCGGTAGTGAGAGGTCAAGGAGTATTAGAGCTCACTGATATTACTCCATCAGAGAGGCTACTTGATTTTATGCTTCAGAATGGAATGGATCTCTCATTCTATGGAGTTGTGAAAAATGTGTTTAATCCTGATTGGGAACTTGACAAAGTTCTGAAATCTTGTGAAAAATATATTGTGGAGGACTTTTTGGAGTTTGAAAATCTTGCAGGTCCTTCTGTTGAAGTTGGCACAATTGAATATGTCCATGTTCCCATTGGGTCAACAGGAAATGAGAAGTCAGTATTTACTAAAAAGTGCAGGGCCCACTCTCTGGAGAGATTTTATTCAAGAGACATATTTTGCTGCACTCATTCCAAAAACTGCAAGATGATGAGAAAATCTGCTGCTTTTATTGTTTTCATCCTTGTCAAATACCCTGTGAAAGCTGAGGAGCAACAGTTGGAAGGAGCAAAGTCTGCCAGCTTTTGCATGTTAGATGATCTGGTAGATGAAAAGGAAACAGAGGAGGTTGTAGATACAGATTTTGAGGCTTGTATTGCTGAGAATTTGGATGTTGCTCACTTCAAAGCTGAGACTATCATTGAGGAGAGCCAAGGAGATACAAACCCTCAACCTGATGAGAGTTCTCACCATATTGTTCCTTCCCTACCATGTATACCTTTCAAGGACAAGGAGTACATTTTACTGTCAGATATTCAAAAACTTTTTAATCTCAGGGAAGATTATTGTCTTGCAATTATTGCAGAGGCTTCTGATGCTGCAAATGGGATAATTGACACAGAAAATGAATCAAAGGAAGAGATTCTGAAACTTGATAAAGAAACTCTAGATGCTAAGTTTATTGATGCTGGTGAGGCCCTCTCTCTTTGTTTTGAGAAGGCCAAAGAAGCTGAGAAAGAGTTGAGTATTACTGATGAGGACTTCGATCGCATTCAAAGCAAACTCGGGATTTCCAATTTTGGAAGAGAGGAGCCTGAATATGTTAAAGAATTGACTAACACCAATGAGACAGCATCATCAATTAATTTATGGAATCCATTTAAATTGGAGTACGATGAAAATCAAGTGGTAAGATAATTTTGAATTTGCTTTTACACATTGGTAGGTTTACATTTCATGCTCATTCAGTATGGGTTTTATTTGCAGTTGGAGATTGCTGATACAGATAACTTCTTGGGGCGTGGCAAAGGATCGAGAGCTGCTAGTAACACCACCAAAGACATTGCACTCGGCCACTACTTGGCTAGGATTGACCCCGATTCCTTTTTTGTACTTCATAGTAGTTTCTCAGAGGATGCAGCATGGCCGATACTTTGTATTAAAGCTATTACAAGGCTTCTAGGTTTCTCAGGATTACAATATAATGCCCACAAAGTAATGTTTTTGGAAAAGACTGCAGCAATTAGGATTTTTGGCTATGGTCTAGGTTACTCTGCTTCTAGAGCAGGATACTTTTTGGCGTTTTCATCCTACGCCTTAGCTGCAAATCGAAGTGATGTAAAATCTATAGCTGGCTACAAGAGAAAAAAATTTCTACGATATAGCGGAAAGATTCCTGAGGAGGAAGATAATGTGAGAGTTTTGGAAAACTAGCTTTGTATATATTCTTTCTTATATATAAAAGTGCGATTGCTCATGTGTCATTGTCGTCTTTTATTTGCATTCTTTGAAGTTGTCGTCGAAAAAACCAGTTGAATAGCTCCTCCAAAGCATTGCTTTTTGTAGCTCCTACCCCATGCCTTGTGCTTCGAAAATAACTTGTGCGTGCTTGATAGCGGGATTTTTCCATGCCTTGGTTGCTATAAGTTGCTAAGGGGCCATGCTCCTCCACAAAGAAAGGTCCATGAATATGAAGAATATGTTGCAATACAAAGTAAAACAAATTTTATACCAATTGAAAAACCTATCAAAATAAGCCCATATTAAATAATTATTACTTTACCAGATAAAAAGTGATATCTTTTTCTCCCCATGCCTCTTTTATCGCCTGAACAAGCTTTGTGATTGATCTTTTGAACTCTTCCGCATATGTATATGTTGTCTTATGTTGCCTGAGGAGTTTCAGAAAAACATCAAGGTGTATCCAGACCTCCATTCTAAGAAACGCAAGCCTCGGCGTGCTTGCAACATTTGTTGTGATCTCACATAGCTCTCTCCAACACTCCCAAGCCGCATTCACCTGCCTTCCTGAATGGTTTCCTAAGAATCGTCTAGCTTTTGAGCCTCCCATAAAGACATCGGCCAAGATATCTCTTGTTTTTCCTGAAAGTATTGGATCCTTTCTCAAGTGAACTTGGCCCCCATGAAATCCCATTTTCGATAGCAATGCCTCGCATTTATCAATACACTCATCTGATAAAGATAATGGCTTAATGGAATATGCGTAGTCAAGATGCAACCTGAGAAGCTTATCGATTATTCTAATCTCTGCATGCAAAGTACAAATATGAACATTCTTAAGAGAGATGGAAAGAATGGGATCCCATATGTCTTTTATGTTTTTAAATTTACTCAAATCTATAGAGTCTCTATTTGGGGCTCTTCTTACTGGTCGCAAACTACTCCAATCTTTGGATCCAATACTTTCCATGCAATAAATGCAAGGATATTTTGCATTTGCACCATTACATATTCCAAGCATACATTTGATAGTTTTCAAATCAGCACTCATATGCCATTCCACATTAAATTTACCAACCCCATCAACTACCAACATTTCGCCTTCACTTTGAGACTTAATGATATTTGGAATACCTGTATGGTTGAACAACCATTTCAACGTTTGATGATTTTCAATTGGTACCTGGGCTGCACCAATCCACCAAATCTCCATCTCGGATTGGATCTTATGCAATGGAGCTTTGCCCTCGCCATTGCCATGGTCCAATGGCATGTTCATGAGGCAAATGCTAATTCTTTCCATCTTCTGTCCCTTTTGAATCTGTGCTTCATCCAACTTCAAGGCAAACTTTAGAACACCATAACTTTCTTCTACTGTGATTTTATACATGTGAACCATTGCAATTTGCACCTTTTTTAGATCAACCCATATATTGTTAAACTCATTGTAATAAAAAATTGCCTGTTTTTTTTGTTTTTCATAGGACATAGACCTTTCGATGTGAATGTAATGTCCAAAAACATGTGGAATCTTGCGATTCATGGAAATTCTTGCAGTCGAAACTGCAAGGGCTCGGGGCAATCCAAATGTAGTTACCCTATTGCGTTTAAGATTTTTAAACCATAATCCAGAGATAGCACGATAACCTTTTCGACTTATACCCACAGTATCACATGTCTCTACGATTTCATTTGCTTTCACTGTGCCTTTTAAATCCTTCACTAACTCTCTCAGAGTTGGACCTCTCAAATCCACATTTTCTGGTGACTTAAGAATCCTCAAAATGTCTTTCTTATTCATGGTTTCCTTCAAAAGTTTGATTCTTTCCTCATTCTCTCGGATATTTATGCCTAGTATGTTAGAGACATATTTCTTTGTAAGATTTAGTCTCCTTTTCTTTGCTCTCTCACACAAGCTGGTTATATTTTTTAATGGTCTCTTCCTCTCTCTAAATCCTACTGGAGTTTCTCTCAAGCGTGTTAGCTTATCCTGCAATGAGTTGTTAACATTTTTCAAAATATCAATTTGACTTGTCAACTTTAAAATATAGTTTCTAGTGCTTTTTTCATTTCGTGCACTTGAGCTATATATGTGTAAGATGCAGAGTATAACCTCATACAGTAGCCAAGCATTCCATTGTAACCTTCTCCAGCATATCTTATTCTTCCTAAACCTCAACTAATTAGCAACTTAATCACTTTCTTACAAGTGCCATTTTTGAAGCGTTTTTGGCCCTAATGGTCAAATGTGGAAGATAAAACCTTATTTACTTGTTGGAAGGAAGTTGAGATTGTTAGAAACAAGTATGGTATCGTCCACATATAGAGCAAGAATAACAAAACTATCATTGCACTACTTGACATATAAGTTACGATCTAAAGAACAAGAGATAAAACCATGTTTTGTAAGGAAGAGATGAATCTTTTGATACCAACTCGTGAAGATTATTTGAGACTATAGAGTGCCCGATGAAGTCTACAAGCAATATTTTCCTTATGTTTGACCAGAAATCTCTCTAGTTGCTCCATGTATATCTCTTCCTTTAAATCGCTATTAAAAAAAGTAGTTCTCACATCCATTTGGTGAATCTCCAAATCAAACTCAATAGCAAAAACTAACAAGACCCAAAAACTGGTAATACGAAGAACATGTGAGAAAGTTTCTTGATAATCAACTCCTGCAATTTGAGAGAAACCTTTGGCAACTAGCCTTGCTTTGAATTTTTAAACTGTTTAAATTGCTTTTGTTTTAGTCTTATAAACCCACTTTCATTTAATAGTAGTACGTCTAAGTGGTAACTCAGTTAGAACCCATGTACCTTTATAGAGAAGAGATTCATACTCAACTTCCATGGCCTCCAACCATTGTTCCTTTTGTGGGGATGACATGGCATCACTATAAGAGAGAGGGTCTTCACAAATATTGAGAGCATTATCAAGAATATCATTATCATAAACATGACAAGTACCATGTTCATTATCAATTGGAAGATAAACGCGAAGGTCATCATTAGTAATAATAGATGCAAGTTATTTAAGAGTTTCTATGTTGTACTATTTTGTGTGTGTGTGTGTGTGTTGTTAAAATGAATCAAAAGAGAACCAATTCACTTGAATTCTTGCAAGAAATTTATAGTACAAATGAGAATCATGCTCATAGTATTACTTTGCAAATTACATTGCGAATACATGAGGTCATGAATGCAAAACCTTTTGATTGCCTAGTTGCTAATAGAAAATGGTATACAATAAGATATGAAGGGGTTGCACATGGTGCCTCTAAACTAGTGAGAAAGGTGATTAATAAGCATTAATGCAAACAAACCTATGATGCAGGTGTCAGGACCACAAGTTAGTTGCCATTCCTTTCACCATATCCTATAATATACCTTGTATATGTTGAAGAGGTTAAACCTGTCTACCCCCACAACCTTATATCCTAATCCACAATAAAAAGCTAAGTCTTACCAAGATAATTTTCAAATACTACACCATGGAGAAGTGACCAAACAAACCGAACATATACTTGCGCTTATGGATCGCCTCAAGGAGATGTTCAAGCATTTGAAGTTGCAATAAGGCACTCCAGAAAACACTTAGTGTATTGCAGTATAGATTCACGATCTCTTTGTTGTAGAAGATCCCACTCTTTAATTGATTTTTCATGAAATTTAGGTGGAAGAAAATTCTCCAAAAATTTATTTTGAAATGCCTCCCAAGTAGTAGGACAATCAATACTCTTGCAGATGACAGTCCACCATAACGATGCTTTGTCTACTAGATGGTCACTTACCATCTTGCGCAAAGATGAGGCTCTTGGAACAAATGGGCTCCACATACAGTCTTGCGATGAACAGTCAATACGAGGTTGTTCCTGGCGATGAAGAACCCCCTATTGTGCTATGAGATCGCAAAGGACCACTCTCAGGCGACGGAGGACCACTCGGGAAGCTCCTTCATAAAGATGTTTTTTCTCAAAGAAGGCAAATAAGAAACTTCCAATAAGATTAAGTTTAAAAAGCTTAATAAGCTTTATAAAAAGCTTAAGCCCTCCAAAGTTTGACAATCGGTGATGGCAGCATGTATTGATCGTTGTCGTCACTGTGAAAACGATGTCTATGTCCTCACGCTAATGAAACGATTAAATTAAGCTTTCTTTTATCTAAATCTTAAAGGATTGAAGCCTCTATAAGGCTCAAAACTCAATCTTCAATCTTTTCCATAGTGAAAGTTTACACGCAACTAATCCGGAACCCACTTTGCAACTTCAACAAGCCTTTGTTCACACATGCATCTTGACAGAGTCAATTTCTAGCAAGCAGACTACCACCATGAAGTCTATTTCCCACTTGGAAGAAGACCGTCATCAATTACCGTACCCACAAATAAGCAAGATCATAAAAAGCCATATTTAAAAAAAAACAAGCCTTGTAAACCCAAAAATTGAGCTACGCTCATCCCTCTAACAAGATTTCGAGTGTGTGAGGTTGTTTGAGATTTTGTAAGATGTCCGATCAAAATATGGAAGAATTTATGGTTGATTGTGATTTATCGAAACCAACCATGGAGCAAAAATTGGACCTAATTATAATGCAACTTCAAGAGGAATGAAGAGCACATCAAAATTTGCAAGCTCAACTAGCTACTCTTCAACAATCAACTATTAATCAAGATGGAGCGTAACCCGAAGATGTTATATGATGTACGATGTACGATGTACGATGGATGCGACATTTGAAGCACATTTTCTCAAGAAAGAAGCCAAGATAAGTAAAAGAAATTTCAAATTCTGTACTTTTAATGGGCAACGTGATGGAAAAATTGTTCTCGCTTTGATCAGTTAGTTTGATGTTTATTTCCATGAAGAGTAGTATGTTGAAAAAGATAAACTCAAATGCATCACTAACCATCTAGTAGACAAAGCATCGTTATGGTGGACTGTCATCTGCAAGAGTATTGATTGTCCTACTACTTGGGAGGCATTTCAAAATAAATTTTTGGAGAATTTTCTTCCACCTAAATTTCTTGAAAAATCAATTAAAGAGTGGGATCTTCTACAACAAAGAGATCGTGAATCTATACTGCAATACACTAAGTGTTTTCTGGAGTGCCTTATTGCAACTTCAAATGCTTGAACATGTTCTTGAGGCGATCCATAAGCGCAAGTATATGTTCGGTTTGTTTGGTCACTTCTATGTTCGGTTTGTCAGGACCACAAGTTAGTTGCCATTCCTTTCACCATATCCTATAATATACCTTGTATATGTTGAAGAGGTTAAACCTGTCTACCCCCACAACCTTATATCCTAATCCACAATAAAAAGCTAAGTCTTACCAAGATAATTTTCAAACACTACACCATGGAGAAGGAGAAATAGAACCGTAGATGAGACACCTTGCTAGTAGGATACAATGGGGAAAAGTGGGGTATGTTTAAGCCTTATAGAGCTTGATTTCTGTAAAGAATAAGTCATGGCAGTCAATAGCAAAGCACTAATCACATTCATGGAAGGCTAGGAGTACCACTGGGGGATCTTAATACCCCTTGTTTTAAACAAGTAGCTTATTGCAACTTTGATCAAGGTAATCCCTTTCATATAGTTTACCCTGGACCATATATCCATACACAATGTAGATCCATACTTGTAATGTATCACCACGAAGGCTACTGTGGATGAAATTGCATTACAAGGTGAGAGGGAGATAGGATTAGGGAAGATAGGAAGAAATGATAATAGGAGTTATCATACATTAGTTGGGCAAAGAAGGAAACGATTACATGCACTTTGATGTGACAAAAACGTACTGAAAGGCTATTGGCCTATAGCACTTGTTAATTTTATGGCCTAGCAAAATTAATTCTGCCTCTAATAGATGTGATAAATTAGCTATAGGAAAAGGTAAAGATGACACTAAATAGTCCATAAATGCACATTATATCATGGGACTCAAATAATTCATTAGTCGTCCTACTAGTAGCAAGTTGAGGAAAGGAAAGGCCAACCATGTTGAGTGAAGAAGTGGCTATCTCACAAGGGCCAACTTGGGAAATTTGGTGCACTAATTAGCCTTAGTAATCATCTGAAGCTAGGAGCCATATTCCACACTGGATTCTGTGAGGTTTTTATTCCACAATGGATTACGTGAGGTTTTGCGGTGGATTCCATAAAGCTATATTTGCCAGGGCTTGTACACAAGGTGGATTCCTTGTGCGAGAAGTTGACGGGGACACATGTTCTTTTCAGCTGTCATATTAATTTAATGTGCATGTGGGTGATTCTGCAAAATACATATTTAAATTAATGGACATTTATGAGTTTAGAGTGCACTCGTATTAAATTAAGGTTAGGACAGAGTTCAAATCTATTTATTTATTTTGTAGTTGAAGAATGCCAGGTATTCACTTTTGTTTGTTTAAATTTATTATTTTCTAACAATTGTGAATACTTCAGTTGATATGTAGAGCACGTAGCGGTAGCATTGGGAAGCACTAGGCAATGGCGATTATGCAAATTACCTAGAATAAATTATCAATTTTTATGGGCACGTGTCTTATCATTAAAGGCGTGGTGCTAATATTTATTTAGGCATGCTTATTTATTGAAGCACCTAACAAACATTTATTATTTTTTATGCACATAGGCACTCAGTTTGAATATTTCATTATTGGACATTGTATTTGGGCAAAACCCGACTTTAGGGATGCCCAACCGCTTTATACTTTATTTGGACAAAAGCAAACACAAAAGCCAAAGCATGTTAATGTAAATTTGGCTATTTTTTAGCTTGAAAATTAATAAATTTATAAGTACATGCCTTGTGGAGCACTCACACAAGGCATGGGGGGAGATTGTTCCCAATTTATCTTTTTGCTTCATGTCGTGCAAAACCTTCTTCTTACTTTATGAGTTTTAGTAGAGTTCTTTGTTCTCGGGGACGTTTCGGCGTTCACTACGCGCGCATACAACATCCGATTTGCACACCAGTGGTATCAGAGAAAAGTTCGGATCAAGGGCTTCCAATCACTTACCATCTTGCGCAAAGATGAGGCTCTTGGAACAAATGGGCTCCACATACAGTCTTGCGACGAACAGTCAATACGAGGTTGTTTCTGGCGATGAAGAACCCCCTATTGTGCTATGAGATCGCAAAGGACCACTCTCAGGCGACGGAGGACCACTCGGGAAGCTCCTTCATAAAGATGTTTTTTCTCAAAGAAGGCAAATAAGAAACTTTCAATAAGATTAAGTTTAAAAAGCTTAATAAGCTTTATAAAAAGCTTAAGCCCTCCAAAGTTTGACAATCGGTGATGGCAGCATGTATTGATCGTTGTCGTCACTGTGAAAACGATGTCTATGTCCTCACGCTAATGAAACGATTAAATTAAGCTTTCTTTTATCTAAATCTTAAAGGATTGAAGCCTCTATAAGGCTCAAAACTCAATCTTCAATCTTTTCCATAGTGAAAGTTTACACGCAACTAATCCGGAACCCACTTTGCAACTTCAACAAGCCTTTGTTCACACATGCATCTTGACAGAGTCAATTTCTAGCAAGCAGACTACCACCATGAAGTCTATTTCCCACTTGGAAGAAGACCGTCATCAATTACCGTACCCACAAATAAGCAAGATCATAAAAAGCCATATTTAAAAAAAAAACAAGCCTTGTAAACCCAAAAATTGAGCTACGCTCATCCCTCTAACAAGATTTCGAGTGTGTGAGGTTGTTTGAGATTTTGTAAGATGTCCGATCAAAATATGGAAGAATTTATGGTTGATTGTGATTTATCGAAACCAACCATGGAGCAAAAATTGGACCTAATTATAATGCAACTTCAAGAGGAATGAAGAGCACATCAAAATTTGCAAGCTCAACTAGCTACTCTTAAACAATCAACTATTAATCAAGATGGAGCGTAACCCGAAGATGTTATATGATGTACGATGTACGATGTACGATGGATGCGACATTCGAAGCACATTCTCTCAAGAAAGAAGCCAAGATAAGTAAAAGAAATTTCAAATTCTGTACTTTTAATGGGCAACATGATGGAAAAATTGTTCTCGCTTTGATCAGTTAGTTTGATGTTTATTTCCATGAAGAGTAGTATGTTGAAAAAGATAAACTCAAATGCGTCACTAATCATCTAGTAGACAAAGCATCGTTATGGTGGACTGTCATCTGCAAGAGTATTGATTGTCCTACTACTTGGGAGGCATTTCAAAATAAATTTTTGGAGAATTTTCTTCCACCTAAATTTCATGAAAAATCAATTAAAGAGTGGGATCTTCTACAACAAAGAGATCGTGAATCTATACTGCAATACACTAAGTGTTTTCTGGAGTGCCTTATTGCAACTTCAAATGCTTGAACATGTTCTTGAGGCGATCCATAAGCGCAAGTATATGTTCGGTTTGTTTGGTCACTTCTATATGCTTGAACATGTTCAAGCCAAAGACTTTAGAGGATGCAATTTCTTTGGCCCATGATGTTGAAGACAAAATTTGTGGACGATAAAAGTGACCGCAACAATTTTCAACTAATTGTAACTTTAGTACAAAGAAATTCAATTCTAACTTTCGAAAATTCAATCAAAATTGATTTGTTCCTTCTTCTTTCCGTAAATCGTAGACTCGACTACCCCCTTTGCCATTAAAAAAAAAAACAAATCCTAAGCCATCTCTCCCGCCTAATCCCAACATACCATGTTTCCAAAGCAAAGTCTATAGTTTGCTCTAAGTTCCATCAACCTAGACTGAAGACTGAAGATGAAGACCATGAAGATATGCTAGATTTTATGGAAGATGATGATATCTGCGATGCTTTAGATACTTCACCACGTATGCCAAATTCTCATTCAATATTAACGATGAAATGTCTTGTGCATGGTCATGCAAAGTTTGTTTTGTATGATGATGGAAGCACACATGATTTTATTTCTGCAAAATTGGTTAAAGAATTGAATTTACATACTGTTACAACTCATTATCATATAAAAGCTATATTCTTAGGCTCTAGATACAATGGTACACAAGAAGTTCATGATTTAGAAATTAAAATGAGTGATTATGCTGAGCGTAAAAATTTCTCGATTGTGCATTTGCAAGCTAGTGACATTATGTTAGAAATGCCTTGGCATTACAAATACAATCAATGAAAATTCATTCTAACGGAAAACAAATCACATTACATAGAACACACACCTTTAATAATTTTCCATTGCTTAGTCAGACACATGCTAAATATGTGCATTGAGAAAACGTAGCAAATCATACTTAGTATGGGTGAATGAAATTGAAGCTAAGGAAAATAAGATGCATCCTAGGCACGGACAATTTCTTTCATAATTTAATGATTGTTTTGCTACTGATTTACCCCCTGGTTTACCACCTACACGTTGTTGTGACGTTGCACTCTACCATTGCAAACCTGAGGGCTTGGACCCTTAAGTTAGCGTCATTATCAGAGATTCGTGCGACAACATCATGAAGATCATAAAATAGATTTAGTCCCTGGTTTTCAACCACCATGTAAAGTACCTTATAGACACAATTAGATTGAACGAAAATAAATCCAAGCACAAGTTGAAGAACTATTAACCCAAGGACTTATTAGGCCCAGTAGTGCTCCTTTTGGTACACATGTCCTATTAGTTAAGAAGAAAAATAATACATATGGGATGTGCATTGATTATCATGTCTCTAAACAAGATTACTCTTAAGAACAGATATCCGATCCCTAGGGTTAATGATCTCATGGATAAACTACAAGGAGCCACTATTTTTAGCAACATAGATCTCAAATCTGAATATCATCAAGTACAATTGGATACACCTAACATTTTCAAGATTGCATTTAGAACTCAATTTGGCCATTATGAATTTCTTGTTATGCCTTTTGGTTTGACTAATGCACAAGCCATATTCAGTCGTATGACGAATCGAATATTTTTGAAGTATCAATATTATATAATTGTTTTCTTTGATGATATATTGGTTTTTAGTAAGAATGATAATGAGCATTATGAACATCTATCTTTGGTTTTCAAATTATTGAAAGAAAATCAATTAGATGCTACCCTAAAAAGAGTGAATTTTTCCAAACCGAAATTGAATACTTAGGTCACGTTGTTTCTTCTGATGGTATTCAAGCTAATCCTAAAAAGATCGAATCAATTTTGAATTGGCCAATCCTTAAAAATGTGCATGAGTTATGTTCTTTCTTAGGTCTTGCTAGTTTTTACAGAAAATTTGTGAGAAAATTTTCATTACTTGCATTGTCTTTTACGAAATTATTAAAGAAAGGTGTTGTATATCATTGGTATGATAATTAGCAAAAGTATTTTGACTTATTGAAATATGGTTTAACACATGTACTTGTTTTGAAATTACCTGATTTTAATGGACCATTCTTTCTAGTAGTCTCTGATGCTAGCGGATCAGGAATAGGAGTTGTCCTTATGCAAGATTCACATCCCATAGCCTATTCTAGTTGAAAACTTAGACCCTCCGAGCTGAAGTATTCTACACATGATAAGGAATTGTTAGCTGTAGTACAAGCTTTACGTCAATGGAAACACTATCTAATGGAATCTGAATTCATGATCAAAATTGACTAACAAAGTATCAAATATCTTCTTAGTCAGCCACAAATTTTTGACCATCATATCAAATGGGTTACTAAGTTGTTGACGTTATTTGTCCTTGCTTTCTTCCTTTGTCCCTGATTGTGACCTTGAACTCTCTTCATTTGAGGTCTGAATGCTCCTCTGTTCGGGTCACTATAGGACCAAGTTTTGTTACCCCTTGGTCTAGCTTGCACCTCCTGAAATATAGGCGCCGCTCGAATGAGTGCATCTTGAAGATCTGATGGACACATAGATTCGAGACAGGTATTTATGGGTGGATTTAAGCCCACACAAAATTTGGACGCCTGCTGCGTCATGTCCATCTGTGGCACATACTTTAAAAGTGAGATGAATTTAGAGTAGTATGCATCAAGAGTGAGTCCTAGCTGTTTTAGCTCGTAGAACTCATTCATTTTCTGCGTACGATATGCAGGTCATCATTCTAACACATCATCTTCAAAGTAAGAGATTTCTAATTGCTCTACACCATAAAGGTCTCTATAAAATGAGTCTATTAAGCTTATTTCACTTTCCCATATGCACATATGGTTGATGTTCACAAAAGCTAAATACCTACTCGTTTGTTTTCAAATAACCTTGTGTGTGCAGTGTAATAGAGTTGCATTATAAACCATAACTACTCCACTATTTAAGAAAATGCTTGCTTGCAAGTGTTAAAACTTAGCTATAGAAATCTTTTGAACTTCTATTAAACATCCTTGATCACTATTTTGTTAGTACACATGCATGAGTACATATTCCTATATGGAGAGGTATTTGGAAAGGTTATGTCTTTTACATGCATACATAGGCATGTCTACACACAAATATAAATACGTATCCATGTGTAACTTGCATGTGTATTGCTCATCCCCTCAAGGCAGTTACTCTTGAATATATGTGTGTATCACATGGGTTCAAAATAAGCAATTTTAAAAATACTAATTTTACAAAATTTTTATATAAAAAAGGGTGTCATATAAAGGAGTTACTTATAGATTGAATAAATAAGGGTTACGTTACTAAAAATAGCGATTTTTTCCAAAGTAAAATTAAAAAATATTTTTTGTAAATTTTACTAAGTAAAATACCATTTTCTTTGAGCTCACGTGGTATTTTACATTTATTTAAGAAAAATTCACACATAAGGTTATGTATAACCAAGCCTTAAACACACATGATACAAAGCATATATATATAGTAAACCCTTTGAGCCCATTCTCCACTTGCACATATCTATGCACACGTGCACATACACACACATAGAGTTGTTAAGGAAACTCCTAAACCAAATCAAATATACATAATATAACATGATAGAGAAATTTTAAAGAGATCTTTATGTATATCTTACTATTAATTTGTAAAATAAAAACTTGAGACAAAGCAAAACAAGAATTTGATATGTGTAATTTGAGTAACTCATTTCTTAAGTTTTTTCCAAAATTCTTTATTATTTGAGCACCTTTACAACTATTTCTATGTAAATTTCCCATGTGGTTATTATATTTGAACTTAGCATCTACTTTTACCTTAGCAAGCCCTTATGATTACATCACCTCGTTACATTGTAGAATAGTGCTTCCCATAAAAATAGAACTCTTGACCTTGGGTTTATTACACCATCTCTCTACATTCTACCTAGCAAGTCTTGGGATATATTGCATTACCTTGCACATTCAAGAATAGCGTTAGTTTATGCTACCAATCACAACATTAGATGGGTTAATGATATAAATATGAAAATCCCGAGCCTCACACCTTGTAGTGGCCATTTTCCATAAACGGGCAACGCTCATGAAAACATGTTTTCTATCCATCTTGCGAAATGATTAACTACCAAGTCGTAGGCCGAGCGATCGGACGCATTCCATGAACGCGTGGACGACGACTTCATAGGTATCTTACATAAGATAAATACTTTCTGCATGCACGCAGGATGAAAAGTAGAGTCTCTTATTTTAATGTTAATCAGGCCGGACGCGCGTGATTGGATCCACAAGAGCGTGAAAGACCTGGTAAACAAGCTGATGACCTGCTATACGAACGATTATCCACGCAAGCTCATGACCTGGTATACGAACGATTATCCACGCATCTAGCTCGTACTACTTATATGGAATCGAAGGCTCCATCTTCCCACCATGCGATCAGCGGTGCAGCAGTTGTTCATTCCTAGACGTTAGAAAGCCGCGCTTGTGCTTGCTGAAAACCGTGATCTGCTAATACAGTATTCGCCGATCGGAAGAGGTTAACTAGCTAGTAGAGAACCATTCGGGCCCCTGCTTTCTCATAGCTACCGTCCTGCACTCACCATACGCAATACTGTATCCATGGCATCATCACTAAAGCTTGCTATGCTAATTGTAGCTATCACATTGGCGCAGCAGCTCTTCCACCCGATAACTCGCACTGAGGCGGCGGACGAGGACCCCTTGCAGGACTTCTGCGTGGCTGATCAGGGGGCGCAGGCGGCCGGAATCACAACCGTGAACGGTCTGCTGTGCAAGAATCCCCAACAAGTGCAGGCCAAGGACTTCGCCTCTCCTCTGCTTCGCCAGCAAGGCCAGTTTAACAAGGCGCTCGGCTCCGCTGTGCAGCTGGCGTCGGCCCTCACCTTCCCTGGACTCAACACCCAAGGCCTGTCCGTGGCCCGCATCGACTTCGCGCCCAATGGTGGGCTCAACCCTCCACACGTCCACCCGCGTGCCACCGAGGTTCTCTTCCTTGCCGAGGGCACGCTTGTGGTAGGCTTCGTCTCCACCACCAACAACACCCTCTTCCAGCAGACCCTGTACAAGGGCGATCTCTTCGTCTTTCCCCGCGGCCTCGTCCACTTCCAGATCAACCCGGACAAGAAGAAGCCTGCCCTCGCTATCTCCGCGCTCAACAGCCAGAACCCGGGCACGTCCCAGGTCGCCCCCGCTCTGTTCGCCGCCATGCCTCCCCTGCCGGAGGACGTGCTGCAGACCGCCTTCGCCATCGACAAGGACGAGGTTTATAGCCTCGTTAAAAGCGTCGCCACCACACTGCCGTGATGGTACTAATACGTGTCACACCATCTCAACACATCATTGCTGCACAGTCGAGGTTTACAGCCTCATTAAGACTCGCCACCACAATCCCGTTATCATGCTAATATATCCGTCATCACCACCCTCCCGTGGTCATCCTGATATCTATGTCGCACTAAGTTAACACATTATTGCTATACAAATCAATATTCTTAAGCATTATTGTTATAGAATCGATATTCTTGCCACTACATTTCTTTGATACTTGACACGCAACACCTACAAATTTGGAAATCATAAAAAGTAATCCATCCGGAGGTCACAAAATTTTGAGCTTTCATGTTCCATGATTCCCAAGTCTATTTATGAAAAAAAATATCAAAATGGAAAGCACAAAAAACGTTATGCAAGAAAAGCCCATCTACGCAATATAGTTACCATGAATATTGCAATAATTGCTATTATTACTACCCTATTGAATTTTCAAACTTCCTTTTATGCAAACGAAGCACTATGAATTTTACTTAAAAACTGACATTCAATTTATGAAGTTTAAAATTTTGCATGTGATATAGAAAATATAGTTTCCATGAACATTGCAATAACTACTATTGTTGTTTTTTGCTACCAGTAGTGCTGTGATAATTGATGCTCCTCCTCCTCCTCCTCATAACACTACTACTATGATTTCTCCTTCTACTTTGCTACTATTAGTATTGTTATTGCCATTGCTACTAGATTAGGTGTCACTAGCCAATGTGGTACATATCAAGTCTTTATGTTGGTGAGCACACTTTCACCATATAGAAATGATAGACACATTCAAACAATAAAGGCAATTATAATTGTATGGAATAAATGCACTAATGTATCTTTATCTTTGATGCTTCCTTGGAAATCCACCTTATAGATTATGTAAGATACCACGTAAGTTCAAAAGAAAGGGTATTATATCTCATAAAATTTACAGGATTATATTTACAAATAGGGTTTTTCAATTAAAATTTGAAAAAAATGTGTAAGTGTAGTAAAGAAAAAGGTGTTATTTTAGGGTCTTATAGCATATAAAGAAATGGTATTTCTTAATATCCTTTGAATGCATGTTATATAGATGAATACTTATAGATAAACCCCCTGAGCTACTTCACACTCTAGAACCAACTCTAATAAAATGGAGATAAGAATGCAAGAGTGAAAGAAAGCAAAAGACTTGATTGTGTTCATTGTTGTACAAGTAATGCTTATATATAAGGATGCCTCATAAAGAGGTCAATGTGAAAGGTGGGTGGTTAGTGGAAAAAAGTATCCACTTGGTAGATGCTATATGATAAGATGATCATAAATGAGAAGATGTGGAATGGGTAATCTTTGTTGACTTTTGAAGGCTTACATTTAAAGATATTTGAATATTCTTCCAACATACCTTCTTAAATTGATGTGATAATTGATGCTTCTCCTCCTCATACTACTGCTACTATGATTTCTCCTTCTGCTTTGCTACTATTAGTATTGTTATTGCCGTTGCTACTAGATTAGGTGTCACTAGCCAATGTGGTACATATCAAGTCTTTATGTTAGCAAGCACACTTTCACCATATAGAAAGGATAGACACATTCAAACAATAAAGGCAATTATAATTGTATGGAATAAATGCACTAATGCATCTTTATCTTTGCTGCTTCCCCAAGGAGTCCACCTTATAGATGATGTAATATACCACATAAGTTTAAAAAAAATGGTATTATATTTTGTAAAATTTATAAGATCATATTTACAAATAGGATTTTTTAATTACAATTTGAAAAAAATATGTAAGTTTAGTAAAGTAAAAGGGATCATTTTAGGATCATATAGCATATAAAGAAAGGGTATTTCTTAATATCCTTTGAATACATGTTATATAGATGAATACTTATAGATAAACCCTCTGAGCTACTTCACACTCTAGAACCAACCCTAAGAAAACGGAGATAAGAACACAAGAGTTAAAGAAAGTAAAAGACTTGATTGTGTTCATTGTTGTACAAGCAATGCTTGTATATAAGGATGCCTCTTAAAGAGGTCAATGTGAAAGGTGGATGATTAGTGAAAGATGCCACTTTTGAAGGATTACACTAAAAGATATTTGAATATTCTTCCAACATACCTTCTTAAATCGAGAAAAGACAAATTAAAAATGATTTCAAGAAAAGGAGTTACTAGTTGTTATCCCCTTATAGAAAGGAATGGGTTGCAAGTACAAAAAATGATGTCAATAGAAATCAGGAGCATTAGAGGTGAGACGAAATTTTTCATGAGTGACAAGTTTTGTGAAAATGTCTATCTAGTAAGAACTAGGCACATGCTCAATGTGAAGATAGCTCTCCTAATATAAATATTTTACAAAATGGAAACATAAACTAATGTGTTTGAGTTTGTCAGAATTGACATCACCTAAAGTGATGAGTGTGATATAAGATTGATTATCAAAATAAGTGGTAAATTAAGCAACTTTGTAGTAGAAGTATGATTCCTAGATCATAATGTGATATAATTTTACTTGTTGGCACTCCAGATAGAAGAACCACCCATGAGAAGCAGGTAGCCATCAGTAGTCAATCTATGAGTGAAAATATCACCTCTCCAATCAGCATTACAACAGGCGCAGAGGGTATCTTGGGATGGAAGGTGATACTTGAGGCTCAAGCATAAGGAACTTTTAATCATTTCCTATATAGGAAAAACTAGGGAATCCCCTATCAAATCTATAGATAAAAAAACACATAAGTAGGGAAAGTATTTAGGGAAAATGGAATATTTCCTAATTAGAGAAACTAGGAAATCAAATAGGAAGTTTCCTACATAGAAAGGGAAAATTCCCTTCAAAGAAAACTTTTCTATATAGGGAAAATTTTCTACATAGCGAAATGTTCCATTTTTTCTAATATTTACTTTTCCTACCTACATTTATTTTTTACCAGAGAAATGATAAGGAAAACCCTTTTCTTCTTTCATATGTAGGAAAAACTTCCTATGTGCAGAAATTTTCATACATAGGGAATTTTCCTATGTTTCCCCACATAGGGAAATTTCCCTACATTTGATAGTTTTCCTACATAATAAATTTTTTATGTTACTCTAGTTTCTCTCTAATTGGAAATGTTACATTTTTCCTAGTTTGCACATTCCTACTTCTATGAATTTATAAGTAGAAATTATACACTAAATTTAAAACTAGGATATACATAGATTGTTTAGTTAATTTCAAATAGGCCATAATGTACATCTAATAGTTTAGATAGTTTTTCCCTAAATACAACTCTTGATGAATGAAATTCTTGCGTACGACGAATGTGCAACATGCAACCTTTTCCTAACTACTACGTACTTAAATGAGATTATAGGTTTTTTTTCCTATGTTAAGAGAAAAATCCTAGATATGTAATATTTTCTATATAAGCTTTTTTTCTATGTGGAGAATTTTTTTTAATGTAGATAATTTTATTTTTAAAAAAATATTTAAGTAATTTATATGATGCCATAATATGGTGGCACTATATCCTTACTCTAGTTGATTCCTAATGGCTAATGAAATGATAAACAGAGACATTGCATTGTAAATTACTTGGACATAGAATTGAAAATCTCTATCACTTGTGTCGATGCCAATGCTAATGGGTTGCTTGGGAATTGCTCGAAAAGGAGAGCTTGCTCATCATTGTCAAGTAGTTCCATGTAGCTATCGATGGTTATGGCATGTATGTCCCTCTACAATACATAGAGATGTATCGGCACAATGGGAAGCTTAGCTAAATCAATCACAGAATGCAAAAAACTTGAGCAACCCACAACCAAAACCTCCCACACTGAAAGTGAAGAAAGAAATAAAAATAGAACTTGCTCATCAAGAACAAATAAGCAAGCCAAACTCAGAATGGGGACACTATTAACAAAAACCATAGTCAACAATAGTAGCCAACTCACATAGATATACAGAAAAACCTGTAGCAACCAAAATAAATACGACATGTTGCTAGAAAATGGGTCGCATAAAAGGCTAAAAAAAAATCAAATTGCTGTCAACTTTGGCTGCAAAGAAGACTTACAACAAGGTGCATCAAATGTATAGAAATACCTAAAAAGAGACTCAACCAAGTAGGACAATATTCTAGTATCACACTATATGCAAGGCACACAACAAGAAGTAGCACTCTCTCAACAACCAAGTTCACATGCTCTAGCAATATCAATCCATAGGAGACAATTGCAGAGGAGACAACCATCAACACACAGGAAGGTCATGTAAGAAAACTCGAACCACTAATCCACATAGGAATTTCTTCCCTCAATAGCTACTTGAAATAAGAGTCCCTAAAGTAGTGGAAACTATGGGATTGAAGGCAAGTTTTTACTTGAGCATATGCATAGATTTAGGTTTTGGAATAACCCAGTACCACTTCCATTAGCAATCAAGTAGCACTTGCATTAGATTTGCTCCCATAAATGTAGCAGTTTCTACGAAAACCATGTCATCAAGGAAAGAAAGCAGCTTCTTCTCTGAAGACTATCTCACTCAATGCATTTTAAATTTCTTCAACTTGTACAACTTATTCTCACTATTTCTTCACAAATCTTTCTTGGTGAACGTACAACCACAAAAAACACTGGAGTTATGTGCCTTTCTTGGTGGAAATCATCTGTAGGTACAAAGCATTTCTTTAGCTCACCCCAGCAATGTTCATCCTACTTGCAGCTTGACACAAGCCAAAATTCTGTATTCTCTTCTCAAATCTGCTCTTACTTTTAGTTTTTAAGGTTCTATGACCTACTTCAATAGTCTCTTCTTCTACTATTATTTCACCCAAGAAAGCAGCCATAGCCAGATATTGCAACTCTTGATTTCTCTCCCTTTGTGTCCATATTTCTAAATAAGAAGCCATAATCTGCATCTATTTCAAGCCCCAAGGGTCTCCACTTGAAGCAGCAAAGCTTGCAAGATTGTGAAGATCAATCCCACATGTCACAACTAGTCAAAGATGGAGCTACAGGTAAGCTATAGCCCAATGCCATCAGCAAAATTGAAAATGGGCTCCAAACAATGGTCCGCTCACATATTCCTCCTTGAAAAATAGCATGAGGAGAGGGCACAATAGTTTGATAACATTAGTGATGATGATGATTATTGTTAGCTCACAAATAACCTTTCCAATGCATAGCGGTTCAGTAAGCCCACTCACAAGCTCGATCGCATTTGAGGTTGCCTTTGTTTAGTATGGCAAGAGCCTTTGGTTCCATAAAACATGAAAAGAGAGGGCAATTATAGCAATGATCTCATGCTCTACAAGCGTAAGATGCATGTAATGCTAAAATTAATGTTGTTATTGTATAGGGTATCCATCAAGCTACAAGCTCCACAAAAGTAGCTCCAAGGACCTAAATCTATCGATGAATTGTTGTAGTGACATCTAGCCTTACAAAATTAAAATATTAAAGAAAATCCATATACATGTCAACTCATCATGTGGTTGACGGAAAAGATAATTGTTCCAACTCCTTTTACTTATGGGGATCAATGTTACTTTTTGTCCTATCGTAACTTGCAAGCCTAGGATGTTGAACATGGAGATGCTTCTTTTTAAATAGCTGATATACAACTAGTATTAAAACTTCACAGCCAAGTTTGTGATTATTGGCAATAGCCAGCACTGAACAACCACCTACATAAAGACATTTGACATTTGACTGTTGCAAACAATCCTGCAAATAGTCCTCGGGGAAGTTACTATATGTATATTCTCTACATCACGTGCGTTCAAGGCCTATTAATAAATATCCTTATCTATGAATTTTTCTTGAATAAAACATAACCATTTTCTATTTAATCTGTAAATAACCCCTTTATATTATATCCCTATGTATGTAAAAATAAAATAAAAATGGTATTTTAAAACTACCTTATTTTAAACCCACGTGATGCACACATATATTCATGAGTAACTTACTCGAGGCATTTGACTGCAAAAACTTTTAAGAATTAACTTAGATCTACATATTTACAAATCTAATCCACTACTTAAGAAATGATGGTGAGATAGGTCACCATTTTCCATAGTCCATACAATGCTCCATGAATTTTTTTATGAGCAGGTTTAGTGTGGAATCTAGGCTGCAAAATCTCCTTCTCCATGTAGCATTCCATCTTTTTAATCAACAATCCAACCATCATGTCTCATGTAGAAGCTTTCAAGGCTTTATAGATGTCTCCCATTTTTTGTTTGGAATAACAATCCATTCTTCCTATGATTTTGTCGGTCTTCACACTAGTATCTTCCCCACAAAATTAAGTTGACAACAAGATATGAGGAATGTGAAAAATACCTGAGATAAATAAGTATATATACTAGCATACATCATACATGATGTATTAAGTTCTTGTCCTCTCAACTAGGAGGATATGAAGTTGAAGTTTTCTAAAAGAGATGTAGGCTTACATATTCAATTTTTCCTAAAACACCTTCATCCAGTTTTAAAGCTTATCCATGCCTTGAATCTAGTGACATCTTGGCAAAAATTTATAATAGTTATAAAACCTTATGCATAATCCATCAACGTGAGCACAAGGATATAGAATGAATAGACTAATGCATGTTTGCACACATGCATAAAACGAAAGCTACTAGTTGCAAATGCTCCTTATGTTTACACACAGTCTTGTGAAACACACTACACATCACTCTAAAAATACACATGAAATATGGAGGCATAGATGTAATAAGGTATGTATCGTACACACAAGACAATGAACCTTTTCAAATTGTTAATCTTCGTGTTTATTCACTCTTCATGTTTGAGTTATACCACTTTAGAAGAAAATAAAAACACCAATGCTACAAGGATAAAGATTACAAGGATAATTTAGCAAGTAAAAAAAAAGTCTCAATAAAGTCACAAACTATCTGGTAGCTTCCTGAATCTTTTCCATGTATTAATTAGAACCAATTGTATCTTGGAGATTCTCCACAAAACCTTCATTATGAGTACTTGAGATTTAGACTTCTTCAAAGAGATTTTCTCTACTTCACCTGGCATAACATTAATAAGTTACATCTGAATAAAAGCATACAAATGGAGGACATATTGCAAAGAACATCTACATGGCATCTTCCATACATATCATGAATATTTAAGTAAGCTTCAAATGTGAGTAATAGTTTTGACACTCTCCATTGCATTCAATGACCACCAACAAAGGGCATCAATCAAGGCCTTCATCATCACAATAATCTTCATTGTGGTCAAAACCTATTACAAGAGACATATGAAAAAAATTGTGGGTACCTTAACGATCAACTTGACCTTACAACAATTCACACATCCCTCACAAGGCATGGCAATAGGAGATGATGTCTAGTGTTTTATTAGAAAATAAAAGTGCCTACTACTTTCACTATTACTAGTACATAAGATCAAAGATCCACAAAATTCCAGTCCATAAAGCTTAATTCTTGTGTAGCATAAAGATAACTCCAAAGAAAACTGTGCCATTTGTCAAAATATGGAAGATGAAATTTACCACAAAAACACTGAGGTTGCACATTGCACCTGTCAAAATGAAATGTGCATGTGACCTCAGAGACACTAGCACTTTGGGTCAGTTTGTTACTCCAAAATGTGCCTATGCCATAGTCCATTAGCACCCATTTCATAGGTGTCCTGTAAGCTCCATAGTAGTAGCTGACTTAGCACTCAAACCTATAAAGCTCAAAACATCAGAGATACAATCATGGTCTAACTCAGAAGGTCAAGAAGTGGTAAAAGATAATAAAGAAGTACAAAGCTTATAATAGGAGACATAAGAACAAACTTATGGATATCATAATGATGAGCTTGTCCTTATTACACAATGTCAGAGATATGCAAAATTCCATGATCAGCCTGTCCTTGTTACACAACATCAGAGATATTCTAAATTCCAACCCATGAGTTTTTCTTTTGCATGATAAAGATAAATCTGAGACACCATGATCTTATCAAAATGAGAGATGTGATTTACCATAGAAATAGTGGTTGCACATTCCACTTGTCAACATGAAATGTGCAAATAACCTCAAAATATTGAAACTCTAGGTTAGTTTCCTTCTCAAAAATGTGCCTATGAGAGAGACCCTAAACTAATCTTTATTTCAATTGGGAGGGTAGCATACTTTAATTGCAACTTTGGTATCTCCTTCAATTGGTAAGCAATTTTGGAATGACTGAACATCAGGCCATTAACTGCACTCATAACAATAGTATGATTGGTTGGGCCCAATTACATTCTTCTCTTGCAACTTCATCAAGGCAGATACTGCCATGCAAGTGTTTGGGCAGTAAACACTTCTATCGTATTAGCCAAAGAACCAGCATCCATTATTTCTTCTTTTATAACCTCTTACAATCTCCTCAAAATTTCAAAGGGTAGAAACTGCATGATCAATGGATACTAAATCACTAGTTTGAATAGCAGATGCAAAAAAGGGTTGGCCTTCATAGTTGTATAATTATTCCACCTGGTCTTATAATATAGATGCATTGGATTGGCATTTGTTGTTGCGGATTGTGCACCAACTAGCTTGGGAATTCGATTAGTCAAGCCAAGTTCTTTGCACTTAACAAACCCCTAACATAATGCATAGATGTTCCCATGATTGCTTCGAGGTATAATAACCCAGTGAGGAATGTCCCACTTAAAATCTCTATGGCTATAGTTTTCTGGCCTTCCAAGTGAAGGCTTTATAAAGAATTAGCCAAGTATATGGGCATTGCTTCTATCACTTCTCAAATTAGATGCATGCACCTATCAAAATTGGTGTCTAGGCTCAATAAGACTACCCCATTGGCAATTTGTTGCACCAAGTGGGCAATTTAGATTTTGTTTGCTGGAAAAAACACAATAGGAGGAATGCCAAGTGCATCAAAATAAGTTGAAAGTGTTACAGATATATCAATAGTTGATGCATAGTTGACATCAATGAGAAGATTATTCATTTTCCTTAACCTCTTCTCTTGACTCAACAAGACCATCATGCCAAGATCCTTAAAGCTCCCCGTGTGAGTGATACCACACTACTTCACCCACAAGTCATTCAAATTCAACATCTCATTGTCCAATTGCTATGCATGGAACAAATTCAAAGTCCCTTGAAAAGCATTTACAATATCATCTGTCCATCTCAGGAAGTACACAATTTTCCTTACTCCAAGCACTTGATCCAAAATGGCCAAGTAGTTTTACTAACATAGAAATCAAACAAAGTTCAAATACTTCACATCATATTCCTTAGGGCCTCCATATCATGCTCAACATCAAGAACCAAACCATCCTTGATTTTTTAAATGACCTCGTCCAACAAATACCCCTCGTCGACAGGGTCATATGGGATGAAAGGAACTTACTTGGCAGAGAAGGTAGTAGGCGGCTCAAACAAACCATGGTGGCATGCATTGTCAAAGATGTTGTCAATTGCCTTCTTTTTCCTAGAGGCCAAAGTGGAAGAGGTGAGCCTCCATGGGTTAGCAGATCTCACGAATAGTGTTGTGTTAAGAATCCACCTCTTTTTACTAGTTTAGCTAAAAAAAATTGTCAAAAAATACTATTCGCTAACTCTTCTTACTAGTTCTTCTTACTAGCTAAAAAATTTTGTCAAAAAATACTATTTGCTAACTCTTCTTACTAGTTCAGCTTTGAATGGCAAAAAAGTCTCATGCGAATAAAAGCATAATACTTTAGTTGTGATTTACCATTGCACACCCTAGTAAAGAAAGTGAATGACCTTTGAATGGAGTTCGTAGTAGCTACAAACTTGCATTGGAAATTCTTCTGAGCACTTCCAAAGCTATGCTAAATGCAAGTACATCCTACACATGCATTGAAACATGAGCAAGGGAAAATTTTATTTTAGTGGCCCTAATGCATGAAATTATTTCAAGAGTGTATCAACCATCAATGCACCCATCAGAATGGGGAAAAAATAGACCATCCCACTAACTCATTATTGTGATAAAAGAAGCCTTTACACTAAAAACTTGTTGCATTTCTAGCTATTTGCTTTGCTTTACAAGTTTCACATCTCTCGAGTGTTGAGATATCGAGCTCCACTCGTGATATGCCAGGGTGACCGTTGTGTATTTATGTCACCGACTTGTTAGCTACAGATGCGATTGGTACACCGCCCATGAATAATAGCTAGATGACAGCTATCCTTATCTACTCTAGTTCTGGCTCAGTTAGTATGCCACCTTAGTTAGTTGAGTTTGGTTTGAGACCCATATATAGGGTTCTTCTATTTCTTTGTACTAGAGTTCTTTTTGGCTTATACAACTAAGAAGAGGAAAACTGTTTTCAGCCTCCACCTTTATGTGTATTCCCCCATTGTGTAAGTGAGAAAGCTACAAGTGAGACTCCTTCCTTCTCTCCCACAATCTTGACATGGTATCAGAGCCTAATTCGTGGTAAGGAGCTCAAGAAAGCAAACCAAGTTCGTGGTGTTCTGGTAAGAGGACCAGTGTTGCTTTTATTTTTTGAGTTTGGGAGCAAGTCTCTGCAGGTAGCACAGCCGGAAAGTGCAAGAGTGCATTGTCTCAGATTGAGAGACCCTTCGCGGTGTAGGAAGAGGGCAGTATATGCTGCGGGCGGAAGTTTCGGCGCCTGTTTTGGAGGCGGAAGTTATCTGCACGCACTCAGAAAAAGGCCCTGTTTTTTGCTGTGCGACCACTGTTCTACAGGTCGGTGAAAAGTTACTGTAGAAATTGCATCGTATGCCTATGCGCAAAGACATTGGGAGTTACAGAATCATCCTTGTTGCCTGTTGATGCAAAATCGTCACTAGGAAGTGACTGTGTGGTCAAATACCACTTTCGTCACTTTTGCAGATTTGCCCTTGTGAGGCTGAAGCTGTGTTTTTTGCAGTGACAGAATTTTTTGCAGTGTTCTGTAATGGTGTCTGATTCTCTTTCACAGATTGTCACTGAAAAGCTTGACAAGAACAACTTCCAAGCATGAAAGTTTAGAATGACGAATTTCCTTATGGGAAAATGATATTGGAAATTCGTTGCAGGAAATGAAGAAGAACTAGTTCTTCCTTATGTTCCCAATCAACAGCAAATGCAGGCATTTAAAGGATGGCATGAGAGAGCCAGGAAAGTTATGTACTGGTTGTCTATCAGCATTTCAGGCTTTATGATTGTGCATATTCAGGATGCAAGTACGCCAAAGGAGGCATGGGATACTTTGTCAAAAATGTATAGCACAAATACGCAAGCCAGGAAAATGCAGCTCAAGCAAGAGTTGCACAATGTGCAAAGAGAAAGTATGAGCATCAATGACTACCACATGAAGGTGAAGAAGATTGCAGATGCACTTGCTTCCATTGGGTCGCCAGTGAAAGATGATTTAGTTTCTGTGACCTTGAATGGTCTAGGAAAGGATTATGCATAGTTCCGAACATCGATTTTCATCCGTGAAAGATTTCCTGATTTTGAGGAGTTGATTGCTCTTCTAATTTCTGAGGAGCAGAGAAATGGTGGTGCATCTTCTTCAGGAGGAACTTTAAAAGAAGCTGTTTTCTACTCAAATGCTGGAAGAGGTAGAGGCAGAGGTAGAGGAGGCCGATTTGGAGGCCGTGGTAGAAATCAGAATATGTAACAAACTCAAGAAAACCAGTCCTATGGAGGAGGACGTGGTAAGTCTAGAGGCAGGGGGAGCCAAAGAGATCGTGGTGGATATCAAAGAGGCCAAAATGCAAACAACAATGTTGAATGCTACTACTGTGGTAAAATGGGTCATATGGCTAAAGACTGCTATAAAAAGCAGAATGACATCATGAATGGAAAATTGCAACAAGGGAATTATGCATCTTCTAGTAGACAGGGTGATGATAGAAATGAGCTTTTGTTTATGGTGCAGCACATGACCAATTCTTTGACAAGTGCAAAAGAAAGCAACGATGTGTGGTATGTTGACTCAGGTGCATCAAACCACATGACAGGTCATGCAGAATGGATGCAGGGTGCAAGGAAAATGGAAAAACCAGGATTTGTGGAGACTGATGATGATACTGCACATCCTACTGTGCAGATTGGAAAAATTCATTTGTCTATGCAGGATGGAAAAAAGAAATACCTGTCGGATGTATTTCATGTCCCGAATATCACCAAGAACCTGGTTTTTGTTGGTCAAATGGTTGAGCAGGGTTTGCAGGTCAGATTTAATTCTCATGGATGCTTTGTTGAGGATATGAAAAATAAAGGTCACTTGATAGCAAAAGCAAAGAAGAAGGGCAAAATGTTTACGTTGGATGTAGACATGCCTGAATTGAGTGCAGCAATGTTTGCACATGGGATCGGTGTAGTTGCAGATATTTATATCTAGCATAAACGCATTGGTCATGTTAATGTACAGCGACTTAAATCAATGCAAGCCCAAAATATTGTTGCAGGATTGCCTAAATTCAAGGTTGCAGAAATGCATAAGGTATGTGAAGCCTGTCAATATGGAAAACAGGCAAGGAAACCATTTGCTAGACATGTTCAAGAGAGTAAGAAGCCATTGGAATTAATCCACTCTAATGTGTGGACTACTAAAGCTACATCTATTGGAAGCTATCATTATTTTGTCACTTTTATTGATGACTATAGCAGAAAAGTTTGGGTGTATTTTATAAAAAAGAAAAGTGAAGTGTTTGGGCATTTCAAAACTCTTAAAGCTATGGTTGAAAAAGAAGCAAGCCTGCAAATAAAATGCCTAAGGTTAGATGGAGAGGAAGAGTACCTCTCAAATGAGTTTGGAAGGTTCCTGCAAGAGCATAGCATAAAGCAACAATATTCATGCAGTCATACCCCACAACAAAATGGAATTGCAAAAAGGAGAAACATGCATATTGGAGAGGTATCTTCTGCTATGCTCAACGAAAAAGACTTGCCAGATTTTTACTGGGTTGAAGCAGTTGCTACAACAGTCTACATAATGAAGAGGACTCCCTTTGCAGCAATACATGGGATGACTCCAGAGGAGAGGTATACTGGTAGGAAACCAGATATTTCTCATTTGAATATTTTTGGTTGCATTGCCTATGTTCATGTGCCAGATGAGTTGAGATCCAAAATCTGAGAAGTGCATCTTTATTGGTTACTCTTTGCAGTAGAAAGGGTATAGATGCTATAACCCTTCCACTTGAAAGTTTATAGTGAGCAGAGATGTTATTTTTGATGAGATGAGTAGCTGGTATAAACCAGTAAATGTGATTGATGATGTAGATGCACAAAATGGTAATGCTGCATAGAATTCACAGCAGCAGTCACAAAATATTAGTGGACCTAGAGTGTCCTCTAGCAGTGGTTCACATTCTTCGCCATGGACAGGCAGATTGAGATCAGGATAATCTCCTCAAAACAATGTAGATAGTGGTATGCAGGTTTCACGAAAAGGAAAAGAAAAGGTAGATCAGCCCATGCTTGATGTGAATGCAGGTCACTCTTATGTGGATGGTGAATCGAGTGGCTCAAAACAGAGCATTGATGATGAGTTGGGTATTCCTTCTATTGTTACACCTGGAGTAAGGAAGACCAGGGATGTTTTGAGAGCACCTAGGAGTGAACGTACTTTGTGCAGGTCTACCAGAGCTAGGTATCCTGTGGATAGGCTGAAATATGATGGATTTACAGCCATTCACTATGGATGCCTTGGAAGCAAATGCTACATGGAAATTGGTACCTTTGCCTAAAGATAAGAATGCAATTGGTTGTAAGTGGGTTTATAAGGTGAAACACAATGCAGATGGTTCTCTGAATAGATACAAGGCAAGATTAGTAGTCAAGGGGTATGCACAAACATATGGCATTGATTATGAAGAAACATTCAGTCTGGTTGCAAGGATGGAAACCGTAAGAGCAGTCATTGCTATGGCTGCATCAAAGGGATGGTCTTTACATCAAATGGATGTAAAGAATGCCTTCTTGCATGGTGATTTGCAAGAAGAGGTCTATATGGAGCAGCCACCAGGTGATGTGCATGCTGTTGATCCTGAGTTTGTTTGCAAGTCGAAGAAAGCCTTGTATGGCTTGAAGCAAGTACCTAGAGCATGGTCTGACAAGATAGGACAGTATCTTGTCACTATTGGCTTTCAGATTTCCAAGGTATATTTCTCACTTTATGTGAGAAAATAGAGAAAGCTATTATGCTACTTGTCATTTATGTTGATGATTTGATTATGACAGGTGATAGTGATGAAGATATCCTTCATCTGAAAATGCTATTGAAGCAGAAGTTTGAGATGAAGGATTTGGGAGAGCTGCATTATTTCTTGGGCATTGAGGTGATTAGAGCACCAAGTGGGATACGGCTCTTGCAGAGGCAGTATGGATTGGACATGCTATCCAAATATGGGATGACAGGCTGTAAGCCTATTTCATTTCCTTTGGAGCAGAATGTGAAGCTGAGCACAGATGCAGGTGAGCTTCTGGAAGACCCTACTATGTACAGACGCATAGTAGGAAGTTTGATTTATATGACTATTACCATGCCAGATTTGAGCTATGTTGTTGGATTGGTAAGTCAGTTTATGCAGGCTCCAAGGAAACCACATTTGGATGCGGCTAGACGCGTACTCAGGTATGTGAAGTCCACATTGCAATATGGACTACTTTATGAGACTGGGGTTCAGATACAGTTGCATGGATACACTGATGCTGATTGGGCTGGTAGTATTCTTAATAGACGATCTACCAGTGGATATGTGTTCTCTTTTGGGAGTGCTGCAGTCAGTTGGAGCAGCAAGAAACAGCCTACAGTTGCCTTGTCGAGCACAGAGGCTGAGTATAGGGATGCAGCAATGGTTGCATGTGAGGTAGCTTTTATGATATGCATCAGCCTACAGATGGGCAAGTTGTCCTTTATTGTGACAACATGAGCAGAACAGACTTGGCAAATAACCTGATCTATCATGCTAGAACAAAGCACATTGAGGTGCATTATCACTATGTGCGGGAGACGGTTTTACTAGGTCTTATTGATCTAGTTTATGTCAGCATAGAGGATCAGGTAGCTGACATATTCACAAAGGCATTGGGCGCAGAGAAGATGCGCAAGTTCAGAGACCTGCTTGGTGTGCAGGAATTGGGATTGAGCTCGAGGGGGAGTGTTGAGATATCGAGATCCACTCCTGATATGCCAGGGTGACCGTTGTGCATTTATGTCACCGACTTGTTAGCTCCAGATGCAGTTGGTACACCGCCCATGAATAATAGCTAGATGACAGCTATCCTTATCTACTCTAGTTCGTGGCTCAGTTAGTATGCCACCTTAGTTAGTTGAGTTTTGTTTGAGACCCATATATAGGGTTCTTCTATTTCTTTGTACTAGAGTTCTTTTTGGCTTATACAACTAAGAAGAGGAAAACTGTTTTCAGCCTCCACCTTTGTGTCTATTCCCCCATTGTGTAAGTGAGAAAGCTACAATTGAGACTCCTTCCTTCTCTCCCACAATCTTGACATCGAGTCCATCTTACATTCATTTTCTTCCTATTTCAAATCACTACATACAATGATACAACATCTAACAAAAGGCATAGGAAGTGACGAGCTAGAATCTCATAGATGTGAGAGAGGCACAAAAAATAACATGATACATGTGTTGCAAAGATTCCTAGTGGCATGCCTAGTACATTTCATGGTAAACCGTAGGTGTAGTCTCAATAAGAACCCCTCTTGATTAGGATGTTCTTATCAATCACACTGACTGCCACTATCCTCAATGAAAAAAAATCATACATGTGCAATTACTACGCCAATTAGGACTAAAAAATTTAATTGAATATTTCTTAGAAACATTAAAAAAGTAGTCACCATACTAAGGTGTTTT
The DNA here is from genome assembly GCF_053477565.2 of Lygodium microphyllum. Taxonomy (NCBI): domain Eukaryota; kingdom Viridiplantae; phylum Streptophyta; class Polypodiopsida; order Schizaeales; family Lygodiaceae; genus Lygodium; species Lygodium microphyllum. Next base: position 98,808,173 of record NC_141140.1, on the reverse strand, counting down.
GGTCCTGCAAAAGGTTATGTGCAAGGACCATCAAGGTGGTTGTGTTTATTCTTCACATGTTGAGATTTAGGGTGATGTGGATGTATTCTAATCTTGGGCCCTCTAGATGAAATAGGCCCCACTCTAGAAATCACAGAGGATCTAAATTTTTTTTTAAAATTTCTTTATATATTTTTAGTTTAATATGTGGTGGCAAGTTAATGATGCAACACTATTCATTGGCTTTGGATTTTTGAGAATGAAGGTATTGTAACAAGCTAAATATATTTGATAGCAATAGCCTATGGTCATACTTTCCATGATAATATATATCTAGCTTCACAATTTGTTTGTTTAATAAATAGGTACCACCAAATATAAAAAATCTTACTATTTATGATGTGAATTGAATGATTCTATGTAGATGGTTGAAATAAACAAAGCCATTGCTAGTCCCTTCCTCAAAACTAGGCAAATAGTGGCTTATCATATGACTATTGATTCTGAAGTTCCTTGAATATAGTCATTATTTTTTCAATGTTAATATCTAGAGATTGGTTATGGACATAAACTTAAGGAAGTGACTTTGACTTCTAGAGAGTGAGTACAGAAAATGTCATGACTGAGGCACTAGTGTTATTCTTTGAAAGTCGATAAAGAAGCCCTTCGCTTGGCTTTAGACACAAGATATACTAGAATATTAAGAAGTAAAACTATTACAAGAATACAAGGCCTATTTAAGATCATTTTCTAGTTTATCAAATTCTCATCCATTAAGTCACCTAGTTTGGAAGACATCCATTGGAGGATTTGTTTGCTCATCATTAGTTATCTAGTGGAGTGGTTAATGTGACCACTAAAGTGAAGCTTAAGATACAAAATTTCCATATTTCCTAGACTATGAGCACCAAGTATCTTATTTTTTATTCATAAGGAATATCATTTCCTTTATCTCCTCCTCAAATGATGGCCTATTAAGGAAGGCATTCACTCAAGAAAGTGATTGTGAGAGCTCTCGCTTGATGGCCAAGACCCATGGACTACTTATTGTTTAAGCATTCCAAGCAAGCTCTAATGGCTACTTCTCACCTAGCTGACATGCCTTCAAACCTATGAATGTAGTGAGCTTTCCTCGATGCAAAAATGAGTTGCCTCCTCCTTCACACACACTGGTAGCTCCATGATCCTAGATGCTAGCTCAAGCATCCTCAAGCCTCCTCCTTCAAGCTCCATCAACCATAGCCGTGCGCGAGCAAGAAAAGAGAAGAGAAGAGAAGAAGAGAAGGAAAAACAGTGAAGAGCTTCACCCTCTTGATTCCTCACTCCCACATGCTCACTCCCTCACCCTCTCAATCTCCCTCTCTCTGTACCTATCTCTATATCACACACACACACACACACAAATAAGAGAAGAGAAGAAGACAAGGAGAGAGGTCTCTTGTTAGCCACACACCAAAGAATGACCTTCCATTCACTTTTTGAATTTTATATACAAGCCCTAAAATCCCATGGGCACCCATTCCTTTTTACATGGCTGGACTTTGTGGCAAGGTCATTTTTCCTATTTCCCTTTTCTTGCCTCATGCCTTAAGCTACACCCGTCTATTCTTTTACAAATGGCACAAAAGGGAGATTGGTGCTCTTTTACAAGAGTTTTTTGAGTTTTTTGAGGCACCTTCTATTTAAAATTGTGTTTTTTCCGTAGCTTAGATTTTATTGGCCGCCTCTGTACCTTTTCTATTTTTCTTTTCTTTTTGTCCTTTTTGCTTCATATTTCTACCATTCGAACTGAGGTTAACATTACCCCCCTTCGAGACGGGTGGAAGTCCCATGGCAGTTCGCGGTCTTTGTTATGGAAGGGTGTGTTCTGGGCTAGGCTGGGGGGGTGATGGGGCCGCATGTGGACTCATTTGATTGGGATGAGTTGGTAATGATTTGGATATAGAACCCAAGGTGTGTCAACTGGATGATAAGGGCCTCCGAAGTTGGTGGTTTGTAGCATCCTGTTGTACCTGGAAGGAGAAAGTGCTCGACCTAAGGGAAGTGTCTACCTTGCCGTGCGGTGCTCTGTACTCATGTTGGTGGAACAGGGAGTTGGGTCTAACCCTAGGTAAGCCTAGGTGATGTCCCACACTTGAGGACCCATTTTGTGCAAAGGGAGGTGCGGTGTATGTAGCTTAGGTTGACAGGCCTAGCCATAGGCGAGTCTTATCTCCTTAGGTATATCCTGCCCTTGGGGCGCCCTAAGCATGAAGTGGGGAGGCAAAAGGGTTAGGGGGTTAGGACCAGAGCTGACCGATCGAGGCCATCGGACGTGCCATACTTGAGGATCCTTAGGTGCAGTGACTGGGCGCTATGTGCCGCGACTTGCGTTTGGACATGTCACGGGCTCCTTACATTTTTATTTGTTTACTTTTATTTTAAAAAAAACTTGTTGAGGTATAGGATTCGAGCAGTAGCTAATTGCTAGTTCTTGTCATCAGAAGGCGGTGGAGTGACTCTAAAAAATTCAACTCTACATGAAACCCTTAAGATTCAACCGGACCTAGAGAGGGGTGGTGGAGAGGAATGGATGGTTACAGTGAGTGAATTTGCTGTTACTCATATCCTCAAGAATAGCGAGGTAGAAGGAAGGTAGAAGGCTAACTTGCATTATTAGGCGGGTCATCGCGCAGCTATCAATGGCGTTAAGGTCAAAAAAGAGTGGGGGGAGACCATGTTCTACCAGGGTGGGGTCCTGCCTAAGTAAGATTTTTAATAGCCTAAGATAGTTGCATGTGGTAAGGAAGGCAAGATCAAGATAGGAGGACAAGTCAGCAATAAACTGGGTCGTGGTGGCATCTAGGCTATCAGAGGTGAAAGTGAGGGCTTGGGCTCAGGTGGTAGTACATGGATTATTATGACGGGAAAGTTGTAACGGCCATGGGTGTTTGCATCAAATTCTAATCCTACCGTATGAGGATATGCCATGAATGTGGGTTTGTTTCTCTCAACAGGGAGGGTATTACAAAAAGCCATCCATGGCAGCACATTGTCGTCGCAAATACGTCTCCACCACAATAGTTGGCACTCGTATCTAGACACAGACCAAGGCACTTCAAAAACCTTATTTTTCCAGTACTCGGCATCCTCAGTGCCTTAGAGGGTGGGATTCTTTTCTCTGTCTTCCAACCATTGTTGGCTTAGTTGGCTTCCGATGTCGATCACCTCGTCCACTATTCTAGGGGAAAGGACTCTGCGCAAGGCATTGGGGATGAGGAAGCTGAAGTTGAAAGGATGTTTCTCTTTGTCACATCTCTCCCAGACGATGAGCTCCGCATGAAAATTGGTCGGTGGGTCATTTGGGCATGTGGAAGGGGTACAAATAGTTGTGCCATAGGGTTAGCCCTCAATCTTTGTTTGGCTTCTTCCACCATTTTTCTTCTCTTCTCCCTCAGGGTGGTTTTTCTTTCCACGGATTTGTCTGTTGGCTGCCACTGCTCTTCAGCATGGGGTGAAGGGGGTTGTGGGGTAGTTTTAAAATACAATTTTTATTTTATTTTTACATACATAGGGATATAATATAAATGGGTTATTTACAGATTGAATAGAAAATGGTTATGTTTTATTCAAGAAAAAATCATAGATAAGGATATTTATAAATAGGCCTTGAACGCACTTGATGTAGAGAATACACATATAGTAACTTCCCCGAGAACTATTTGCAGGATTGTTTGCAGTAGTCAAATGTCAAATGTCTTTATGTAGGTGGTTGTTCAGTGCTGGCTATTGCCAATAATCACAAACTTGGCTATGAAGTTTTAATACTAGCTGTATATCAGCTATACAAAAAGAAGCATCTCCATGTTCAACATCCTAGGCTTGCAAGTTACGATAGGACAAAAAGTAACATTGATCCCCATAAGCAAAAGGAGTTGGAACAATTATCTTTTCCGTCAACCACATGATGAGTTGACATGTATATGGATTTTCTTTAATATTTTAATTTTGTAAGGCTAGATGTTCTAAACATGTCATCAATAGATTTAAGTCCTTGAAGGTACTTTTGTGGAGCTTGTAGCTTGATGGATACCTATACAATAACAACATTAATTTTAGCATCACATGCATCTTACATTTGTAGAGCATGAGATCATTGCTATAATTGCCCTCTCTTTTCATGTTTTATGGAACCAAAGGCTCTTTCCATACTAAACAAAGGCAACCTCACATGCGAGCGAGCTTGTGAGTGGGCTTACTGAACCGCTATGCATTGGAAAGTTTATTTGTGAGCTAACAATAATCATCATCATCACTAATGTTATCAAACTATTGTGCCCTCTCCTCATGCTATTTTTCAAGGAGGAATATGTGAGCGGACCATTGTTTGGAGCCCATTTTCAATTTTGCTGATGGCATTGGGCTATAGCTTACCTGTAGCTACATCTTTGACTAGTTGTGACATGTGGGATTGATCTTCACAATCTTGCAAGCTTTGCTGCTTCAAGTGGAGACCCTTGGGGCTTGAAATAGATGCAGATTATGGCTTCTTGTTTAGAAACATGGACACAAAGGGAGAGAAATCAAGAGTTGCAATATCTGGCTATGGCTGCTTTCTTGGGTGAAATAATAGTAGAAGAAGAGACTATTGAAGTAGGTCATAGAACCTTAAAAGCTAAAAGTAAGAGCAGATTTGAGAAGAGAATACAGAATTTTGGCTTGTGTCAAGCTGCAATTAGGATGAACATTGTTGGGGTGAGCTAAAGAAATGCTTTGTACCTACACATGATTTCCACCAAGAAAGGCACACAACTCCAGTGTTTTTTGTGGTTGTACGTTCACCAAGAAAGATTTGTGAAGAAATAGTGAGAATAAGTTGTACAAGTTGAAGAAATTTAAAATGCATTGAGTGAGATGGTCTTCAGAGAAGAAGCTGCTTTCTTTCCTTGATGACATGGTTTTCACAGAAACTGCTACATTTATGGGAGCAAATGTGATGCAAGTGCTACTTGATTGCTAATGGAAGTGGTACTGGGTTATTCCAAAATCTAAATCTATGCATATGCTCAAGTAAGAACTTGCCTTCAATCCCATAGTTTCCACTACTTTAGGGACTCTTATTTCAAAGTAGCTATATAGATGAATACTTATAGATAAACCCTCTGAGCTACTTCACACTCTAGAACCAACCCTAAGAAAATGGAGATAAGAACACAAGAGTTAAAGAAAGTAAAAGACTTGATTGTGTTCATTGTTGTACAAGCCATGCTTGTATATAAGGATGCCTCTTAAAGAGGTCAATGTGAAAGGTGGATGATTAGCGAAAGATGCCACTTTTGAAGGCTTACACTAAAAGATATTTGAATATTCTTCCAACATACCTTCTTAAATCGAGAAAAGACAAATTAAAAATGATTTCAAGAAAAGGAGTTACTACTTTCTATCCCCTTATAGAAAGGAATGGGTTGGAAGTACAAAAAATGATGTCAATAGAAATCAGGAGCATTAGAGGTGAGACGAAATTTTTCATGAGTGACAAGTTTTGTGAAAATGTCTATCTTGTAAGAACTAGGCACATGCTCAATGTGAAGATAGCTCTCCTAATATAAATATTTTACAAAATGGAAACATAAACTAATGTGTTTGAGTTTGTCAGAATTGACATCACCTAAAGTGATGAGTGTGATATAAAATTGATTATCAAAATAAGTGGTAAATTAAGCAACTTTGTAGTAGAAGTTTGATTCCTAGATCATAATGTGATATAATTTTACTTGTTGGCACTCTAGATAGAAGAACCACCCATGAGAAGCAGGTAGCCATCGGTAGTCAATCTATGAGTGAAAATATCACCTCCCCAATCAGCATTACAACAGGCGCAGAGGGTATCTTGGGATCAAAGGTGATACTTGAGGCTCAAGCATAAGGGACTTTTAATCATTTCCTACATAGGAAAAACTAGGGAATCCCCTATCAAATCTATAGATAAAAGCGCACATAAATAGGGAAAGTATTTAGGGAAAATGGAATATTTCCTAATTAGAGAAACTAGGAAATCACATAGGAAGTTTCCTACATAGAAAGGGAAAATTCCCTTCAAAGAAAACTTCTCTATATAGGGAAAATTTTCTATATAGCGAAATGTTCCATTTTTTTAATATTTACCTTTCCTACCTACATTTATTTTTGACCAGAGAAATGATAAGAAAAACCCTTTTCTTCTTTCATATGTAGGAAAAATTTCCTATGTGCAGAAATTTTCATACATAGGGAATTTTCCTATGTTTCCCCACATAGGGAAATTTCCCTACATTTGATAGTTTTCCTACATAATAAATTTTTTATGTTACTCTAGTTTCTCTCTAATTGGAAATGTTACATTTTTCCTAGTTTGCACATTCCTACTTCTATGAATTTATAAGTAGAAATTATACACTAAATTTAAAACTAGGATATACATAGATTGTTTAGTTAATTTCAAATAGGCCATAATGTACATCTAATAGTTTATATAGTTTTTCCCTAAATACAACTCTTGATGCATGAAATTCTTGCGTACGACAAATGTGCAACATGCAACCTTTTCCTAACTACTACGTACTTAAATGAGATTATAGGTTTTTTTTCCTATGTTGAGAGAAAAATCCTAGATATGTAATATTTTCTATATAAGCTTTTTTTCTATGTGGAGAAATTTTTTTAATGTAGATAATTTTATTTTAAAAAAATATTTAAGTAATTTATATGATGCCATAATATGGTGGTACTATATCCTTACTCTAGTTGATTCCTAATGGCTAATGAAATGATAAATAGAGACATTGCATTGTAAATTACTTAGACATAGAATTGAAAATCTCTATCACTTGTGTCGATGCCAATGCTAATGGGTTGCTTGGGAATTGCTGGAAAAGGAGAGCTTGCTCATCATTGTCAAGTAGTTCCATGTAGCTATCGATGGTTATGGCATGTATGTCCCTCTACAATATATAGAGATGTATCGGCACAATGGGAAGCTTAGCTAAATCAATCACAGAATGCAAAAAACTTGAGCAACCCACAAATAGAAGAACCCTATATCCACCTTTGTGTGTATTCCCCCATTGTGTAAGTGAGAAAGCTACAAGTGAGACTCCTTCCTTCTCTCCCACAATCTTGACATGGTATCAGAGCTTGGTTCGTGGTAAAGAGCTCAAGAAAGCAAACCAAATTCGTGGTGTTCTGGTAAAAGGACCAGTGTTGCTTTCATTTTTTGAGTTTAGGAGCAAGTCTCTGCAGGTAGCACAGCTGGAAAGTGCAAGAGTGCATTGTCTCAAATTGAGAGACCCTTCGCGGTGTAGCAAGAGGGCAGTATATGCTACGGCCAAGGGCTTTAGCCCTTGGTTGCCCTGTTTTATTTATTTGAGGCCATTTCGGTGCTTGTTTTGGAGGGGGAAGTTTTCCGCACGCACTCAGGAAAAGGCCCTGTTTTTTATTGTGCGACCACTATTCTACAGATCGGTGAAAAGTTACTATAGAAATTGCATCGTTTGCATGTGCGCTGAGACATTGGGAGTTACAGAATCATCCTTGTTGCCTATTGATGCAAAATTGTCACTAGGAAGTGACTGTGTGGTCAAATACCACTTTCGTCAATTTTGCAGATTTGCCCTTGTGAGGCTGAAGCTGTGTTTTTTACAGTGACAAATTTTTTTGCAGTGTTCTATAATAGCGTCTGATTCTCTTTCATAGATTGTCACTTAAAAGCTTGACAAGAACAACTTCCAAGCATGGAAGTCTAGAATGAAGAATTTCCTTATGGGAAAAGGATATTGGAAATTCATTGCAGGAAATGAAGAAGAACCAGCTCTTCCTGATGTTCCCAATCAACAACAAATGCAGGCATTTAAAGGATGGCATGAGAGAGCCATGAATGTTATGTACTAGCTGTCTATCAGCATTTCAGGCTCTATGATTGTGCATATTCAAGATGGAAGTACGCCAAAGGAGGCATGGGATACTTTGTCAAAAATGTATAGCATAGATACGCAAGCCAGGAAAATGCAGCTCAAGCAAGAGTTGCACAATGTGCAAAGAGAAAGTATGAGCATCAATGACTACCACATGAAGGTGAAGAAGATTGCAGATGCACTTGCTTCCATTGGGTCGCCAGTGAAAGATGATGATTTAGTTTCTATGACCTTGAATGGTCTAGGAAAGGATTATGCATAGTTCCGAACATCGATTTCCATCAAAGATTTCCTGATTTTGAGGAGTTGATTGCTCTTCTAATTTCTGAGGATCAGAGAAATGGTGGTGCATTTTCTTTAGGAGGAACTTCAAAAGAAGTTATCTTCTACTCAAATGTTGGAAGAGGTAGAGGCAGAGATAGAGGAGGCCAATCTAGAGGCCGTGGCAGAAATCAAATTATGTAGCAGACTCAAGAAAACCAGTCCTATGAAGGAGGACGTGGTAACTCTAGAGGCAGGGGGAGCCAAAGACGTCGTGGTGGATGGCAAAGAGGCCAAAATGCAAACAACAATGTTGAATGCCATTACTGTGGTAAAATGGGTCATATGGCTAAAGAATGCTATAAAAAACAGAATGACATCATGAATGAAAAATTGCAACAAGGGAATTATGCATCTTCTAGTAGACAGGGTGATGACAGAAATGAGCATTTGTTTATGGTGCAGCACATGACCAATTCTGTGATAAGTGCAGAAGAAAGAAACGATGTGTGGTATGTTGACTCAGGTGCATCAAACCACATGACAGGTCATGCAGAATAGATGCAGGATGCAAGGAAAATGGAAAAACCAGGATTTGTGGAGACTGGTGATGATACTGCACATCCTATTGTGCAGATTGAAAAAATTCCTTTGTCTATGCAGGATGGGAAAAAGAAATACCTGTCGGATGTATTTCATGTCCCAAATATCACCAAGAACCTGGTTTTTGTTGGTCAAATGGTTGAGCAAGGTTTGCAGGTCAGATTTAATTCTCATGGATGCTTTGTTGAGGATATGAAAAATAAAGGTCGCTTGATAGCAAAAGGAAAGAAGAAGAGTAGAATTTTTGCGTTGCATACAAACATGCCTGAATTGAGTGCAACAATGTTTGCACATGGGACCGGTGTAGTTGCAGATATTGATATCTGGCATAAATGCATTGGTCATGTTAATGTACAGCGACTTAAATCAATGCAAGCCCAAAATATTATTGCAGGATTTCCTAAATTCAAGGTTGCAGAAATGCATAAGGTATGTGAAGCCTGTCAATTTGGAAAACAGGCAAGGAAACCATTTCCTAGACATGTTCAAGAGAGTAAGAAGCCATTGGAATTAATCCACTTTGATGTGTGGACTACTAAAGCTGCATCTATTGGAGGCTGTCATTATTTTGTCACTTTTATTGATAACTATAGCAGAAAAGTTTGGGTGTATTTTATGAAAAAGAAAAGTGAAGTGTTTGGGCATTTCAAGACTCTTAAAGCTATGGTTGAAAAAGAAGCAGGCCTACAAATAAAATGCCTAAGGTCAGATGGAGGGGGAGAGTACCTCTCAAATGAGTTTGCAAGGTTCCTGCAAGAGCATGGCATAAAGCAGCAATATTCATGCAGTCATACCCCACAACAAAATGGAATTGCAGAAAGGAAAAACAGGCATATTGGAGAGGTATCTCGTGCCATGCTCAATGAAAAAGACTTGCCAGATTTTTACTGGGCTGAAGCAGTTGCTACAACAGTCTACATAATGAATAGTACTCCCACTGCAGCAATACGTGGGATGAATCCAGAGGAGAGATATACTGGTAGGAAACCAGATATTTCTCATTTAAAGATTTTTGGTTGCATTGCCTATGTTCATGTGCCAGATGAGTTGAGATCCAAAAGCTGAGAAGTGCATCTTTATTGGTTACTCTTTGCAGCAGAAAGAGTATAGATGCTATAACCCTTCCACTCGAAAGTTTATAGTGAGCAGAGATGTTATTTTTTATGAGATGAGTAGCTGGTATAAACCAATAAGTGTGATTGATGATATAGATGCACAAAATGGTAATGCTGCACAGAATTCACAGCAGCAGTCACAAAATATTAGTGGACCTAGAGTGTTCTCTAGCAGTGGTTCACATTCTTTGCTATGGATAGGCAGATTGAGATCAGGAGAATCTCCTCAAAACAATGCAAATAGTGGTATGCAGGTTTCACGAAAAGGAAAAGAGAAGGTAGATCAGCCCATGCTTGATGTGAATGCAGGTCACTCTTATGTGGATGGTGAATCGAGTGGCTCAGAACAGAGCATTGCTGATGAATTGGGTATTCCTTCTATTGTTACACCTGGAGTAAGGAAGACCAGGGATGTTTTGAGAGCACCTGGGAGTGAACCTACTTTACGCAGGTCTACCAGAGCTAGGTATCCTGTGGATAGGCTGAAATATGATGGATTTACAGCCATTCACTATGCCTATATGGTCAAAGTGATACAGAAACCAGAACACACTTCTTTTGATCAAGCTATGGAAAAAGAAAAATGGGAGAAAGCCATGGATGAAGAAATGGATGCCTTGGAAGCAAATGCTACATGGAAATTGGTACCTTTGCCTAAAGATAAGAATGCAATTGGTTGTAAGTGGGTTTATAAGGTGAAACACAATGCAGATGGTTCTCTGAATAGATACAAGGCAAGATTAGTAGTCAAGGGGTATGCACAAACATATGGCATTGATTATGAAGAAACATTCAGTCTGCTTGCAAGGATGGAAACCATAAGAGTAGTCATTGCTATGGCTGCATCAAAGGGATGGTCTTTACATCAGATGGATGTAAAGAATGCCTTCTTGCATCGTGATTTGCAAGAAGAGGTCTATATGGAGCAGCCACCAGGTTATGTGCATGCTGTTCATCCTGAGTTTGTTTGCAGGTTGAAGAAAGCCTTGTATGGCTTGAAGCAAGCACCTAGAGCATGGTTTGACAAGATAGGACAGTATCTTGTCACTATTGGCTTTCGGATTTCCAAGGTAGATTTCTCACTTTATGTGAGAAAAACAAAGAAAGGTATTATGCTACTTGTCATTTATGTTGATGGTTTGATTATGACAGGTGATAGTGATGAAGATATCCTTCATGTGAAAATGCTATTGAAGCAGAAGTTTGAGATGAAGGATTTGGGAGAGCTGCGTTATTTCTTGGGCATTGAGGTGATTAGATCACCAAGTGGGATATGGCTCTTGCAGAGACAATATGGATTGGATATGCTTTCCAAATATGGGATGACAGGCTCTAAGCCTATTTTAGTTCCTTTGGAGCAGAATGTGAAGCTGAGCGCAGATGCAGGTGAGCTTCTGGAAGACCCTACTATGTACAGACGCATAGTAGGAAGTTTGATTTATATGACTATTACCAAGCCAGATTTGAGCTATGTTGTTGGATTGGTAAGTCAGTTTATGCAGGCTCCAAGGAAACCGCATTTGGATGCCGCTAGACGCATATTCAGGTATGTGAAGTCCACATTGCAGTATGGACTACTTTATGAGACTGGGGTTCAGATATAGTTGCATGGATACACTGATGCTGATTGGGCTAGTAGTATTTCTGATAGACGATCTACCAGTGGATATGTGTTCTCTTTTGGGAGTGCTGCAGTCACTTGGAGCAGCAAGAAACAGCCTACAGTTACCTTGTCGAGCACAGAGGCTGAGTACAGGGATGCAGCAATGGCTGCATTTGAGGTAGCTTGGTTGCATAAGCTACTTTATGATATGCATCAGCCTAGAGATGGTCAAGTTGTCATTTATTGTGACAACATGAGCAGAACACACTTGGCAAATAACCCGATCTATCATGCTAGAACAAAGCATATTGAGGTGCATTATCACTATGTGCGGGAGAGGGTTTTACTAGGTCTTATTGATCTAGTTTATGTCAGCACAGAGGATCAGGTAGCTGACATATTCACGAAGGCATTGGGCGCAGAGAAGCTGCACCAGTTCAGAGACCTGCTTGGTGTGTAGGAATTGGGATTGAGCTCTAGGGGGAGTGTTGAGATATCGAGCTCCACTTGTGATATGCCAAGGTGACTGTTGTGCATTTATGTCACCGACTTGTTAGCTGCAGATGCAGTTGGTACACCGCCCATGAATAATAGCTAGATGAAAGCTATCCTTATCTAATCTAGTTCGTGGCTCAGTTAGTATGCCACCTTAGTTAGTTGAGTTTGGTTTGAGACCCATATATAGGGTTCTTCTATTTCTTTGTACTAGAGTTCTTTTTGGCTTTCACAACTAAGAAGAGGAAAACTGTTTTCAGCTTCCACCTTTGTGTGTATTCCCCCATTGTGTAAGTGAGAAAGCTACGAGTGAGACTCCTTCCTTCTCTCCCGCAATCTTGACATCGAGTCCATCTTACATTCATTTTCTTCTTATTTCAAATCACTACATACAATGATACAACATCTAACAAAAGGCATAGGAATTGATGAGCTAGAATCTCATAGATGTGAGAGAGGCACAAAAAATAACATGATACATGTGTTGCAAAGATTCCTAGTGGCATGCTTAGTACATTTCATGGTAAACCGTAGGTGTAGTCTCAATAAGAACCCCTCTTGATTAGGATGTTCTTATCAATCACACTGACTGCCACTATCCTCAATGAGAAAAAATCATACATGTGCAATTACTAGGCCAATTAGGACTAAAAAATTTAATTGAATATTTCTTAGAAACATTAAAAAAGTAGTCACCATACTAAGGTGTTTTGGTCCTGCAAAAGGTTATGTGCAAGGACCATCGAGGTGGTTGTGTTTATTCTTCACATGTTAAGATTTAAGGTGATGTGGATGTATTCTAATCTTGGGCCCTTTAGATGAAATAGGCCCCACTCTAGCAATCACAGAGGATATAATTTCTTTTGTTTTATTTCTTTATATATTTTTAGTTTAATCTATGGTGGCAAGTTAATGATGCAACACTACTCATTGGCTTTGGATTTTTGAGAATGAAGGTATTGTAACAAGCTAAATATATTTGATAGCAATAGCCTATGGTCATACTTTCCATGATAATATATATCTAGCTTCACAATTTGTTTGTTTAATAAATAGGTACCATCAAATATGAAAAAGCTTACTATTTATGATGTGAATTGAATGATTCTATGTAGGTGGTTGAAATAAACAAAGCCATTGCTAGTCCCTTCTTTGAAACTAGGCAAATAGTGGCTTATCGTATGACTATTGATTCTGAAGTTCCTTGGATATAGTCATTATTTTTTCAATATTAATATCTAGAGATTGGTTATGGACATAAACTTAAGGAAGCGACTTTGACTTCTAGAGAGTGAGTACAGAAAATGTCATGACTGAGGCACTAGTGTTATTCTTTGAATGTCAATAAAGAAACCCTTCGCTTGGCTTTAGACATCAGATATACTAGAATATTAAGAAGTAAAGCTATTACAAGAATAAAATGCATATTTAAGATCATTTTCTAGTTTATCAAATTCTCATCCATTAAGTCACCTAGTTTGGAAGACATCCATTGGAGGATTTGTTTGCTCATCATTAGTTATCTAGTGGAGTGTTTAATGTCACCACTAAAGTGAAGCTTAAGATACAAAATTTCCATATTTCCTAGACTATGAGCACCAAGTATCTTATTTTTTATTCATAAGGAATACCATTTCCATTATCTCCTCCTCAAATGATGGCCTATTAAGGAAGGCATTCAATCAAGAAAGTGATTGTGAGAGCTCTCGCTTGACCGCCAAGACCCACGGACTACTTATTGTTTAAGCATTCCAAGCAAGCTCTAGTGGTTACCTCTCACCTAGCTGACATGCCTCCAAACCTATGAATGTAGTGAGCTTTCCTCGATGCAAAAATGAGTTGCCTCCTCCTTCACACACACCGGTAGCTCCATGATCCTAGATGCTAGCTCAAGCATCCTCAAGCCTCCTCCTTCAAGCTCCATCAACCATAGCCGTGCGCGAGCAAGAAAAGAGAAGAGAAGAGAAGAAGAGAAGGGGGAATGGTGAAGAGCTTCACCCTCTTGATTCCTCACTCCCACATGCTCACTCCCTCACCCTCTCAATCTGCCTCTCTCTATATCTATCTCTATATCACACACACACACACACACCCAAATAAGAGAGAAGAAGACAAGGAGAGAGGTCTCTTGTTAGCCACACACCAAAGAATGACCTTCCATTCACTTTTTGAATTTTATATACAAGCCCTAAAATCCCATGGGCACCCATTCCTTTTTACATTGCTGGACTTTGTGGCAAGGTCATTTTTTCTATTTCCCTTTTCTTGCCTCATGCCTTAAGCTACACCCATCTATTCTTTTACAAATGGCACAAAAGGGAGCTTGGTGCTCTTTTACAAGATTTTTTTGAGTTTTTTGAGGCACCTTCTATTTAAAATTGTGCTTTTCCCTTAGCTTAGATTTTATTGGCCGCCTCTGCACCTTTTCTATTGTCCTTTTCTTTTTGTCCTTTTTGCTTCATATTTCTACCATTCGAACTGAGGTTAACATTACCTCCCTTTCAGATGGGTGCAAGTCCCATGGCAGTTCACGGTCTTTGTTGTGGAAGGGTGGGGTCTGGGCCAGTGGCTCGGGAGGTGATGGAGCCGCATGTGGACTCATTTGATTGGGATGATTTGGTAATAATTTGGATAGAGAACCCAAGGTGTGTCAACTGGATGATAAGGGCCTCCAAAGTTGGTGGTTTGTAGCATCCTGTTGTACCTGGAAGGAGAAAGTGCTTGACCTAAGGGAAGTGTCTACCTTGCCCTGCGGTGCTCTGTGCTCATGTTGGTGGAACAGGGAGTTGGGTCTAACCCTAGGTAAGCCTAGGTGATGTCCCACACTTGAGGACCCATTTTGTGCAAAGGGAGGTGCGGTGTATGTAGCTTAGGTTGACAGGCCTAACCATAGGCGAGTTTTATCTCCTTAGGTATGTCCTACCCTTGGGGTGCCCTAAGCATGAAGTGGGGAGGCAAAAGGGTTAGGGGGTTAGGACCAGAGCCGACCGATCGAGGCCATCGGACGTGCCAAACTTGAGGATCCTTAGGTGCAGTGATTGGGAGCTATGTGCCGCGACTTGCATTTGGACATGTCACGGGCTCCTTTCATTTTTATTTGTTTACTTTTATTTTTAAAAAAAACTTGTTGAGGTATAGGATTCGGGCAGTCGCTAATTGCTAGTTCTTGTCATCAGAAGGCGCAACCATGATGCCTGCCTCAAGAACCACACAAGAGCCGGTGTTCTGCCTTACGAGCTTCTCTGGCCGACTTCCGCTCCAGGCGTGACTGGACATGGGGTGCCTAATAGCATCTCCATTTGAAGATGTATGGATCGGTGGAGTGACTCTAAAAATTTCAACTCTCCATGAAACCCTTAAGATTCAACAGGACCTAGAGAGGGGTGGTGGAGAGGAATGGATGGTTACAGTGAGTGAATTGGCTGTCACTCATATCCTCAAGAATAGCGAGGCAGAAGGAAGGTAGAAGGCTAACTTGCATTATTAGGCGGGTCATCGCACAGCTATCAGTGGCGTTAGGGTCAAAAAAGAGTGGGGGGAGACCATGTTCTACCAGGGTGGGGTCCTGCCTAAGTAAGATTTTTAATAGCCTAAGATAGTTGCATGTGGTAAGGAAGGCAAGATCAGGATAGGACGACAAGTCAGCAATAAACTGGGTTGTTGTGGCATCTAGGCTATCGGAGGTGAAAGTGAGGGCTTGGGCTAAGGTGGAAGTACATGGGTTATTATGACGTGAAAGTTGTAACGGCCATGGGTGTTTGCATCAAATTCTAATCCTACCCTAGGAGGATATGCCATGAATGTGGGTTTGTTTCTCTCAAAAGGGAGGGTATTACAAAAAGCCATCCATGGCAGCACATTGTCGTCGCAAATACGTCTCCACCACAGTAGTTGGCACTCGTATCCAGACATGGACCAAGGCACTTCAAAAACCTTATTTTTCCAGTACTCGGCATCCTCGGTGCCTTAGAGGGTGGGATTCTTCTCTCTGTCTTCCAACCATTGTTGGCTTAGTTGGCTTCCGATGTCGATCACCTTGTCCACTATTTTAAGGGAAGGGACTCTGCGCAAGGCATTGGGGATGAGAAAGCTGAAGTTGAAAGGATGTTTCTCTTTGTCACATCTCTCCCAAACTATGAGCTCCGCATGAAAATTGGTCGGTAGGTCATTTGGGCATGTGGAAGGGGTACAAATAGTTGTGCCATAGGGTTAGCCCTCAATCTTTGTTTGGCTTCTTCCACCATTTTTCTTCTCTTCTCCCTCAGGGTGGTTTTTCTTTCCACAGATTTGTCTGTTGGCTACCACTGCTCTTCAGAATGGGGTGAAGGGGGGTGTGGGATCACTTCTTCTTCGAATCTGCCCATGTCAAATTGCAATTCAGCTTCACTTCCTGGGCAATCTTCCTGTTTTACCTCCTCTACAAACCCTAGAGCATCAATCTCCTGGGGGGTTAGGCCCGCCAATAACAAGTACCTATGTTGTTCATCAAGGCTTAGCCCTCCAACTAGTTAGGGTGGCATGTGTAGCCCTACTTGCAGAACTCTGCGTGCTACGCTCAGCTTCTTCTTTACCACCTCCAAGGACTCCCCTTCCTTCACGTGAGTGGCATCCATCACGGTATTCAGAAAAACTTATTGTTAAGTATTGAAACCCACTTGGGCTGCCTCTACTCTACTTTCTACTAGGAATTTATCTTTTTCCACGAGAGCTAGGCGATGCACCAAGGTCTTCACTCTTTGTTCATTTTTCCCTGCCCACTCTTTGGCTCTCCTTTTCATTTCCTCCATACCTTCTCCTTGTCTTTGTACCAGGGCCATGAGTCTTTGCTCGTGGTCTTCCAACTCCCTGCTCATTCTCTCATGCTTCTCTCTTTCAAGACTCAGCTTTTCGATCATGGTTTCCATTTCTCTGTGGTGTTGTTCCTCTTCTTGCTTCCTTCCTTCTTTCCTTGCGGAAAACTCTTTCATGCCTCGTTCGATCTAACCTATTTTTGCTACCAGATCATCATGTTGTATGATTCAAAGCTTATAATCTCTTTGCATTTTCACTAGCTCTTGATTTTCATCTACAAGCTGTTGCCGCTAGCTTTGCTCCTTTTCATCTTTGGCCTTTAGTTCCCATTTCAAATCAAGGATTTCCTTTTGTTGCATAACCATTTGCCTTGTCTTTTGGAGCTGGAAGGCTGCCACCGACTCCTTTTTCGCTTTCAACTTAGCCACCGCTATCTTTCTTTCCTCCCTTGCCTTCTCTAACTGAGAGAGCAATTCAGCAACATATTCATCATAATTTGCTAGTGGCGTCATAGTAGTAGGGATTGGGATGGTCAAAGCTTCCATCTTTTGGCATTTTGGATCTTTCCTAGACTCGATATCTCTGGCCGGCCTTTTCTTCCCAGTGGCCATAGTCTCCATCCTTGCCTTTGATGACCACAGGCGGGACTTAAACCCCCTAGGCCATCGAGTCAGCTTTGTTGTTCTATGGACCGGCGAGTTGCTTCGGCCATGTCACCCTCCTCCTTTATCCTCAGTTCCGCCTCCGTTTCCACAGCTCTTCCTTCTCTCTGTTTCTCTTTTTTCCTTGATTCTTTTGGCAACTTTTCAACTTCTTCCTTCTCCTTCTTCTTCCTCTCCGCAGCCTCTCTTAGGGATTTCCTTTTGGCTCTCTCTAGATCTTCTTTTTCTTCTTCTTGCCCTCATTCTGTTACTTCTTTTGAGCTGCCTTTTTACTAGGCTTCTTTGTTTTTTCCCTTCTGGATTGAGCCTCCTAATCCTCCTTCTCTGTCTCACTTTTTGTCCTGTCGCTCGATGGCTCTTTTCCTTGGTGGGTCGGCCATCTATCTGGAGTCTCATCTGCTCCTTCATTTTCTTGTTGGGCTTCTTTTACAACCTCTTGGATGATGGCCGTCAGCACACTTCCATACTCGATGAAGGAGGATTCTGAGGAAGGTTTCTTCCTCTCCATATTTTTAGAGGTTGGGGATTCTCCACCTGCCTGTCTATTGCCCAGGGCTAGTGCTTTGGCTACTTGGTCTATAGTCTTGCGCACGTAGCTGTTCCAGTCCACCTCATCCAAGGTGTGGGCTACCACATTCTCTAGCACAGGCACACTGATTTGGTGCATGATGGAGTTATAGTGCTGACTGGAGAAAAGTAAGTGCATCAATTTGCTGAAAAGAAAGGCTTCGTGTTTGTTGAATTAAAATATTTAAGCTCCAACATAAAATTTTCTTTCAAACTTTTCATCCTTTATTTCAAGATTTTTGTGATATTTTTTCTCAATTGCAAATTAACGTGTTTCTTCCCTTCTTGCAATTAAATGTTGACTAAGGTTTTCACAACAGTGTGTGTTTTTTTTAATGTGTTTATGCGTTTGCTTGATTTTGATTACTTTCGATTTGACTCACTCACCTTATCCCCTCCCCTTTTGGATTTGGGTAAAATCCTTCCTAGGATTGAAGGCTAGCGGGCCCAGGGCATTGAGTGTACGGGTTGAGTGTTTACTTTCACATGGGCCAAGCATAGAAGTTTGGATTGTACAACTGAGCGTCATGGTCCAAATCGAAGGGTCGGCTACCTACGTGTGTGATGTAAGTAAGGACACCTATCAAGATGTCACCGAAATCGATACGGCTAGCAATATGTAACTCTTTCTCTATCTGGAGGCAATCAAGGTAAGGGTATCCTTTGATGTGCTCTTCTAGGGGGTTGGTCACGAATACTTGTTAACACCCTATACAAATTTGGGGCGACATAAGTTGGGTCATATTCTGATGTCTTGATCGTGTGTCGCTGCTCAGCATTGGTCATTATTTGGCATCCTTTGAGTTCCCATCACAATCGAAGAGCGTACCAGTTTTGTAAGAATGGGGATTCGGTTTTAGCAAGTTGTTTCAACTCCTCGACTTCTCGATCAGTGAGAGCGGAAGAGGCTTGCTTATCGTATGATGTAATGAGACGTTTAATGGCTGGCTCTGTAGATATCTCAATGTAGAGTAACTCTGCAGCAATTGAGTGGGGTGCTTTGATGAATGAAAATTTGAGTGTGTCCCATGAACAAGGCATTGTACAAACTTCTCTCACAAAGGGCTCTTGCAACAGGTCCAAGTCCAAGCGGTCATAGCTCAGAGCTAGTGACATGAATGTGGCATCTAAGAGTCTGAGGCAAGCAATGACATCATCCCTTGTATCTTCCGCTAGATCTGCAGTGAGTGTCAAGAATGATTTTTTCTCATAGGAGGGTCTAAGGCCTGCAGGGTGGTTGAGGTTTGACAGAACTAGAGAGTTTGACAGCAAATAGTTGCAGGCTCGGTTGTTCCTGAGATTGCAGTTGGGTCCCTTGCCTAGTGGGCTGGGACAACTAGATTGCGAATGGGGCACCACCACTTGCGGATGTGGCCTCTTGAGTCTTGCTTGAGTTGCATGGGACTAGTTTCGGAGTAGCAAGCTGAGATTTGGGATGGTTGACTTGGTCAGTCTTCATGGGCATAATCAGTTATGAGTCAATGGGCTTGGTGTCTCGAGGCTTTTGCGGTGTTAGGCCTTGACACATTGTATGGTTGGGTATGGTTACACGTGAGGTGAAATTTGATTACTGCTCTTGGCTGTTTTAGACTTAGGGATCTACATCTAGGCATTACCCTCATAATAACCTTGCGCCTGCAATAGGGTCTTAGGAACCCATCACCGCTTGACCACACATCACTGTTTGTAGCTCTTTTTTGGCCTCCTAGGTTTTGAGGTTGTGTTGTTAGCCTTATGAAAGCAAGGTTGATTGCATTTCAGTGGCACGCTCTGACATTTAGGTACCCACCTTAACTGGGGTTGATGGGCATTGACCTTGGCTTCAGCAGAATGCTGGCAAAGAGGCTTGAGAGGGTGTAACAAATCACAACCCTCCTCCTTGGACTTGACTCAATGCGTGTCTATTGGTGGCATTGCAGGTCGTCTAGTGGGAGTCACGTAGCTCTTACTGAAAGCTGCCACTATGCGGACATTGCAAATAGTGAGCTTTCTTTTTAAAGGTTTGATGACCCAATAGCGATTTGGTGCTTGCATTTTCAGCATTCGTCAACACATAAAATGTCATTGGTATGCTCTCACACTTGATAGAAACTGTGGCCCTGCTTTTTCCTAGGAGTGTGTATGATCGACCCCCATATGGGTCTAGTTTGGTGGTAGTGGGCTGTAGTTGTGGTTTGCCAATATGGGTTCAATGATCGTGGGTTAAGACATTGAAGTCTGCTCCCTCATCAATCAAGGCGTTGACAGTGCGTGCTTGCTTGGTAATGATCGTGATGCGGAGGTAGGCAGGTTCTAATATGGTTTCCTCATCTTCATCATCAATCTTCGTGATTGTGGCTAATGGTACTTTGACCGGCGGTTCTAACATTGGTTATTCGTGCAAAGGATGTGTGGGAGGATAATACTTCTTGATGTGACTACCATTGAAAAAGCCTACGCCCTCGCCTTCGAAAGTCTTGAGTTCAACATTACCGATTCGGCTGATGGCATGAACCTTGAAGGGCCCTAGACCTTTAGACTTCATTTTGTGTCATAGGACTAATATGTCCTACAAAGTCAATTTCCCACTTGTCTAAGGGTTGTCGTGCAATTATTAGGGTTAGTTTCATTTGATCCTTGCGAATTAGGACCTTTTTCCATTGGTACTTGTCACAGTGCTTAGCAAACCGTGCCACATTGTGAAAAAGCATGGGCCACCACAGTTGAGATTGTAGCACCTTGTGGGCTGTTGTTTCTCCACTAAAGCATCCTCCAGTGATTCCGCTGTATGCTTCTAAGATCACCTCATTCATCTTGTACTCGCATATGCATCTGCGCAACAACCTCTCTTGTCATAGCCTATACAACCGACTTGCCATCAACTGATAGGGTTGGATCTTGAGGATGAGCCATCTAAGTCCGGCTTTCTCTATTGGGTGTTTAGGTAGTCCATGCTCAAGCACTTGGACTATGTCGTCTGCCCAATATGGTGTCAAGTCCGTTCAAAATAAATCTCTCTCGCTAGACACACTAAACAACAGTGCGTTTGGCAAACCATCTATGATGCCTCCTCCAGTGGCCTCTCCTATGGGGATGTGTGATATGTGGTCGGCCATGTGGTGATGTTTCCCTTTTTGTACAACCATGGAGAAGTCAAATTCTAAAAGCAGAAGGAGCCATCAAGCTATTCGGCCTTTAGCACAAGGTTTTTTTTACTAAATATAGCAAGGATTGATGATCCACAAAGAAGGTGAAAGGAGTGGCTAACAAATAATGCCGAATTTTCTTCACAGAAAATACAATGGCTACACCTTCTCTTTCTATTGTCAAGTGTTTTATCTCGGTCTCGGTGAGTTGTTTGCTAGCAAAGCTCACTGGGTAGTCGAGATTGTGTTTTCGAGGTTGGCACAACACTACCCCCATAGCAAATTTTGAAGCATCAATATGCATGTGGAAGGTAATGGTCCAATCTGGGGCTCCTAAAATTAGTGATGTGGTTAGAGATTTTTCTAGTTTCTCATATGCGTGTTGGCATTCTTCAATTCATTCAAATATAATCAATAGTTTGTAAAAAAGGTCTAGCCACCGATAATACCCCATATGGCCTAAGAATCATTGCACTCCCTTATAGTTGGTTGTTTGGGGGTGGAGGGTCAACAATGACCCTAACTTTTGAAAAGTCTATGGCAATGCCGTTTTTCAACTCCACATGCCCTAGGATGCATCCGTGCTTTACCCAGAACCGGCACATTAAGGGATATAGGGAGAGGTGATATAGGCGACACCGTTCAAAGACTTCTTAGATTCTGTCTAAGTGTTCTGTCCAGGTCAAGTGAACACACAAGTCGTCTACGAATACTTCTAACTCTTTCTTAAGCATGTCTTTAAATATAGTGCACATAAGGTGCTGAAAGGTGGCTAAAGCGTTGGTCAACCTGAAGGGCATGACTATGTAGGCAAAGACACCTCACTCAGTGGCGAATAAAGTCTTATGTCTATTGTCACAATGCACCTCCACCTCATTTTATCCAGAGAAGCCATCCAAAAAATTGTAGGTCTCTTTGCCCGCCACTCTCTCGAGCATGTGCTGGATGTACGACAATGGGTAGTTGTCCCTCTTAGTGGCAGCATTCACCTTCTTGTAATTGACGCACACCCTAATCTTTTTATTTTTCTTCATTACAATGACTATGGGTGATATCCATTCTGTGTGCTCAATTTTGTAGATGAATCCTGCTCTCATTAGCTTGTCGATGTCTTCCTTGACCGCATGCATGTGTTTTGGATTCATAGGGTACGGTCGCTACTTGGTCGGTGTTGCATCTGGTATCCAGCATGATCACTACCCTATCACCCTTCTTAAACTTTGTAAATCTCTTAGGGAGGTCATGTGGTTTTCGTTGTTTGTTTGCTCTTGCGTCCTTAGCCTGTTCTGTCCTTTCTTCTTTCAAGCGTCTGCATCTTAGGTGGACAGGTAGGTCCCCCTTGGTAGGTCTAGTCTTCTTGGAATGCCTTGGTATTTCTAGGTCACTCTATGAACTCACTTCCAACTCAGAATTGAACTCCTCCTCTTCGTTGGGACAAGACAGTCTCCCCCGGTGGTCACAGCTTAGAGGCTAACTCTTCTCTAAGAACTAGCGTGCTACTTGGTTGGGTTAGGCCTACTTGCTACTTGGTTGGGTTAGGCCTACTTGCTCAAGATCTATGGCTCTTATACATTCCAACCAAGCGTGGTCACAATCCACACGCATGACCCTTTGCTCTATCCTAAAGGTGTTCTCTCTTTGTGTCCTGGAGTCTACCCATATACGTTTGATCACTCGTCCTTCAGTGTCGTATTCTACGGTATCTATCTCATCCTCACTGTGGTCTCACTGAAGAAGCTACAGTCCTTGTATTCATCATCGGAAGCATCTTCACCTGATCGTTCGTCGTCTCCTAGGTCTTTGTATGTCTCGTTTGTTTGATCGGGGACTAGGGCCCAATTATACCTAAGGTTTAGGTCATGCACCCTTGTCCATTGCTAGGTTGGTTCATTTAAGAGATATTGGAGTGGCTTGAAGTTTGCGATTGGATTGCCTGCTAGCTTGCCAGTCAAATACTCTAAAACCCCCTAGAGCTCTCTCCTGTTGGTTGGCACTTGGATAGTGGCAGGGTTGGGTCTTCTGCTGCGATGGTTTCTTGCCATCATGCAGATTGGTACTGAGGGTGTACCCTTGGGCTCATCAATCAATTTAATGCCCTATTCCTACTCCTCGTTTTCTGAGAACGGAAAGTCAATGGTAGCAAGGATATGCATCCAGTCTCACTTGTCTTCACGACATGGGATATACTTAGTTAGGGGCCCATAGGATTCCTTGATCTGGGTATCACCCTTGAGCATAGCAGAGATGGCGTCAAGGTCAATTGGTGCGATTTTCTAGGAGTCCATTTCTACCCTTATGACTGCTTTTCTATTTCCTAGGAAGATGTGATCATTCCCCCAATCTTTGATCTCTTTGGCATTGCGCATCCAAGGTCGGCCTAATAGGATATCATAGTCCACTCTCTTCAAGACTATAAAGTCAATTGAGAATTTGACTCCGGAGATTTTCACAGGCTAGTTTCTTAGCACCTCAATGGCTTCACTCTCATTCCATTAGCTAATGTGACATTGAACCTAATAGTCTCGACAGGTGGGTCTCCCCAAGTTTGGAGCATTGCATGGCTCAGTACACTAACTCCCGCCCCTGTGTCTACAATCCCTTTCCTTGTTGTGTCGCCTAGGGCTAAGATCGGTAAGACTGCATGCATCTCTATGCCTTCCCAAAAAGCATTAATGTGCAAGGATTTAGACATGAAGTGCAACATCAAACTCAGTATCTATGTCTGTGTATCATGTTCTTGTAGGCATGTAGCAGCTTGCTCTTGTGACCCTTCAACCCACTGCTTCAAGTCCCGCCATAGGATGGATGCTGCCTAAGAAAATCTCCCACATTTAACGTCACCAAGCCAGTCACTAGAGTGGTAAGGAGGTCGTTGGCTGCTCATCTTTCTCCTGTTCCGGATTGTCTCGGCCAATGGCCCTGATTGGGTTGCTGGCCCACAGAGTTAAGGCTTTGCCTAAGTGGTACTGCTTGTGGCATAGTTGCCTCTCTTGATTTCCGTGGAGGGGGTGAGAGTGACATACTGATGCTGAAGAGGTCCTCGATCTTGTTCTCCAAGATCGGGTCCACATCTTTCAGGTGTTCTTGAGTCTCCTTTACCCACTCCTTCACCTTCTCAATGGTCTCTAGTTGTACTTTAGGTTGGGGTACTCCCCTACCTTAGCACTTCCCTTTTCAATAGTCTTTGAGGCTGAGCGCAACTTTAGCTTCGAGTCTCTTCTTTCTTCGCCTATGGCTCTTCTTCCCTTTTGAGGCTGCATCAAGATTGCTAGGACCTGGCAGTGACATATTGGCCTGCTTCGTTTATGCACGGGTCATGATATGCGATAGGATAGATGTAGCCTCCCCATCAACATTCTCGACGCCAAACATCCCCAATGGGATGGTACGTTAGCTGAATTTAAGGATGGCTTTTGCTTTGGACAACCAATGAAGAGATAAGTGATAACACCTTCATGACACCTTACGTCAACCTTGTCTCTATTTTTTTGCTCCCTTTTAGAACAATGTGATGAGATATGTCCCAGGTGATCGCAAGTCCAACACATGATTGGATCTTGGGTCTACCCTCCTAGGCCTCTATCTTGTCCCCTACCTAACGCCATCACCGATACTAGTTGATAGTCCATAAGGACTCTGTTGCCCTCATTGTCGTGCGAGATGTAAGGGTATATGTACGGCTCTTCCTCATTTGGCTCTTCCACATAATGTATTGGATCGTCGCTCGGTGGATGTGTCACATAGGGGCCAGGTAGTCTAGGTATTCCAATCGGATTTATATCCATTCTAGGAACAATTGGCTTAACATCGTTTGACATGGGAAGGACCAATGGTGCTCCCCTTCCGAAGAATTGTTGTGGCCTATTCGCTAGGTAAGGATGACCGTATGGTTGTGAGTAGGAAAGCCGTCTAGGCAATCTATAATGTGCACTATCGTGATCAAACCTACCGCAATTAGCACAAGGTCGTACACGCATTATAGATTCGCTAGGTAAGGGTACACGCATTGGACATGTGGGTCACATTGGTC
This sequence comes from Lygodium microphyllum, assembly GCF_053477565.2. Classification (NCBI taxonomy): domain Eukaryota; kingdom Viridiplantae; phylum Streptophyta; class Polypodiopsida; order Schizaeales; family Lygodiaceae; genus Lygodium; species Lygodium microphyllum. The sequence continues at coordinate 98,783,014 of NC_141140.1, read as the reverse complement.
ATCTTAGCATTTCCTACATCTTGGCTATTTCCATTTTCATGTCAGCTAATTCCTAGTTGATATCCACAGCCTTTCCCTTATCTTGGGTACTTGCACCTAAGTGCTCGCTAGATGTTGAAGCTCTCTCTAAGCTTCTAGAGTTGGTCTCTTCTTGGTTTGAGTTTCTAGAGATCCTCTCCTTCAATTGGTCATCTACCCGAATGGCCTCTTTGAACACCCTTGCTAGCACATCTCAATGCAAGCTCAAGTTACCTGGCAAGGCTTTATAAAGCTCCTCATTTTGTCTTCCATTGATGAATACCGTCGACACCAATGCAAGCTCGAGTTACCTGGCAAGGCTTTATAAAGCTCCTCATTTTGTATTCCATTGATGAATACCGTCAACACTGCTCTTTTGGTCGGTCATTCACCCATTGGGATCCTCTTCAAGAGACTCCTTACATGGGTCACATAGTCACGGATATCCTCTTTTTCCTTCTTCTTGGTGTTCATAAGTTATACTAGCAAGTTGTCCGAGTATCCAGGATCGAAAACCTCTTAATAAAGAGGTTTTTGAGTCCATTGAAGTTTGCTCGCTCTGCGACATCTAGACTTGTGTACCAAGTCTCACCCTTGTTGCCTAAGCAAAGCTCGAATGCTTGAGAGCATTGAGTCAAGTCGATGAGACTGTTGGTCTCGCATACCTGCTCAAACTGCTCTATAAACTTGTATGGATCGTCTTGGGGCTGGTACTTATTGAGCTGCTTTGTGACAACTAGTATCTTGGGCTAGCTCTTGGAGCCTTGGTTCACCCCTAACCCTGCTAGTAGTGATGTGGCTAATGCTGCAACTCTCTGCTCTGCTGCTATGTTGTCTAGCCATCGCTTCATGAGAAGCTCACTTAGCATCAAGTCTCCTTCTAGCACTCTCTCATGGTTATTTCAATTCCTACTTGCTAGGTTCAGCTCACTGTATCTCTCTCATCTCTGCGTTCTACCTCAAGCTTCTAATCTGCTGGTCTTGGTTGTATTCCACTATGCCTTGCACTGCTTTGTGGGCTAGTTTCCTTTCCTCCTCTAGGTCAGCTATGATGGTGTCTACCATTCTACCGTGGTGCTCATATCAAGTGTGAGAATCATAGCTACTCACCAACTGTTGGATCACTTTTGGAAAAATCCCTAAGTCAAATTCCTTGTTATGCGTGCAGTTTGAGCTTTCTTCTGACATGATATTGTTCTCGTGCTCCACCAAGCTATCGATAAGGTTAAGTATGTCGAGTAGATCCAAGTCTCTGTTGTTATTCACTTAGTCCAACGCTGGGCTGTGATTGCCCATCTATGTCTTGGGATATTCTCTTATTGATGGATTCCTTCACGTTCTTTTATCTGAATGAGTTCCTTAATTGTTACACACAATCCTCAAGTTAGCTCCACTTTTAGCGAGCGCATTTCTTTCTGTGCACTTGTGCGCTCAATCAGGCTTTCGGCTGGCTTTCGGCTATTCTTAGGTATACTTCAAGTGTTGGAAGTCAAGGTGACTGGGGAGACCAAGTGTCTAAGTGGCTTGCGCACTCTCGTCTTGTCTTAGGCCTGATAGAATCGTTCGATCAATTTCTGGTCGTCTTGGTAGGTTTAGGGCTTGTTTTGTGCCATCTTACTCAGTTTAGGTTCGTTTGGGATCTATGCCTCCAGTAGCTGCCATCAAGGTGTTGACTTTCTCAACAACCTACTCAAGCTGCTAAGCAGTCGCATTGCAAATTTTCCTATTTCTTGCACTAGAATCGAGCTATGGGCATTGGGATGGCTCATAAAGGTTGGCACCGTTGAGATCTAGCTAGTTCTTGTGCAACCTTCCACAAAGTTTGCAAAAGTCTGACTCGACCCCACTCGTCCAAATTGTAGGGGCTGAGTGGTGAATTCGGACAGGGGCTCAGGGCCGAATAGGAACACTAGCAGAACTTGCAACTCGGATGGCCGAATAGATTTGGCCGAGGACTAAGTGGTCCAAGGGCCGAGTCACATTAGTGGATCAAGTCAATTGTTTGGATGGGCCAAGGCAAGTAGGCCGAGAGCCGAATATCAGTTTTGTCCGAATGGTTGACTGGGACGAGGTGAGCGATATGTGTCCTGAATCGAGTGGGCCGAGTGATCCAACTGGTCGGAGGGCCGAATGGTCCAATTCTGAGACTTAGCCCAAATCCAAGCCACTCGGACGGGCCGAGTCATGCACGACGACGACCATGCTAAGGATGATCCCATTGAATACGATGATACATGCAATCACCATGCACACTGACTTTGAGATCACAAAAAATACCTAGCAGGAAGGTTTTGATATACCTGAATTGTGCGAAGAACTCCTTGATGGTAAGATCAAACCGAATTACTGATGAAAAATCTCTCCCTCTCTCACTCCCTCTCTCTCATTGCTAGGGTGAAAGATGATGTCTTCTATGGTCTCCTGGCCCTTAAACCCCTTCCCGAGCAAGGTCTTGCTATCCCCAATCACTCCCTTGCCGGCATTAATTATTCCAACTACTCTTTTTTTCCATTTATCTCGATCTCACTACAACAAAAAGGCTCCATAGACGCGCTTGTAGACGCAATATTTGAATTGTGTTAAAAAATGTCGGGCGCGTTTATTACCGCTGTCGAAGGGATTGTGAAAGCAAAGTCGCGTCTTCAGAAGACCTTGATAAATTTCAGGATAAAAGATCGAACAGATGAATAAACAAGATGAGAAAATAATGTCAGCACTCTGTTTTATTTCTATCAATAAGAGTTTCAAGATTCAAGATGAAGAAATCCGAGCAGCCTCTCGAATACATAGATCATATATACATTTCAAAGAAAATTTCCAAGAGTATGGTCTTCATTGATGAATAAGAAAGTGGAAGATCATGAATAATTTTCTGGTTCAAGTTCCATCATGATGACTATTTATTGATATTGAGATGGCTTACGGTTCCTAGATTATCATCTGTTGCCTTTCAGTTCTTTCAGCCGTTAAAGGTCACAATCCATGTCTCAGCTGCTTTGGCACCTTCTGCAACCACAAGGCCAACAGTTCCTAGACCGAATATTGCAACAATTGATCCAGGCTCCACCTTTGCAGTGTTCCAAACAGCACCTAAACCTGTCCAGTATGCATTAGTTCAAAAGCATCATTGATTTGGCTCCACCTTTGCAGTGTTCCTAACAGCACCTAAACCTTTATCTTCTTGTTTAAATACTTCTCAACCAAAACTGGCACTTGTGAGCGGCTTTTAAAGCCACCAAATGCTGTTCCTTTCCAAACTCGCCCAGTCACAAGTTGAAAAGGGCGGGTGCATATCTCCTAGCCTGCAGCTGCCACGCCTACTATTACAGAAGTCCCCCATCCCTTATGACAGCATTCAAGAGCAGAGCACATCAGTTTGACATTCCCCACGCACTCAAAGTTGTAGTCAACTCCTCTCGTGCCGATAGCCTGCCGTCTTCACTCCTTCCGCCTCAGTGTAATTCCTCCCCTTCAAGCAGCAGAGTACCATCCCTCTTCTCCCCTCTGTTTCAGTCCTCGAATGCACTGTTTCTCTCATTCCCTCCTTCTCAATCACCCAAAGATATCCCAAAAATTTGAGGAGCCAATCTCAAGGACAGGATCACAGGAGTTCTACAGCGTCTTTATCAGACGAAGGAAGCTCCCTGATCATCCTCGTATTCATGAATCTCTCTCCTTCTATTGTCAGTATGCTCAGACTTCTCACCATCATCGTCATCGACTTCTTAAACGGCTCTGCATCCTTCTTTTCATCAGAAGCGCCATCGTTGTGGCCTTTGTTTTTCTACTTACCTCTTCAGTAAATTTTCACCTTGCTTTTAAATTAATTAGTGCAAGCTCTGCCTTTACATAATCACCAGCATATATTGCCGGATATTTGTGTGCATCTGCTGTATCAGCAAAATGACCCAAAGGTTGTAGAATAGCATCTGATGCAATAAGCCCAAAAACCGTTGATGAGACCCTCCATAAGCTTCTACCAGCTTGGGCAGCAGATTGAACTGCAGACAGCGTCCTCTTGCTCACAACCACCTCATGCATCCCAGCCATGCAAACGCCTCCAGTAAGCCATTCAATCTGCTTGCCAGCTTGAATGAGAGGGCAACCAGGAGGCGCACTGACTTCCAGTTTCTGCCCATTTTTTTGTCCAGATGAAAAGGCCCGAAAATCTGCATCGACCATGAATAGTAAGGAAGTTAAGGTCATAGTGATAACCAGCAAGAATATCCCCTCTTCTGCGAACTCCTCGTAGATCTCCCAATGCTCTGTTCCCCTTTCCTTTCTCCCAGATTAGCTTCCCCTTCTTTTACTGTCCCATACGCTTCCTTTTCCCTCCTTCTTTCGCTTTTCAAAAATCCCCTCTTTTTCCTCTTTCTTTCGTGTTTTCTTTTCCCCTTTTGTTTCCTCTCAAATTAGCTTCCCTCTAGAATCAGAAAAGCACCAAGGAAGAGTAGCCCCAAAGTAGCCACGGGCTGTAATGCCAAAGAACCTCAATCGAAAGTGTTCCCACTCGGAAGAAAAGCACAATTTCAGCATCACATGTGTGTGTAAGCATATTGAATGCATGCCAAAGGTTCAAACCTTTCTGTTCTGTAAAGTCCACTCAGCTAAGTACACGAGCAATAGTGCTAATGGATTTTAGACAAGCAGTGGTTCCATGATCAAGGACAACACATGAGCCTCATGTTCATCTGAAAATTCACTAGTCTTCTTAAACTCCCTTTTCGATACCATTTGCATCTTCAGCATAAGCAAACAACTTGTGAAGCTCGGAAAAACCATACTCATTACAGATCTAGAACCCATTCTCTTTCTAATTTGTTTATACCAAATATCAGATTCAATCCCAAACAGCGCTTCTCTCTTCTGTAAAAATAGCAAAGCACAACATCTACGTCAAAGTATGTATAAAGTAACAAATCTCATGCACAACTTTTGGGTGGTTTTCACACCTCGAATGCGCAGCAATACGACATCCACCCCCTCTAATCCTGCGCATCCTCTGGATGGGCCAACTACCCATGATCATTATCATCAAGATCTACAAACAGATCAATCTCTTCATTATGCATTTCCGGTAAATCAACAAGGTTATCTGTCATATCATCTGTCTCTTGCATTGGAGTTTCTTGTGGTTGCTCTTCTCTTGAAAATTCTTCTAATGCATAATCCTCATCATTTCTTTTCTTGAAAATCTTGATTCTTTTTCCAGCAATAGGCACTCTAAGCACTGTCCCATCCAATTCTGTCAGCTCATATGTTGCATTATCAAAGACATGTCTGACTATGTACGGCCCAAACCATCTTTTCACCATCTTCCGAAGTGCAGTATGCTGATTTTCAAGACTGCTATCAAACACCAATACCCAATCTCCCTCTTCTATTGCTCTTGACCGCAAGCGATGCCTACTGTCAAACCTGTCCTTATTCCTTAGTCTAGCAACCTTCAACCTGTCAATAGCTAGCTGAATATCCTCAGGTCTCCTCTCCAATTGTCGAATCCGAAGAGCTAAGAGCTCCTCTCTCGTCAAATCCTCCTGCCAAGGTAAAACTGACCAAGTCAAAGCACAAGTCTCAATCGGCATAACAGGTTTCTGACCATACATCAACTCTGCAGGCATATATCCTGTGGTAACACTATGAGTCGTACGACCAACCCATAAAGCAAATGGTAGAAGTCTTGGCCATTCTCCAATCCGTCCTCTGCATGCTTTGGCTAATGCTTTCACTATCGGCGGATGCCCTCTTTCACTCTTTCCGTTTCCCTCTGGATTGTATGCTGTGGTTAGAGCCAATTTGATTCCTAGCTGAGAGAAAAACTCCCTAGCTTCATCTGCATCCAATTCACCACGATCCGCAATGATCTTACCCACACAACCATACCTGCAGAAAATTTCCTCCAATAAGAACTTACACACTGCACTAGTGGTCTTCGTTCTCAAAGATCTGCCCTCAACATGATTGGTAAGATCCTCTCTAGCCAAAACAATGTATCTCATCTGCCATAGACCCATAGGCATGGTAACCAAATCAACTACCCACTTATAATGAATGCATAGCGGATAGGTCGGATGAAGCTCATCTCTATGACGCACTACTGAATACATCTGGCAGTCTCTGCAAGTCTCAACAAAGTGAGAAACATCTCTATACATGCCTTTCCACCAATATTTCTCCTTGATTTTCTCATAAGTAGCCCATACTCCTCTATGACCAGCCCAAGGACTCTCATGAAATTCCCTCATCACCTGTAACTGTGTCTCTCTATCGCAGACAACCCGCAAAGGTAATCCGCTTCTTTTCTTCGGATGCTTCCAAAGAAATCCGTCCTTGAGAAAATAACCATAGGCTTTCCTTCTGATCTTCTTGAACTCTTCATCTGTCCATTCATCTCTTTTGCTTAGTGTACTAAGGTACCTGCCAATTTGCAACCAATCTCCAACATAAAGTTCTTCTGAAAAAGCCACAATATCATAGACATGACAAACATGATCAACCATAGTGGCTGAAATTTCTGCATCATCCTCTTCTGCAAGTAGAGTCTCCTCATCCTCATATCTGGCTCTAGACAACATATCTGCCACTGGATTATCCTTCCCTGCTATGTGTTTAAATTCCGGATTTAATGACTTGATGTATGCAATCCATCTCAACATAGCTATATCCGGAGTAGAGCAACTCGTGATCATGCCAATCAATGGCAAGCAATCTGTCTCTACCACAACTGAAGCTCCAATAAAGTACTCCTTGTCACATTTGAGAGCCGTGACAATCCCCAATAACTCCCTCTTGATTTGCGGATATCTCCTCTGTCTCTCGTTTAGGACTTTCGCCCCAAACCGAATAGCATACCTATTTCCATCTGCATCATCTTGACCCACAGCCCAACCTATGCCAATTGGACTAGTGTCAACTGTCAATACAATAGGCCTATCACAATTATAATCCGCTTTCCTGAGAGTAGGAGCATTCTGCAATAACTTCTTCAATTTCCGCATGGCTTTAGTGTGGCTCTCATCCCAATAGAATTTCTGCCCCTTTCGAAGCAGCTGATACAAACAATCTGCTATGTGTGCAAAATGAGGTATCCAAATCATATAAAACACACAAGCACCAATGAATCTCCGTACCTCCGAAGTGGTAGAACAATACTCTGCAATCTTGCCTATAGCATTCACCTTATCAGGTGAGGGTTTCCTGCCATAATATCCACACATATGCCCAACAATGACAACCTCATTCACTCCAAAAACAGATTTTTGCCCTGAAAGTGTCAAGTTCACTTCTTCTAACCTGGCCAAAATCTTCTCACATGCTGAAATATGATCAGCCACAAAGTATCTGCATCCCTGCTCATTTAGGCTCTCATTCTTCTCTTCTTCTGCACACCCCTTAATGGGCACATCATCCAAGAAAGGCATAGTAAGCTGAGGTATGTAATCACGAAGGACCTTATGCATGGCATTCATCATATGCGCAACAGAATTAGTGGCACCTTGAGGCAAGGTACACATCCTGACAAGCCCAATAGGAGTTCTCATGGTGGTTATGTCCCTGCTTTCCAAAGCCAACTGAAACTGATCATATCCTGAATACAAATCACCCAAAGAATAGATGGCACGTCCAGCAAATGCCTCTGCAAACTCATCCACAACTGGACCTATACCAACATTCCTGATAGTAACTCTGTTCACTGGCTGCATGTCCTGAATAAATCGAAGAGTACCATTCTTCTTTGGAACTGTAAACCACCTGTTTGAGTATGGTGCAGATGAAGGCTCAAGGATTCCCATCCTGATTTTCTCATTCAATAAATCAATCAGCTTTGGCAAGTGTGCTTTAGGCACTGGAATAGGTCGGAGATTCCACGGGATATGAGGAATAGTAAAAATGACCATAGGAGCAACAATATCAGGATTCACACATCCAATCTCATGTGGCAAAAAAGCAAATCCCCTTCCATGACGCTCAAGCATATCCTGAAAGCATTGCTTCTCTATGGGTAACAAGAAATCACCATTTCCAATTTTCAATTCAGCAAGAGTCTCTGCTGAAAACTTATGACCAATATGCTCCGGATTCCTCAAAATTTGCTGTTTAGCAGCCCTCTCTATTTGCTGATCACTGTCAGATGGAAGCGGTACAGCAACCGGCTTCACCTTCTTATCCACAGTTTTGTATTTCGTGTCAACCCTGGCTTCATTATGCTCTTCTGCATTACATAAACCTTGCTGTAAATCAGCAATTCTGCACTCCAATGGCTGACTATTCTCAGCTCTCTGCTCTATGGACTGCATAGAAACAGCCCCAAAATCTGAATGCTGAAATATTTCAGTAGTAAACTCTGTTGGCTGAAAATTTTCAGCCCTCTGTCTCTCTGAAAGCTAATCATAACCAACTGGAAACTCTGTTTGCTGAATTTCTTCAGCACTCAACACTCTTTGCTGAGTTACCTCAGCCTCTGACTCAATCTGTGACACAAAATCTGCAATTTCATGAAACATGTCCAGGGATTGCACTAATACATTACCATGGCAATTCAGCATATCAGTTTTCAGCATATCTCCCATCTCTGTCATCGTATCTGCACAAATCACACTGTCATACATCCCATCTATGTGCTCATCATCTTCCAAAATTCCTGCATTTTTCAAAATTTTCTCCTTCCTGCATATATACTGCCTGGCAGCTCTAGGCAATCTAGAAGTCTTCTGATAACTCATCGAACTGTTTGCTGAAATTCCAACAAAACCGGAGGAGAAAACACCGCTGCCAGGAGGCGAGAACTCCAATCTCCTCTGCTCTGTACCACCGTCGTCTCGCGAAACGGCGGTACCTAATGAAAACCCGAATCCCTCACAGTGGGTAAGGGTGCATCTCTGAGAGTGTCTCTGTTTCTAACATGGTTCACACATACAGTCATAAACTGAACTGCTCTCATACCATCTTTACTGCGAATCCGTGCATAAGCAGATCCATCATCCATGATCTTTGTTTCCATGCGCATCTCTGTAATGAATGGCTGACTAAGAATTATGGGATAAGAGCATGAATCCTGCACAAAGAAATGAAAATCCTCCTCTACATCACCAATAGAAACCCTGACACTAGGACAGGCAGCATACAAATCACCTGCAGTGTTATTGGCGGCTCTCATACGCCACCCATGCTCTACATCCATAGGCCATCTGTTACTTTCATAAACTCCACGAACTATGAGATTAATCTCTGAACCATGATCAACCAATGCAACATAAGGCACCTGTTTCTCTCCAATCTTTACCATCGTTTCTGTAGTTGCCCTAGCCCAATGGCTCCGCGAAAAGTGACTACGCGGTATCAAAAAAGGCTCATCAATTTCAGCATAATGCATAGGCTGAACCCTCTTCTCTACCTGCGGCAAAACAGAAGCATTATCAACCATAACCTCATCATCATCCTCATCCAACTCTCCAATCAAAACTCCTTGTGTATCAGTGGTAGCCAATGCATGTCTTTTCCTCTTCAAGACCTCCTGAAACTGATCCTGAAACTCTCTTTTTGAGATGCCCAAAATCTCAGAAATAGTGAAAGTCACCTCACTACCAAGTATCTTATCATTAAAGATTTTCTTCATGTCTGTAGATGTCTCAATATCGGACATCAATCTGAATCCTGGCTGCTTTCTCTCTCTAGGCTCTTGCCTCTTTTCTCTCTTTTGAGCATCCTCCATCTGTCGATCTGGCCCTGGTCTTGAAGACGGTCCTGCAGTAGGTGGAGTAACAAACTCACCCCCTCTAGTCTTCTTAGCTGCACTTGGATTTTCTTCATCCCTCTTACGCTTCTCCTCAACAAGTACATCTGCACCATGAGATTTAGCCAAATAAGCATAAATAGAGTACCTGTCAACAAGCGAGTCCCAACCTGTCTCTGATCTGATGCTAGAGCCTGCACTAGTCAAAACAGTTTGCTGAATTTTCCCCTTGTTTGCAGTCTCCATAGCATAAGTCCATAGCGCTGACTGAGTCTCTGATCCCTTCTCAATCTGTACTCCATATGCAGAAGCATCACCTCTAGCTGTCACATAAGAAGTACGCGCAGCCATGTCCTCCACTAACTTCTTCATTCCACCTTTACCAAAGTTGGTAGCAAGTGGAGCTCCTGTCTCAGTCAACCAAATCTTACCATCTTGCCCCCAATATACCAAATTCTGCCTCCTTGCATCCTGGAAAGAGTCACAATCCCTTCAATGCTGATGCTCCGTACTATCACACCAAATACATCTCCGATCTCTCCTAGGTGCACTAGGAGCACTCCTAGGTGCAGTAGGAGCACTAGAAGAAGTAGTAGGCACAGTTGAAGCAAACTGCTCCTTCAACTTTCCCACTAACTCCGCTTTGACTGACTCAAGTGTCAAATCTGTGATGCCTTTGATTATGTCATCAATAGAGGTAGGCACCGATGGAGGGGATGGTTTTGGAGCAGAAGGTGTAGGCATCGGTCGTGGAACAGGAGGAATAGGTGGAGTGGTAACAGTAGGCACTGGCATAGGCCAAGAAACTGGCTGAGGAGGAGAAGAAATAACAGGGATAGAAGTAGGGATAGGAGCTGATGATGGTGTAGGTGTCATGGAACCATTCTGTAGGCGAGTCTTCCATATCCTCCTCTTGGTCAAAGTCGAGACTGCATCCTGAGCATCCTGCCAATCAGTTTTAAGACCCATAGGCTTTGTGCGATCTTCAAGAAGCTCACCCAATTCTTCTTGAAGAGCAGGATCTGCAGCTTGCAAGAAAAGCTCAACTTTTTCAACATCCAATGCTCTTTGTTCAATGGCATCAAGCTGACTATACCTCTCTTCGAATTCTCGAATCAACTCCGAAGCAGCGAGACCTTTGTTTGGCATGTAGACCCACTCTCGGAATGACTGCCGAGTAGCCATACCAAAGTCCTCAAGGAAGTATTCTTCTTTCAAGGCCTTCTTAAAATCTTGCCAATGTGTATTTTGAATAAAAAGATCAGTCACTTTTGTCCTCAAAGCAGGTGTGACAAGACGAAGGAAGTACTTACTCATAAGTCCAGCAGGAACTCCAAAAAACCCCATCTTGATCTCATATGTCTTCAAATATGCTGAAACATTACGCTCGTCAAATAGCTTCTTCTCACTCTCAACTGCTTCAATAGCCTTAGTCGCACTGTTTGCATTCTCCTGCTCCGAATAGAGTTGCCTTTGCTGAGACAACTGCTATTGATGCAATTGTTGTTGCTGCTGCATATACAATTGTGTTTGCTGATTTTGGAGCTGCATATACATAGACATATTCTGCAAAATCTGCTTTAGATCCTCCGTTGAAGTACTTGACGCAGCAGTCATTGATGGAGCTGAAGTAGCCGCGGCTGGCGTTGTAGAAGAAGCTGAAATAGAGGCTGAAGTATCTCCCATCCTGAAATTTCTGCGACGCTTTCACGTCGGGTTCACCAAAGATGTCGAAGGGATTGTGAAAGCAAAGTCGCGTCTTCAGAAGACCTTGATAAATTTCAGGATAAAAGATCGAACAGATGAATAAACAAGATGAGAAAATAATGTCAGCACTCTGTTTTATTTCTGTCAATAAGAGTTTCAAGATTCAAGATGAAGAAATCCGAGCAGCCTCTCGAATACATAGATCATATATACATTTCAAAGAAAATTTCCAAGAGTATGGTCTTCATTGATGAATAAGAAAGTGGAAGATCATGAATAATTTTCTGATTCAAGTTCCATCATGATGACTATTTATTGATATTGAGATGGCTTACGGTTCCTAGATTATCATCTGTTGCCTTTCAGTTCTTTCAGCCGTTAAAGGTCACAATCCATGTCTCAGCTGCTTTGGCACCTTCTGCAACCGCAAGGCCAACAGTTCCTAGATCGAATATTGCAACAATTGATCCAGGCTCCACCTTTGCAGTGTTCCAAACAGCACCTAAACCTGTCCAGTATGCATTAGTTCAAAAGCATCATTGATTTGGCTCCACCTTTGCAGTGTTCCTAACAGCACCTAAACCTTTATCTTCTTGTTTAAATACTTCTCAACCAAAACTGGCACTTGTGAGCGGCTTTTAAAGCCACCAAATGCTGTTCCTTTCCAAACTCGCCCAGTCACAAGTTGAAAAGGGCGGGTGCATATCTCCTGGCCTGCAGCTGCCACGCCTACTATTACAGAAGTCCCCCATCCCTTATGACAGCATTCAAGAGCAGAGCGCATCAGTTTGACATTCCCCACGCACTCAAAGTTGTAGTCAACTCCTCTCGTGCCGATAGCTTGCCGTCTTCACTCCTTCCGCCTCAGTGTAATTTACCAAAGATGTCGAAGGGATTGTGAAAGCAAAGTCGCGTCTTCAGAAGACCTTGATAAATTTCAGGATAAAAGATCGAACAGATGAATAAACAAGATGAGAAAATAATGTCAGCACTCTGTTTTATTTCTTTCAATAAGAGTTTTAAGATTCAAGATGAAGAAATCCGAGCAGCCTCTCGAATACATAGATCATATATACATTTCAAAGAAAATTTCCAAGAGTATGGTCTTCATTGATGAATAAGAAAGTGGAAGATCATGAATAATTTTCTGATTCAAGTTCCATCATGATGACTATTTATTGATATTGAGATGGCTTACGGTTCCTAGATTATCATCTGTTGCCTTTCAGTTCTTTCAGCCGTTAAAGGTCACAATCCATGTCTCAGCTCCTTTGGCACCTTCTGCAACCGCAAGGCCAACAGTTCCTAGACCGAACATTGCAACAATTGATCCAGGCTCCACCTTTGCGGTGTTCCAAACAGCACCTAAACCTGTCCAGTATGCATTAGTTCAAAAGCATCATTGATTTGGCTCCACCTTTGCAGTGTTCCTAACAGCACCTAAACCTTTATCTTCTTGTTTAAATACTTCTCAACCAAAACTGGCACTTGTGAGCGGCTTTTAAAGCCACCAAATGCTGTTCCTTTCCAAACTCGCCCAGTCACAAGTTGAAAAGGGCGGGTGCATATCTCCTGGCCTGCAGCTGCCACGCCTACTATTACAGAAGTCCCCCATCCCTTATGACAGCATTCAAGAGCAGAGCGCATCAGTTTGACATTCCCCACGCACTCAAAGTTGTAGTCAACTCCTCTCGTGCCGATAGCCTGCCGTCTTCACTCCTTCCGCCTCAGTGTAATTTACCAAAGATGTCGAAGGGATTGTGAAAGCAAAGTCGCGTCTTCAGAAGACCTTGATAAATTTCAGGATAAAAGATCGAACAGATGAATAAACAAGATGAGAAAATAATGTCAGCACTCTGTTTTATTTCTGTCAATAAGAGTTTTAAGATTCAAGATGAAGAAATCCGAGCAGCCTCTCGAATACATAGATCATATATACATTTCAAAGAAAATTTCCAAGAGTATGGTCTTCATTGATGAATAAGAAAGTGGAAGATCATGAATAATTTTCTGATTCAAGTTCCATCATGATGACTATTTATTGATATTGAGATGGCTTACGGTTCCTAGATTATCATCTGTTGCCTTTCAGTTCTTTTAGCCGTTAAAGGTCACAATCCATGTCTCAGCTGCTTTGGCACCTTCTGCAACCGCAAGGCCAACAGTTCCTAGACCGAATATTGCAACAATTGATCCAGGCTCCACCTTTGCATTGTTCCAAACAGCACCTAAACCTGTCCAGTATGCATTAGTTCAAAAGCATCATTGATTTGGCTCCACTTTGCAGTGTTCCTAACAGCACCTAAACCTTTATCTTCTTGTTTAAATACTTCTCAACCAAAACTGGCACTTGTGAGCGGCTTTTAAAGCCACCAAATGATGTTCCTTTCCAAACTCGCCCAGTCACAAGTTGAAAAGGGCGGGTGCATATCTCCTGGCCTGCAGCTGCCACGCCTACTATTACAGAAGTCCCCCATCCCTTATGACAGCATTCAAGAGCAGAGCGCATCAGTTTGACATTCCCCACGCACTCAAAGTTGTAGTCAACTCCTCTCGTGCCGATAGCCTGCCGTCTTCACTCCTTCCGCCTCAGTGTAATTTACCAAAGATGTCGAAGGGATTGTGAAAGCAAAGTCGCGTCTTCAGAAGACCTTGATAAATTTCAGGATAAAAGATCGAACAGATGAATAAACAAGATGAGAAAATAATGTCAGCACTCTGTTTTATTTCTATCAATAAGAGTTTCAAGATTCAAGATGAAGAAATCCGAGCAGCCTCTCGAATACATAGATCATATATACGTTTCAAAGAAAATTTCCAAGAGTATGGTCTTCATTGATGAATAAGAAAGTGGAAGATCATGAATAATTTTCTGATTCAAGTTCCATCATGATGACTATTTATTGATATTGAGATGGCTTACGGTTCCTAGATTATCATCTGTTGCCTTTCAGTTCTTTCAGCCGTTAAAGGTCACAATCCATGTCTCAGCTGCTTTGGCACCTTCTGCAACCGCAAGGCCAACAGTTCCTAGACCGAATATTGCAACAATTGATCCAGGCTCCACCTTTGCAGTGTTCCAAACAGCACCTAAACCTGTCCAGTATGCATTAGTTCAAAAGCATCATTGATTTGGCTCCACCTTTGCAGTGTTCCTAACAACACCTAAACCTTTATCTTCTTGTTTAAATACTTCTCAACCAAAACTGGCACTTGTGAGCGGCTTTTAAAGCCACCAAATGCTGTTCCTTTCCAAACTCGCCCAGTCACAAGTTGAAAAGGGCGGGTGCATATCTCCTAGCCTGCAGCTGCCACGCCTACTATTACAGAAGTCCCCCATCCCTTATGACAGCATTCAAGAGCAGAGCGCATCAGTTTGACATTCCCCACGCACTCAAAGTTGTAGTCAACTCCTCTCGTGCCGATAGCCTGCCGTCTTCACTCCTTCCGCCTCAGTGTAATTCCTCCCCTTCAAGCAGCAGAGTACCATCCCTCTTCTCCCCTCTGTTTCAGTCCTCGAATGCACTGTTTCTCTCATTCCCTCCTTCTCAATCACCCAAAGATATCCCAAAAATTGGAGGAGCCAATCTCAAGGACAGGATCACAGGAGTTCTACAGCGTCTTTATCAGACGAAGGAAGCTCCCTGATCATCCTCGTATTCATGAATCTCTCTCCTTCTATTGTCAGTATGCTCAGACTTCTCACCATCATCGTCATCGACTTCTTAAACGGCTCTGCATCCTTCTTTTCATCAGAAGCGCCATCGTTGTTGCCTTTGTTTTTCTACTCACCTCTTCAGTAAATTTTCACCTTGCTTTTAAATTAATTAGTGCAAGCTCTGCCTTTACATAATCACCAGCACATATTGCCGGATATTTGTGTGCATCTGCTGTATCAGCAAAATGACCCAAAGGTTGTAGAATAGCATCTGATGCAATAAGCCCAAAAACCGTTGATGAGACCCTCCATAAGCTTCTACCAGCTTGGGCAGCAGATTGAACTGCAGACAGCGTCCTCTTGCTCACAACCACCTCATGCATCCCAGCCATGCAAACGCCTCCAGTAAGCCATTCAATCTGCTTGCCAGCTTGAATGAGAGGGCAACTAGGAGGCACACTGACTTCCAGTTTCTGCCCATTTTTTTGTCCAAATGAAAAGGCCCGAAAATCTGCATCGACCATGAATAGTAAGGAAGTTAAGGTCATAGTGATAACCAGCAAGAATATCCCCTCTTCTGCGAACTCCTCGTAGATCTCCCAATGCTCTGTTCCCCTTTCCTTTCTCCCAGATTAGCTTCCCCTTCTTTTTCTGTCCCATACGCTTCCTTTTCCCTCCTTCTTTCGCTTTTCAAAAATCCCCTCTTTTTCCTCTTTCTTTCGTGTTTTCTTTTCCCCTTTTGTTTCCTCTCAAATTAGCTTCCCTCTAGAATCAGAAAAGCACCAAGGAAGAGTAGCCCCAAAGTAGCCACGGGCTGTAATGCCAAAGAACCTCAATCGAAAGTGTTCCCACTCGGAAGAAAAGCACAATTTCAGCATCACATGTGTGTGTAAGCATATTGAATGCATGCCAAAGGTTCAAACCTTTCTGTTCTGTAAAGTCCACTCAGCTAAGTACACGAGCAATAGTGCTAATGGATTTTAGACAAGCAGTGGTTCCATGATCAAGGACAACACATGAGCCTCATGTTCATCTGAAAATTCACTAGTCTTCTTAAACTCCCTTGTCGATACCATTTGCATCTTCAGCATAAGCAAACAACTTGTGAAGCTCGGAAAAACCATACTCATTACAGATCTAGAACCCATTCTCTTTCTAATTTGTTTATACCAAATATCAGATTCAATCCCAAACAGCGCTTGTCTCTTCTGTAAAATTAGCAAAGCACAACGTCTACGTCAAAGTATGTATAAAGTAACAAATCTCATGCACAACTTTTGGGTGGTTTTCACACCTCGAATGCGCAGCAATACAACACCGCGTCTACTAGCACATCTAAAATTTCGCATCTACAAGCGCGCTTATAGTGAAAACTACACGTGCATATAGATGCGCATATACACCCAAACATAGATGCTCCTGTAGACGCACTTATAGATGCGCATATACATGCACACATATATGCGCATATACATGTGCATATACATGCGCATGTACATGCGCACATATATGCGCATATACACGTGCATATACATGCGCATGTACATGCGCACATAGATGCGATTTCACCTGCAAATTAGACGCAAATATAGACGCGGAAAATAGTGTATGAAAAAAAACCTCAAAGGAGATGTGGTTGTTTAATGCGAGCGCGTCTATAGGTGCGCCTACTCTGTGGATCAGACATGCTCTTACACGCGCGAGGTCCACAAAACTAAGAAAAACCTAGGAGGTTTTATGGATCTTCAACACTTATGCGTCTACGAGAGCGTCTACTCTGTATATCAGACGTGCTTGTAGACGCGAATTAGTAGTGAAGCACAAAATAAAACTAGGAAAAGCAAGCAACAACTAACATACCCAAAGCTAAGAAGGAACCAAAATACAACTCAGAGTAAACAGAGAGAGAGAGAGAGAGAGAGAGAGAGAGAGAGGGGGAGAGAGAGAGAGAGAGAGAAAAGAAGAAGGACTCACCTTGAATATTTGTTGTGATGGGCAGCGACACAACTACAAACTCCTTCTTCTCCTCCATCTCCTTGCTCTTTGGCTATTCTCCTCATCTCACAACAAACATACCAAAAGCTAAGAAGGTAGCAAAATACAACTCAAAGCAAAGATAGAGAGAGAAAGAGAGAGAGAGGGAGGGGGGAGGGAGGGAGGGAGGGAGGGAGAGGGAGAGAGAGAGAGAGAGAGAGTGAGTGAGTGAGTAAGAGAGACAAGAAGAAGGACTCACCTTGAATCGGTGTTGTGATGGGCGGCGACAGGGCTACAAACTCCTTCTCCTCTCTCTCCTTTCTCTTTGCCTTTTGCTTCCTCCTCTCTTTACCCTTTCTTCTTTGCCTCTTCCTTTCTCCTCTCTTTGTGTCGTGCGCCTATCAAAAAACCCAAAAGAAACGCAAGACGGGACTACTTTGAAAAGAATGACACACCGGCAATATTTTTTAATTTTTTTAAAACTTTTAGTGCGTGTCTGTGCACGCATCTATAAGCGCGTGTATATAGAGCACAAATTGCTTATAGACGCGCTTATATACGCACAGTTAAACGCACTTATAGATGCGCATATACACGCGCTTATAGATGCGCATATACATGCACACATAGATGCGATTTCACCTACAAATTAGATGCAAATATGGATGCGCAATTACGTCTATATTTTTTAATTTTTTAAAAAAATTTAGTGCACGTCTGTGTGCGCATCTATAACTGCTGCTTGTTGTAGTGACGTGTCTGAAAACGCGTCTATATTCGCGTCTATTTGCACAGATATATAGACGTAAAATTTGCGTCTATTTACACACTCTTTTACACGCACATACAAACGTGATGATAGACGCGCCTGACTTTGCACGTCTATGTCTCGTTTGTGTTGTAGTGTTTGTGCCTGTTTTACCCTATTTTATAGCAGTAAATCCTATGCCTCTTCAATCTGATTTCTTAATCCTAACCTACGTTGATTGCAACAAGAATCAAAAGCAAATAACTGAAATGATCTCCCCTTATTTCCCAATAATTAAACAACCAAAATAACCAAAATACTTGTATCAAAGATCAAAAGCCCCAACTTCCTACCCATTCCTTTTTACATGGCCGACCTTTGTGGCAAGTCATTTTTCCTATTTCCCTTTTCTTGCCTCATGCCTTAAGCCTACACCCATCTATTCTTTTACAAATGGCAAAGGAGAGGGCCTGGCGCTCTTTTACAAGAGTTTTTAGAGTTTTTTGAGGTGCCTTCTATTTAAAATTGTGCTTTTGCCTCAACTTAGCTTTTAGGGGCCGCCTCTATGCTTTTGCTCTTTTTGTGTTCTTTTTCCACTTTTTGCTTCATATTTCTCCCATCTCGAACTGAGATTAATAGTAATATAACATCATAGTTACGACTTTCTCCTTATTGTGTTGCAACCTTTGTATATGAGATTGAACTCTAGCACACTATATGAGATTAAACTCTAGTATATTTCTAGTGGTTTATATAGATGATCTTATCATCACTGGAGATGATGAAGAGGGCATTGCGAAAATTAAATCATGTTTAGAGGCTGAATTCAGAGTTAAAGACCTTGGTGAACTAAATTTTTTTCTTGGGATTGAGGTAGTGTCTATGCCTCAAGGTATATGGCTACTATAGAAGCAGTATGCTCATGACATGTTACAGAAGTATGGTATGGCTGAATGCAAGCCTATGGAGACACCTCTTGATCAGAATGTCAAGCTACAGATTGATGTTGTGGGAATGGCATAGAGAATGTGAACTTCTATCATCTTTTTCTTTTGTAAGAAATTTTCAATGTATTACAATCACTTGCTTTCAATGCTCTCATTTAGGAACAATTACAACCAAATGTGCGAGTGTACCATTTCCAAAGGATAACTACTCATTCTCCCCCTCTTCAAAAGTAGGAGTTTGGACTACTTGCCAAATTGATAAGCCTAACATACATGATCATAATTTACATGACCAAACTATGGAAGCCCATGAGCAACCTATCTGGATTGCATCTATTTAAGAATTTGCAAATTCACATTTTTGATTCTTCTATGCAATAGTTGACATATTTATCTTGTCCATGCCCAACCTCAACATACATAGAACTATGTATGATGGGGGTTCTTGCATCCAAAGCAAATAACCTATCTTTCTTTTCACCACAAGCTATGAGTTTGCTAGCTTTTCCATTCTTGAATTTCTCAATGAAGCAAACACACTTGTTAAACCTTATTTGCAACCCTTAATAAACCATTTGACCAATTGAAGCCAAATTTTTAGTGATATTAGGTACATATAAAACATCCCCAAGTCTATTTTATTTCTTATCTCTAGTCACCAAGGGAACATTGCCAATATGCATTATCTTACATAATGTGTCATCTCTTATAGCCACATACTCTTCAATTTTTTACATTTTCTGAAAGGAGTGAGCAATGAAGTGGAAGCAAGAGATATGATGGAAGGAGCAAGAGAGAGAGAGAGAGAGAGAGAGAGAGAGAGAGAGAGAGAGAGAGAGAGAGAGAGAGAGAGAGAGAGAGAGAGAGAGAGAGAGAGAGAGAGAATATATGGGAACTCCAATAGTCACAATGTGTGATCGTGGCCTTCCCTTTATTCAAATGTCACTGAACGAATATATAATAAAGTGGCAGTGATGGGCATTTTTCCACCTACAATGTACAAGTGTGTCGGTAACTAATACACAGTGCAATTATTGTCAGTTTAACTAACACATGTGTGGCTAGGCACAAGCACATTTACCCCTAATAACCTTCCACTTAAAGGTGAATGTGCCCTTAGTCAGGGGAGAACAAGAAAAAATAACAAAATACAAATGCACATAAGTATAATAAGATAAGTAAAGATGTCATCTCATCCAATACCCATCGAATGCCCATCAACTTTCTAAGGAAGGCACGATGCTCCACTAAGAGACTTAGTGAGTAGATATGTAGGATTTTGGTCAGTTGAAACTCAATGAACTTGTCCTTATTAATAACCTCCCAAATAAAGTAGTAATGCACCCCAATGTTCTTGGTCTTCACATGGAAGACTGGATTCTGGGCCAAGTGAATAACACTCATGGAATCCAAATGAAATGTGGGGATCTCATTAGTAATGCCAACGTCTGCCACCAATCATCCTGATTAGAGAGCCTCCTTGCAAGCCTCACTGGGGCTGCAATATACTAGGTGTCATGCAATCTTTAGTCTATGGTGTGAAAATGAAAAAATTTGAGTGCCTTATAGGTAGGCACAACTTATCTTTGTAGGGTCATATGACATGATCATGCAACACTTGGGTCTTCAAATGTTTTGATATACACTATGATAAGTAGTATGGTATATGACATGAGATAGAGAGTACAAAGTCACTAAGTGACTCAATAATCATTTGATCAACAAGAATGAGAAAAGTGTGAAGAAAAGGAGGCTATTTTCATAAAACATTGGTGTAAATAGGTTGAGGGGCTGCCTGCTCCGATCGACACTTGGATAGAGGAAAGGATCTCATGCAAAGCGAGTGTGAGACAAGGAGAAAGAGCCCTCACAAGTGGGAAAGGAGGAGGATACCTAGAGCATGATTTTGGAGAGGGGAAGAGAGCTTTTGTGCAAATTGAAGTGGATTGTTTTGAATAGAAAAAATAGGGCTAAAAGTAACCATAACACTTCAAGGTTCAATTTTTAAGCTTTGGAAGAGTTCTATCACTTAAATCTAGGCCCCATACCTTAGGGGAGCCATCTCTAACCATCAAAGAGAAGTTTAAATACATGAAAGCTCTTATTCACGATTGTTATAATCCTTTATCCGTTGTCTAAAATAGGGTAGCAAGTTTCCATAAGCCAATCAAGGCTTCTGCATGGTGCTTTAGGAGATCTAATGCTTGGAG
Organism: Lygodium microphyllum; assembly: GCF_053477565.2. Lineage (NCBI taxonomy): Eukaryota > Viridiplantae > Streptophyta > Polypodiopsida > Schizaeales > Lygodiaceae > Lygodium > Lygodium microphyllum. Next base: position 98,762,019 of record NC_141140.1, on the reverse strand, counting down.
AACGATTTGAAGTAGTAGTAGAAGTTGTCTAGATAGTTGAATAATCATTTTTCTTGGAGTTTAGCCATCAAATGATCCATTTATCATTGTTGTAATAACTAAGAATACAAAGGGCTAAAGTGTGTTTGGAGTCCCATACAAGGATTTTATTTACCTTCTCAAGTTCTATCATTACATAGTGCTTCGAGGAGAAGTACTTGATTTTTGAGCATTTTCTTTGCCTTGTGTAAAGGCTTTGGCAGACTTGGCAGAAGGTTTTATGATTGATTCATGATGTATGGACATGTCTTGAAGAGAACTTGATTTCCAACATTCTTGGGGTTCATTTGGATCTCCTACCTATTCTTGTCCTTCTCTTCTATCTCTTATTCTCTACTTCCTTCTCTCTTTGATCTCCAGTGGATATGACCTTTTGACTAGAACCCCGCCAACATTGGTGAACTTGATGTGAAAGGTCATAGAAAGTAAAGGTAGGATGGGAGAATCTTTAAGCATAGTTTTTAGTGATGTTTTGCAGCAATTAGTACATAATATGAACATGCTTATGTAGGTACATTTATACCAACATGTGATGCATGCTTTTGCTCAAACAAAAACTGTTGTGGTGAATGTTCTATAGGTAGTAGAGCATGAGATGAAGTTGTTTAATGGTAGGAATGTATCTACATATTTTCTTACCTATGCTCAAAATATGGAGTTCTTTGGGTGGCTCGACTTGCATAGAATCGGTATTTTATAGGGGTCATTGTGCATCTGAAAGCCAGAGTTATTGCATTGTACATGCAAAATTCTAATTGGGTAGCTTTTAAGAAGATGCTCTAGGAAGAATTTTACATTGAAGACACTAGTTTGATTACCCACAAGACTTTACACGAGTGGGTTCTAAAACCTAATAAGGGTCTTATGCTATAGAGTTATCAAGATAATTTGAAAGTCAGTTTGAGTAGTTAGATCTTGCAGAATAGAAGGCTATTGCAAGTCAATAAATTGAATTGTTTCTAGAAGTGGTAGACCTTGAGCTTCAAGAGAAGCTTGATAATTAATCAGAGGATTAAACTACAAAGACATGGCTTAAAATAGAGTGGAGTCATGTTAAGGATGTTGTTTCTACACTGATGAAAAAGCATAGAAGAAGAGAAAGATTGCATATATCTAGCTTGCCCACTATTACAAGAAAAAAAAATTGATGTATCTAGTAAGCGACTTGCTTACATGGCTAACATTATAGAGTTGCACCTATTGTTTCCACAATTAGGGAAGATGTATTAGATGAATTGGTTAAAGGTATGTGGGATCTTCAGTTGAAGGTTGCAAAATTGAATGAGAAAGGATAAGAGGAAAGGGGATGGGTAGCAACCCCTAAACTAGGGAAAAGATATATGTGGTGTGATAGTTTGCAAATCAAAGGAAGGATTGTGATGCTTATCAAGAGGCCTTGGAATGCTAGCTCATCTTTTGGAAAGATGGCAAGATCCATGCACAAGAAACAAGATTGCCTCTTGCTTTGAATTTTTGGAAAGGGAGGTATGAAAAAGTTATTGGAAGACTTTGCTATTTGAAATGCTTATATGGTTGTACATGCTGCTACTTTTGGTCTCTAATTGGATATAATGCTTGGCCAAGTGTGGTTGGTTGCAATATGGACACATTCTTTGCATTCATTTGAAAAGAGGAAGGCTACTAATAGTAAAATGTCTCATGCATGGCAAGATATTCGTGACATGAATAGTTGGGAATCACCAGTACATGCATATTCAGTGTATGCATATTTAGTAAAAGTGCAAAATATGGATGTACTTGTGAAATAGAAATAGAAGACAGATGAAGATAATGTAGGGACATCTAAGAGAGTGACAATAAGAAGTGTGGATTAACCTAAAACTGCAAATTAGCTGCCTTTCAAGCATGTTATAGAAGCAAAAACAAGATAGCAAACAAGAGGGTAAAAAGGATAAGCAACCGGATACCAACTATAGTCTAATATTCAAATAGCCATGGATCTGAAGATGGTTCTTAAAGAATGAATTTTAAATAGTCGAGTGAAATTCACCTTAGGAGAGGTGCTTGGCATCGGCAAGCAAAAATTTCATGATGAAATCTTTGACATAATTAAGAGGGAGTATCATTTTCTCAGAGATACCACTAGCACATTGCTACCATTTGAAGAGGAAATTGGTTTGTTGGGAATTCACGCTTAATATAAGCATGATGATGTAAGTGTTGGTTTATCAATGGATGATGTTGCTAATTAGAGGGCAGTATGTGGAAAAGAGAAGAAAGTGGCTGAAAATGCATTTTCTTGCATCAATATACATGGTGAAGTAAGGCAGATGAAACAATATTGGGAAGAGACTTCAAGATTTATTCCTTAGAGTGATTACATAAGAAATCATTGGGCAAGGGCTACCACCAAAATGGTAGTGAAAATAGGGGATGAAACTCCTTGTCTTGCTTCGCTTGACCACCACGGGTCTAAGATTAATTTCATTGAGCATGGATTGTATGAGAATGGAGCATGGCCTGTGGACACTGATTATGGTTGGCGTATGAGGGTTGGAGATTGTATTGCTCTATGATCATAATAGTAGGAGAGAGTGACATCCTATAGCTGTGGCTATAGTAAAACAAAGAAGCGAGGTGCTATCTTGATTGAAATAAATATAGCATTTGGTCCACATCTTGTTGTTGGATAGATTTATGAATGAAGTGTTTGGTTTTTGCAAAAGAAGGCTATGTATAAGAGTCTTCATAGAGCAATGCTCAAGAAGATTTGGTAGCTTTCTATATCAATTTGTGATGATACCTTACATGCAAGAGAAAGCTTAGAAAGCCATGGGGGAGTTTCCTTGATAATTTTCATTACTATTACATTGCTGGAAATCAATGCAAATGGCACAAAATAGGATCATGTACTCCATCTGCATGTTTTGCGAGATGTAAGTGACATGATAGTTGCTTGTCTCACAAGATACTCCAAGGAATCAAGCTACAGAAGGATATCAATCCATAAGAGCTAGTGAGTAGAGATTTCTTGTTGTTACTGATTTTTCCATGGAAGCCCTCAAGTATAAAGAAGAAGGAATCTCTTTTGAAAAAGTAATGACACTTAAACCTCTCTCCATGTCTTGTGAGCGGCTTTCTTGAACTAGGAACCCCTAAAGTTTTACCTCAAGTTGATGACAATTTGCTAAAGATGATCTACATACCTACAACTTGCCCATGGCTCCTATGAGATCCCCAACAAATGCTACTAACACCTTGTGGTACTCCATCACTACTCCTTAAAGATCAATACGTCCCACCTACTATACCTATCTAGATTAAGAAAGAGAAAGAGGAAGGGACTGTTTCAGTTGATTCAAATGAAAGATGTCCTATCAAGGAAACAGAGAATTCCTGTGATAAGATAGATTCTGACTTTGGACTAGATGTTTAAAAGGAGTTAGCATGCCCCTTATTATGGTACAATTGATTATCTGAAGGTCTTGCACAGTTAATACTATGGTGCAGAGCTTACTTTTTGCATTGGCTTCCCTCCCGGCAGTGGAAGCGGAAGCGCAGATTGGGAGCTTGTTGCATCTGAGGACCCTAGTTCCCCCTTGCCTCAATCCAGCTATGAGGATTACGGCCTCACAAGTATAGTGCAAAGCAGTCTCAGATCAAGAAGCGCAAGAGCTCGCCGCACAGCAGTTCTTAGCCCCAGCGCGTCTCTACTTTCCCTTCTGACGTCCTGTCCTGGTTGCATCGTTTTGTGCCTCCCTCCATGGCGCAGAGAGGATATTACAGCAGGGAGGACGAGGAGGTCTACAACATCCTTCCTCTGCATGACATGCTCACTACTGCTTCTCTGCTTACCACTATTATAGCAGGGACGAGGAGGAGGTCTACAACATCCTTCCTCTGCATGACATGCTCACTACTACTTCTCTGCTTACCACTAGCAGTCCGTAGCAACCAGGAAAAAGAAGCAGCTTTTTTTCACAATTTTTCTTCAGCCATCTCTCTCTCTGTGGTTATGGCTTCCCTGTCTGGTCGTCGCAGTCCCTGTTTCCCTCATGAACCTCATCTGCTGGAATTGAAAGCACTCTCGTGGATATAGAAAGGTACTCCTTGAAGAAAATTAGGCACGTAAGAGAGAAGAGCATTTGCCATCACCGATACTAGAGTAATCCTCACAGGTAGCCCCAGTCACAGAGAAAGATCACTCGGTTGGTTTTGAAGAGATCTCCTTCTCGGTTGTGCAGTCTGGAGACAGCAAGGATCGAGAATAGGAGGTGGCTATGCGTAGTGAGGGCATAGAGTATACCTCTGCCCTTCAAGAGTTTCTTGCACTGGACTCGGGATCTGCGGTCACAATATCTGAGAGTGATGATTTAGATAGCCCTCCACGGACGATGGGTCATGAGAGGTCATTCAAGTCCATATTCTCTCTAGCCTGGTTACGATGATTCAGACAGCCCTCCACCGACGATGGGTCATGAGAGGTCATTCAAGTCCATATTCTTTCTAGCTTGGTTACACAAACAATTGATCCAATGGAAGGTTTACATTGGCGGTCATGCAAAGATTCTCTGGTCAAACATTCTCTGGTCAGTTGTTGCTGTAGCTGCAGCAGACAAACAATTGATCCGGTGGAAGGTTCACATTGGCGGTCATGCAAAGATTCTCTGGTCAAAGATTCTCTGGTCAGTTACTATAGCTGCTGCAGTGTTAGGGCTTCTCATGTTGGGGCGAGGGTGGCAATGTCTGCAAGCTCAAAACCACATTCTAGAGCAGGAGCTTCATGCGAAAGACAAGAATATATCTCAGCTTATGTTTCAGTTGATTCAAATGAAAGATGTCCTATCAAGGAAATGGAGAATTCCTGTGATAAGACAGATTCTGACTTTGGACTAGATGTTTAAAAGGAGTTAGCATGCCCCTTATTATGGTACAGTCGATTATCTGAAGGTCTTGCACAGTTAATACTATGGTGCAGAGCTTACTTTTTGCATTGGCTCCCAAACTCAAAAGCTTGTGGAGAAGCCAACCCACTTCCCATCTGCAGTTGATCTTCACAATTGTGGTATCAAATTCCAACCTGGCACTAGGTTACATGACCTCATGATGATTGTCCTCGTTCGTTATTCCATTGATGAGCGTCTATATTCTAGCTGATGATACATTGTTTCGTTTATATTCTTTCCAGCTGATGAGCGTCTATATTCTAGCTGATGACAAATTGTTTTATTTATATTCTATTCATGGGGCCCCACATGTGTTATGTTGTCTATAGAGTGGCGTCGCAAACCGTCTCTATAGACCTTGTGTTGTTCTAACGTCACTGTAACGTTTTTCTTTAAGTTTTGATGTGAAAGATATACTGCTTACATTCCAAATTCAATTGAAAGAATTTCTTGGAGATTTTATCTTTTGCAATGATGTCGCTTATCCTTATTTTACATGTTGTATATTAAGGAGTGATACAACTCTTTTGATGCCTCTGAATAGGCTGTTGTAATTCAGGAGTGATGTAGCTCCTGATTGATGTAGCTTCTTCTCCGTTGATGTTGTAATTCACGAGTGATGTAGCTCCTTTGATGCCTATGAATAGGCTCTTGTAAGTTCAACTTTGTAATTTTATATTTTGGATATTAATATAACTGTAGCCCTGTATAGAGCTGTGGGTTTTTCCCTTGAGCCCCCAAGGGATTTTTCATCCATAGTAAGGGACCTTTATTTGAGCGGGGGTGTTAGCTATATATAGTCTGTCTATATATAGCGCCCCTGTTAGCTATATATAGTCTATCTATATATAGCGCACCAGATCCCCTCTATATATTTCTATCATGTGTGCTCAGTTGACACACTTCTAGGGTTCTACTTCCGGTGTCTCATATCTCTCTTCTCTCCTCTCTTCCTTTCGTCTCTCGCCTTCATCGTAGTTTCCAACAAGGACCAAAGATTGAGGCTTTGGTACCAATTGTAATAAAAAGGATTGAGAGAGAGGAGAGGAAATTAGGGAAAGGAGGGGGAAAGAGGAAGAAAAGAAGAGAAAAATACTAAAAAAAGAGAGAGAAAGGTAGGAAGAGAGAGAAGGGAGGAAGTGAAGCCATGGAAGATGTGAGGAAAATGAAGAGACTAATTTGATTCATATTTCTAGATAACCCTAACTAATCCCCTTACACTTTGTCCATGTAGCCAAGTGTTTTCTCATATTTTGCCTAGTCTTTTCTATGCTACACCATTCTTTACACAATTGTGAGGCAGGTATTTTGATCCTATGATGGTGCCAAATCAATTGAGGTGAAGATAAATTCTAGACTTGAGACAAAAGATATTAAGAATGTGAAAAATCATGGCAATATATGCTACTAAGAGGAAAGAAAGAAAAGGTGAGACGTTGATGTCCGCCTAAATGGAAAAGAGGCCAACATTAAGCAAACAAATAGGGATCAGATCAAGGAGACTCTTCATCATTGCTCATGTTATAAAATCATATTACAATTAACTTTAATGAGATAATCAAAGAAAAAAGCTTTGCCAAAATAGTTCAAGAAAGCAACAAAGCATTAGGCACTAGGATACAATAGCAAGTCCATCTGGTCTAGATCTATATAATGTCTTATTATTGGAGTTTCTAGGTTGATTGTGAAAGAGAGTGGCCATCAATGGAGAGATGAGACTGAAGGTAAGGTATTGTTCATAGTCAAAGTTTTTGTGGAGAGAGTGTAAGAGAAAAAGCTAGTTAGTGGCACTGTTTTTTTGTTATCTAAAGAAAGGAGTTTGTGAAGCTATGGAGTTGGAGAGGATTATACTCGCTCGCATTAAAGACCCAATGAAAATTTGGAAAATGCTATTATCAAAGGCTCAATGACCACAAGTGTGATCATCAAAGTATCAAAGTGGCTCGTGGATTTGACTCGTAGTTGGTTGGAAATGTCTTGGAGTTGAAATCTCCTTGAATATAGCCCAAGAGATTCTACTTGTCCACGTTACTTGGAGTTTTATAGAATTGTGATGCTAATTCTATTGGTGTGTGAGCCTTAGATTGAAAGTGTAATTTTGTTGAATTAGCACTAAAAGTATAGAGGCACCATTATGCTCGATGTGAATACCTATTTTATATTTTGTTCTTCGACATAATAAATTTCCAAATAATTTTCCTATGAATGTAGCATACATCAAATTCATTGAAGATTGGGTTAGAATGTGGATATCCCCTTATATGTTGTGTTCCAGTGATTGTGGCCATAGAATTTGTGATTCTTTTCCCTCTATTGAGCTATAAATATGTTACAATTTCATGCATGTGACTCCTATACTTGACATTAATATTTATATCATTATTCTTTTGGGTTCAAGTGCATGGTTTATTTCTGTGGGTGTCGAGTTTTTGTTGCTTTAGTGTTGGGTAGTTCTATAGTGATTCTATTTAAGTTGCCATTGTAGTAGATAGTGCCATTTTAAATGTTTCCACCATAGTATTGTTACTATGGTTGTTTTCATAACACTCAATAGAAGTGTTATTGGTAGAATTGGTTTCATAATCTCATCATTATCTTAGGAAATATACATGACAATAGTGGCTCAAATGTGTTCATGTATATTTGGTTTGAGTAAGAACCATTTATCCCTAATTACACGTTATGCTACTTATGTAGCCTAAGTATTCAATCTCTTGGCTTAAATTGCATGATGCATTCCAATGGTTTTGTAGTTATTATGACATTGTAGCGCCATTGTACATACTTCTAATATGCACCATATACTTCAAACATGCATATACACCTCAGATCTCTTGGTCATCTGTGTACATACATATTAAGTTTCACTTCACATTCATGGATTCACATTACAAGCATATAATAATCCTTTTTGATCAAGTTTGTACATTTGTATATAGGAGCTCCGGTTTTTCCCTTGTACTCCCTAAGGGTTTTTTCATATTTCGTAGCTAGAGACATTTGTTTGAGTGGGGGTATTGGAGATATATATAGCTCACCCTATTTGAACTAGGTCTCACCTATATATATGTATATTGTGATCAATATGAAATAGTATTTGGGAGTGTACATGGTGTATCTCTTCTCTCTCTCATGTCTCTACATATATTCTCTCTCTACATCTCAACAATGGTGCACCATTTTAGGATTAGGGATTGCATCTCTTTTGCATTTTAGGATTTTCACAAGATTGAATTAGGATTTGTGCTCTCTTTTAGGAGTCCTATCCACTTTGTGGGATCTTGGCCTAGCATTCCATGAAGCATACTTGGTGCTTAACCTAAACAGATCTGGTTTATGCTATTCTAGTCTCACAAATACATAGGGATTCAACCTCCAATTGACCCTGTGACTAGTCAAATCCAACCCATTCAATAGAGATGGCTAGCTCCTTAAAAAGTATGGTAGTTTCTCAAATTGGAGTTTTTTCCAATTTCAAAAACTAAGGTTTCAAATTTCTAGCATAGAACTTGAGGTGACTGCTAAACCCTAACTTTTACTTGTAAATTGGGGTTTTAGTAGCAAGTGCTCTGGTGCACACCTTCTATGGTTAACATGTGCTCTAAATAATTGAGAAAGACCAAGGGAATGCTTGAAGATTAGAGAGAAGATTGACGAGAGAAGAGTATCGTGATTCTTTCTTTTGAAAATCCTAAAGACCTCTAACTTGCTATAGATATTTAGGTTTTTGAGACCCTGTACACATGTATAGTTGACATTTATAAAACCCAATTTTCTCAATGCCTAGGAGTTCAAATGATGTTTTTTGTTTAAAATTACTTATGCATGTACCCTTTTTCTTGTGAAGTTTGAGTTTTTCTATATGTAAACAAGGGAGTTGAATGCTAGAAGCTAGGCTACAAGGAAGATATTTTTTCCTTGAGCTCAAATTCATGTACTTAACTACAACAAAAGGGACATGTGTGTCAGCATCAATGCACAAGGTTCAAAGCATTGCATAGGGACCTAGTAAACCCCATCTACTATACTTGAATGCCATTGGGTTGAAGCCTACTATAGCTATATTGAGTAAACTTAGATGCACATGCATATTAGTTTGCAGCTTCATTGAGCACACAACTTAGGGGCCATTCAAGAACAACATCAATTGAAAGTTAGGGTTTCTATTGCTTAACACTATCATCAGGAGTTGCTTGTGAGTGTGGGAGTTGAGAGGAATCCTATATTCAACTAAGAGGTGAGAACTTGAGTGGTAAAGGACCTAAAATTAATAAAGGAATGCTACTTCCATAATGCATTAGGCATTCAAAACACTAAGAAGATAAATTTTCAAAATCACATGCATATTTTCTTGTAAATATGGGGTGTTTTGGCATGTATGGCAAGCATGATCTCCAATGCATTTCTTTACACCAACATCAAATGATTGGATACATTTTCCAATACTACACAAGCATGCTTTTTAAGGATTGTACTAATGGTCGTGGAGGTAAACCCCTAGCAATGGGCATTAGTGTGGTTTGGACTTCATTTCAAACTTCATTCATTGAAGGTTCTATGAGGGGATTAGGTGAGAGTTGCCCTTTGATCAATGGAGAGGTAAGAAAGAGGATAGTATATGCATTATATGTGTATGAATCTTAGTGTGTTTGAAAACAATGTGTGTTACATATTTATGAATGCACTTTTTAAAATAAATACTATAAGATATAGGCCTTATACCGACATTTAAAGCGACGAAAATGTTCATAAAGAAATTTACCCCCGTCGTCGCAAAAAATGTCATTATTGGCGATGCCATAGAATCGTCAGTATCAGCATCGCTATTTGCATCGGTATCAGCTTCGCATTTGCATCGGTATTTGCAACGTTGATACCGACGCAAATAGCAATGCTGATAACGACGCTTTGCGATACATTTTGTGACATAGATAGCAATGCGTGCAGTAAATTTGCGACGCTAATAGCGACAGTAACAGGGGGAAAAAATTTGTGACAAGGCAACTTTTAATAATGTGTACAATGCTCGTGTAAATAAAGGCAAAGTGTACTTGAATCATAATACCGATACATGAAATAAGTATATGATCATGTAATGAAAGTGACATGTACAATCATGGCAAGATACTATTACTATATAGAAAATGTCTACACAAATCACATGACCAAAAGAGAAGAGTATGTGAGCTCCAAGGATCCAAGGGCGAGCTATAGATCCTCGCCATCTGGAACCTCATCCCGCCACAAAGGAGCATCGAACAGACTCTGCAAAAAAGGAAACAACTACACATCAGTCCATCATACAATAATCATTTTAATTAAACTTAGTAACTACAGATAAGAAAGACCAGTGACTTACAGGGCCGTTGCGTCCATGCAATCGGTTGATCAATGCAATGAGACCCGTCTCTCTCCATATCGAGTCTCTAGGCCGGTGGGATCGCAGTTTGTAATGGAGTGCTGCAAAGAAAACAAAATACAAGTGTTAGAAACACAATTGTCAATACAAGGGATATTGCAAAAAAATAAGCAAGCATAAAAAAATAAAAACTTACAAAGTCCTCCAGATATGTCCTGTGGCCACCACTCCCAAGATGATGGACCACTCCGGCCTCTAGTCATTCCCTCACCGCCTCACGCCGTTGTCTCTAATGTCCTGGAGAATCTATAGCCTCCTCCCTGAGTTGGCGCCAGTCCTCTGTACTTAGCCACTCAGGCTTTGAAGCCCCACTCTTGAGTTCCTTACGTGCGTCCGATCGTTTGTGTGACATGTATACATACATGCACTCCATCATCCAGCCCGTGGAAAACCTATCTACTGTGGCTGGTACCGAAAACTCCTCATGCAAGGATGCTACTATATAGTCCTTACTCCCCTCTGGTATGTTCTTCCAATGATCCAAGACGTTATGTAAAAAAACTTGTTGGCACAACTCCTCATACGAGCCATCACCCTCCTCCCGAATGATAAGGGTTCTTGTCCTATCATCTATAAGGTATCCATATCCCTCTCAGATATGCCTAAGATGTGTCCTCTCCCACCTGCGACCACGCTTCTGGGCATATCCAGGAGACCCCTGTATATCTGGTGTACCTACGAGGGTAGTATCTCTCGGAGTAGCACCCATAGGGGTGCTAATTGCGGACAGCTGAGCAAAAGCTTGAGTGATTGGAGTAGATGTTCCCATAGGTGTGACAAATACTACGGGTGACACAACTCCAGCAGAACGACGAGACGCAGACACTGCGTTGGTACCTCCACAACAACCACATGAGTCACGCTCTCTCGAACCGCCACAAGAGCGAGGAGTAGCACCTGTATAGTGAGTCTCCACAGCATCCCCCTGAACCACTACCTTTGTCTCGCCCAAGTCTGGAGCTTCCACCTCGTATGTTGGAAACTAAAGCATTAGAGTGCGCCGAAGTAGATCTAATAGAATAGCGTGATGGTGTCCGAGACCTCCTGGTCCGACATATCTCTCAATCTCGCCATCTGATCTGGAGACATATGCGTGAAGATCTACTGTAGCTCCTTGTCGCTCATCCCTCGACTCATCATGATGATCTAAATATCCACAAAGGTCACCTGCATAGACAAAAATTGATGTTAGCATAATCAATATCAATCATACAAAGCACGGAAATATAAATCTTAAAAAAATGATCTTGCTTAAAATGCATATCTTATGTACCCTTATAAGCGATTCGTCAACAAATTGAGTAGGTGGATGCTCCAAGTATGAAGTAACCTATGGTTCCATGTTAATCTCCTGACACAACTCCGCATATACTGGAAGGTCAATAGACATGTCATCACAAAAGGATGAGTCCACCTCATTCTCAAAGAATTCTTAGACTCCTATATTTCCATCATTATTACCCGATGCTGGCTCCTCTACATGCTTCAAGATTTCGGTGGCCTCCATCTCTTGCAATATCGACCCCTCTATTTAAATATTATCCTCATCTATGCTCAGAACATTGCTTTGATCATATACTCTCGCACTTTGGGGAGCTGAAGATATAACGTACCACCATCGAGGTTGTCGAGGGTTTGGATAGAAAATTACATATTCACAATCACGTACAAAAGAGATTTAACTATTGTGACATGTACCATGTCTTAATATAATTTAAAAAAACATGAGTTCATGCATATGTTCACAATGGGCTGGCAACACAAACGTATCACGCAAATCCGTCCATTTTTTTTCCGAATCTATTTCGAGAAATCCAAAAGGACCTCATTGAATTGTTGCTCTAGCTTCTTCAAGTACCACTTTGAACCACTGCACATCAAATAGGATCATGGAGAAGCTACAGTAATCCACCGTGACAATACTTTGCAAGTTTCCAAAATACTCCATCTCATCTATAACCGTGTTCGGATCCGTTGCTCGTCATCGGCTCTCTTGCTCTAACTTTTCCATAGTACCACAATCTATTGTGGAGCGCATTTTGTCAATACGCTCCACGTAGAAATGCCATCCACGCAACCACGCTGCACTATATATTTTGTATTGCACATTGAAATACTCAATTAGTTGTCGCATATAAAATATATATATGACAAACCCTAAACATGTCATCACGTTTGGACTACATCCCCTCGAGAATTTTCACTCCTCGGTTGAGACCTCCGCCCCTTCGCGAGATGTTGCGGTCAAAGCTCTATACAACCATCGCGTTGATATAAACCACGACATCTCCTCCATGCCCTTGAGGTATCAAATTGGTCGATGGCGCGTACTACGTCAAAATTCAGATCATGCTTCCTCCCGATCTTTCCTAGCTTGGTGGTATCTAGCGAGCCACATCTCTATAGAGACATGGTGCAACATACAAAAGCGATTCACTTTCTCCTCCATTGCAGCATTCATTCTTTTTTCTACCCCATTTCCAACCACATCTTTGGTCAGTCTATCATCGTCCTTCAACAACTATAGCATACTGTTGTCTCAATCCATCGTTGGTAGCCATTGTGAAATATGCACTAACACCTCGGATACCAACCAACCTTCAGTCATGCTACCTTTTGGCTGAGCTCATTGTCGCACAAAGCCTTTCAGGGTTTTCTTAAAGCACTCCAAGAAGAACATCCATCGCATATGGACATGTTCAGCAATTTTCACTTCATCTACAAGATACACAAGAAGGTGGATTCGTATCGTGAGCATGCTGGTAGGCAGGTATTTCTCAAAGAGACAAACCGTCCCCACTGCTCCCCACCTTGTGGATTCAATAGAGGACGTCTTAATCTCCTTCTGTGATATTCATTGCACTAAAGTTGAAAACCTGTAAATCGCCCCGTGTATTTTCGGAGTAAGGCATCCTGCGATCATGATTGGTAGTATAAACTACCACAAACAAGGAAGTGTTATGAACAATGACTACACTTCAAATAGAAAAATATGCACGTCACTTACAATCCATTCGTAGTACAAACTTGACAACTCTTATGCCAATCGTGGGATTTTAGTCTTGTTAATTTGTCCTCTTTAGAAAATGTAGACCTGAGAGAACGCATCGTACCCGTTGGAGTTCGGATATACTTGAATATTTGCTTCACAATGCGCATTCTTTAGTGGACAAAACCCAAGGAGCACGAGGTAGCTGCAAGTGATCATCAATACTTGACTACGGCCAAAATGCCTCCATCTTGCCTACCTCCTTCAAATCCATTCTTGCCCCTATAGTGTCTCTCTTTCCTGTGATGTGGTCCCATAGTAAACTGCCCACATTCTTGAAAATATGCGTGGGATCCAACAAATGGTTGATTTGTAAGTGGGTCTAATACGGCAACTTGTAGAAAACTGATAACTATCACATTCTGTCTAGATGTGACTCTGAGTGGACCATTTTCAGCTCGTACCATCTTTGAGAATTCATACGTGCTGGAGGTCGTCCAAGAAAACCTCCCCTAAGTTCATGACCCTCTGGCAAGAAAGTGGCCTTTCCTTGATATACCATCTTCTTCATGGTTCATGATCATCAGGAGTCTAACCGTAGCCCACACAATGGAAACCACACATGTCCCAATACCTCTATCCAGTGAATACAAACTTGAACGAGCTATGATAGATATTACCAATGAGAATGGAAGCCTACTTACGTGAGCACTCTCTGAATCCCGGAAAGTTATGCATGGTCCACATGAGAATAGCTCGAATATTGGAGGACTGTCGACAAGCATCGCGCTTGCTCATATCTTGCACGGTGACCCCCTCCTCCCACAAAATCTTAAGCTCATCGATTGATGGATGAAGATACACATCCATATTTTTGACTTTGTAGTGGCCGGCAACGAGCAAGCTAAGGATGAGATGTCCTTTCTTCGTAGAAATCCATAAAGGGATATTGTAGTTGACAAGAACTATAGATCACACACTATAAGAAGTTGAGCGCAAACCGAATGGGTTCATGCCATCCATAGCAAGACTGAGCCAAAGATTCCTTGGCTCTCGTGCAAAGCCTGGGAAGGTAGAGTCAATGTAGCTCCATGTGTCTGAATCCACTGATATTCGTTGAACTCCATTTGGGGACCTATTCTGTGCATGCCACCTTGTCAAGCTTGCCATGCCCGACGTACAAAACATGTGATTTATGCGGAGGATAAGCAGAAAGTGTCTAAGAAATTTTTGAGGGATGGTTTGCCCTTGCAAGTCTTGTCGATACCTATGAGCACCACACTTCGGACATGTCTCCATAGTCTTGTATTCTCCTTGAAACAGTACGTAATTGTTGATACATACATTGATGTTGTTGTAGTCCATGCCAAGCTTTCGTAAAATATGTCCCACATCATCACGAGACTCAGGCATGGTATTTGCAAGTGGTAATATATGGTACATCAATAACCTGAAAAAAAATCATAAAACACCTTGAAAAATCACAAATGTTTTTTATGATAGTGCCGAAAAGAAATCAACGAAGCATACGTATAAGGTACCTAAATAACTTGGTCACACTCGCATCGCTCCACCTATATTTTGCTTGCACAATTAGGAGTGCTAGGAGTGTCTTTAGGTGAGATACTCGGCACCCATCATATAATGATATGGATGCTTTCTCTCTAAGCAGATCAAAAGTCTCGATATCCATGGGCCTCAATGCATTGATCATTGCCTCCATCGCAAGCTCCAAGATTGTAGGTAAGTCTGGAAGGCTGCCTGTCTCCTCTGGTATTGATGGTATAGATTGGGTAGCACCTTCCAAGTGGTGGATTGGCTTAGGCACTTCATCCATCGCACGCCCACGAACTCTTCTAACTAGCCGCAAAGGGTGCACTCACTTCTCCTTGGGACGAGATGTCACCTTGCTCAATAGAAAATTTCCCAACCACACCCAATGTTTTTGTATATGGTATTCAATTAGCTTGGGAATACAATACATGATTGATATACACTTTTCTTAACGTTTGCTCAAAATATGAGATCATCTAATCAATGATCTATGATTGAAACTCTCCGAAGTGTCATACGTGTTCTATAGACAATCAACATTTTTGTCTAATTGTTAGCTTACATTGAGAGCAAAGACACATGGACACACTGGTTAAGATACGCCTCGTGATCTTGAACATCATGACCTTCATTGTTTTCCATTTGGTCTATGTTACGACAAAAAAATTGTTCTTGTTATCATTCTTTTTTTCTTTCTTAAATTGTTTGAGAATGGTTTTCTTCTCTTGTAACTCAACAAAATTAACGCATGTAAAGTCTCCACCCACCCATAAATTAACGTATGTCGAGTGTTTCCCATCTCGTGGTATTGTAACGGACATCACTAAACCTCGCTACCACCACCACCACCACCACCACCACCACCACTACTACTACTACTACAACTACTATTACAAACAAGAAAAGAATATGTTACAGAACAAGATCTTACCCTTTCTTTTTTTTTTATCCATTCATTCTTTTCTCTCCTTCCATCTCTCTGTCTTTTTCTCTTTCTTTATTATGATGTATATTTATTCCCTCTCTCTCGTTCCTTCTTTCTTTTTCTCTTCCTCTCTCTCTTATTTCCTTTAACAAA